>NW_006773138.1:2191895-2263074 GCF_000442215.2 Lipotes vexillifer | reverse complement strand
TCTTTCCCTAGGGCTCTCATCCCATTATCTATTAGATCTCAGGGATCATTCTCTCACTTTAACTTCTGTAAAAAGTACACATGTGAATACCAAATAGTTTTATGTTTAATATTTTGGGTACCCCATGTCCTATACTCAGCTATACTGAGTACTTTCTGACAGTAGGATTCTTGATTATTTTCCTCTGCCATCACACCTCTGTATTAGATACTCTAGGTTACAGAGATCATTAACGTATATCATCTCATTTGATTCTCCCCAAAACCCTAATATTTCAGGTGAAGAAAGGAAAGCTTGGTGAGGTTAACTGACTTGCCAATCTTCATACAGTTTGAAACTAGCAGATCGAAGTCAAAGCCCAAATCTTATGACCCCCAAAAGCAGGTTCTTCCAAAACGCACTGATGCCATACACTTTTCAGTAATCACTGCCTTAGCAGACTGTCCATACTTAACGTTTGCTGGTGATGATCCAAGTGGAGCAAAAAGCAAGAGCACTCAATGGGACAGAATAAACATAGGCCATGAGGTGTTCACCCAGCAGGAAGGCAGGATCTGTGTATGAAAATGACCATCAATTCTCAACACTTTCAAATACCTTTGGGGCAGTTTACCATTCCCAACTCCCAGAACACGTTCCTATCTCTAAAGAAGGGTTAAGAGTGTGAGAACCACGTAATTCAAAACCAATGACACCCAAAAAGAGAAGCAAAAAGATCTGGATCCAAACCCCTCAATATGATCATGTATTCATTTCTTAAGCACCTACCATGTGTTAAGCACAGAGAAGTCTGAAAGCTGTTTTCAATTAAACAATCCTGATTATTTACTACATTAAAGACCCCATGCTTAACATTTCTCATCAAACTGGCTTAGGGCCCTACAATGAGAGAACTGGAAGGAACCTTAGGGTACATTAAGGCTAAGTCCCTCATTTTACAGATGAGGAAACAAAACACAGGGAGAACAAGCGCATTTCAAGGTCACACAGCTAATTAGAGGCAGACTACCCAGACCTACTCGCAACTGTTTCTCTCAAGATGCTATGCAAAGGGCAAGAAGGGCCAACCCAGGAAAAGAATCTTCCTTTTTTCTTTTCTTTTAAGCCTTGTTAGGACCACATTAACACAAACAAACAAAAAACAAAACAAAAAAACACAACTGGGATGGGTGGAGGGGGAGAAGAGGTAAGCCTGAGCAGGTAGCCAGCTCATGAATACGATTCACCTAAGGCACTTGGCGTGGAGAGGGGGAGGGAAGAAAGGGGGAGGGCGAAGGAGAGAGGAAAAAACATATATCTTAAAGGCTTCCTGTCAGCGCGTAGGGGAAGTCAATACTCGAAGCTCAGTATTCGCGGTATCGAGATAAAACGCCTAGAAACTTCAGTAAGCAAAAGGCCAAGAGCACTCCGGAATATGTAGCAGCACGCAAGTGTGGCGGTCGTGATGGGGAGATTGGAGGCTACTGACTTTGAACAGCGGCTTTCACTCAGTCAGGATTCACATTTCCCTGTCGGTGAAATGGGCACATTCAACAGTGACCCCCAGCACCACCAAGGAAAAGCGATGGCCGCACTGAAATGTGAGAATAATCGAATATTCCTAAGAAGCTGTAGTGGCCGGCATTAAGGACCGAACACTTCCGAGAAGTAAAGAAGTCCTAAAGAGGAGAGAGCCCGGGTTTGAGGTGTGTAGGGAGCTGGCTACAAGCGCCCGTAGGGTTCCCACGGTGGGCCAGACGAGAACTCCCCCTGGGAAGCCGCAGAAGGGGAGCGAGGATGGGAAAGGGGGCTCGCCGCCTCGCCGGCGTCCCCAGGCCTCGCCTGCCCCCAGTAATCGACTTCTCACCTTGTCCAGCAAGCCGCTGCGGCTACTGCCTGTCCCACAGCTGGAACCACTGCCAGCCCCACTACTGCCTCCGCCACCACCAGTTCTCCCTCCCTGAGCAGCCGCCGCCGCCATCTTCCTTGCTTCTGCGTCTCCCTCCCCTCCTACTTGTCCGAAGCCGATTGGCTGGAGCTGACGGCCTGACGTGCCGCGCGGAGTCCATCGGGATCCGTAGCTGGGGCTGGCTGACGCGAGGTTGCCAGCGGAAGTGGCCGCGGGGTTGCCGGAACTTGTAGCAATTAGAAGCTCCAGTCATCAGTTGCCGCCTACTCCGGCAGCCGCCGCGTCGCGGTTACTAAGGAGTGGAGAAGGTAGTGGCAGGCGCCACCGTGGAGCGGCTCCGAGTTCCCCGGGAGGCTCGCAGGCGCGCATCCCGCCAGACCGGGCCGTCGACCCCGCGGACGTCTCGGAGGCGGAAGCGACGCCGGAGGCAGGTGCGGCTGGAAACTGGAAACTTAGTTTGCGTGACGGGTTAGAGTCACCCCCGCCCCAGATGTAGCGTTTGGCAAGGAGGGGGCAGGAGCTCGTCCTTCATCCTTTTCTAGCCCTGTAACTGTACGTACTGGTTCTTTGGTGACTCTCATCTTAGCTGCTAGCACTGTCTTCGTGTTACAGAGAACTCACATTCACTGAGTGCCTACTGCCTGTCAGGCACTGTTTTAACTGCGTATATATCCATTCTCTCATTTAGTCTCCTAACGGTCCAATCAGGTGAGGAAACTAAGGCACTTAACCAAGGCCAGATAGCATGTATCAGAACCTAGTTTAGCAGCCAGATTTTTTAAATATAAATTTATTTTATTTATTTATTATTTTTGGCTGCGTTGGGTCTTCGTTGCAGCACACGGACTTTCTCTAGTTGCGCCGAGCGGGGGCTGCTCTTCGTTGTGCGCTGGCTTCTCATTGCGGTGGCTTCTCTTGTTGCAGAGCACGGGCTCTAGGCGCGCGGGCTTCAGTAGTTGGGGCTCACGGGCTGTAGAGCGCAGGCTCAGTAGTTGTGGCGCAAAGGCTTAGTTGCTCCGCGGCATGTGGGATCCTCCCCGACCAGGGCTTGAACCCGTGTCCCCTGCACTGGCAGACGGATTCTTAACCACTGTGCCGCCAGGGAAGCCCCTAGATGATAGTAATTCCGGAGTCCTACCTGTTCTGAAAACAAGAGTTTACTGAAGGTAGGGATTAATCATCTGATGTGTTTTCCAAGCAAGTTTTCAGGCTACTTTTAGCTTTCAAAGCTTTTAAACTTTCAAACCTAAACGTGTGTTCAACCATAACAAGGTGGTAGGATTCACTGATTTTCGAAGGATTGCAGCAGACATGTGCTCCCCCCAAATCGGGAGGTGCTCTCTCTAGTTTTAATATTCCTTGCAGTTCCCTGTAAACTCTGAGGTTGAGAGGAATTTGTTGCATCAGTGTCTGGAGTTCTTTCACTGCTGTTTTGTTTCTCCTTTTTATTTTCAAAAATAGCTTTTCCCCTGCCTCCTCTCGAATTAGGTTCTCTCACTGGAATAATGTCAACCACCCTTTTTTTTTGCTTTCTAAAAATAAATGAAAGTATTTAATGAGGGTGAGCCTAGCCTGACTCCTTTTTGGCTGTGACACTTTTCTCTAGGGCTTTCTGGGGATGATTTTTTTTTTTTTTTTTTTTGACATCAAACCAGTGTCATGCTCCCTTTGTTACCACCTGGGGTCCTTGGACTCTTTAATCAATAGAAATTGGTAAGAGGCCAGGCGGGGAATTCAGGCAAGGTTTTATTGGGACTCGTCCTGCAGCAGGAGGGAGCAAAACAAGAAACAGGTGGGGGTGGAGGGGTGGCGGGTGAGCTGGTCCCTTAAATGGGGTGAGGGTGGGGTGATGGGTGGGTGAGGTGGGGGGGGCTTAGGTGCTCTGCCCACCCCCTTGGTGGTGCTGTGTGCACGGGTCATGGGCAGTACCCTGCTTTTGCTCCTAACACCTCAGAAGTGGCAATTGGCTTTTGGCCTTTTTGTGTCTTACTGTTCATAATTTTCCCCAGCTGTGCATGCATGCAGTTACTTTTAGTCCCTTCGAGTTTCTTTGTATTTTGTTGTTCAAGGAGTTGTTTGTCCAGGTGCAGGCACTCTAGTAAAGGGTCACAGGTCTCAACCTATCTCACCTTTGCTGCCCTGCCTTTACAGTTTTAGGATGTAATAATATTCCAGATTTTTATTAATTCTTTTATTTACACAATATTTATTGAGCACCAACATTGCTTGGAACTGCACTAAGGGATACTAGGGGATCAGAAAAGACCTGTTCCCTACTTTCATGGAACTCCTACTCTAATGACTTAGAGTTATCACATAACAGGACTTAATGATCTACTACACTGCATCATTTTTTTTTAACTCCCCGTGAATTCCTCATAGAAGTGTCCAAATGATTGAACAAACAGTACTTACTATGGAGTGGTCACTGTTCTTGGCACTGGGCACATACCCCTGAATAGCAGACAATACACCTGTCTTGATAAAGCTAACACCCACGTGACCATAATTATTACTAAAAACTATTAGATGCAGTTTCTTCACCTCTGTGAAGCAATCCAGTCAGATGCCTCTGTAGCTTTTTAACTTATGTTTCAAGACCCAGCTCTAATGTCACCTGCTCTGTGAAACTTCCCTGATCCTTCTTCCTTCTTTGCAGACAGAATGAAGAACTCCATAGTATTGTGTTCACGGTTCCATTTAGTTCAGTAAGCACTCAATTGAGTCTCTTCAATGGACCAGACCCTGTTTGAGGTGCTGTGGATAAAGATATAGGTAGGACCCAGGCCTGGCCTTAGAGAGGCTCACTGAGGTTAGGGTGTAAGGAGTGGGGAACAGACAGGTAAGCAGGCCATTAGAATACAGTGTGGCACGGTGCCTTCATTAAGAGATGGGCTGAGGTGGTGACACAGATGAGGGTCAACCTGCAAGGGGGATATACAGGAAGTTCTTCTGTATGCGTCAGGCAAAGAAGAGGGGCAGAAGTGTGATAGACTGAAGGAATGGAAAAAGCAAATGTATGCAGATGAGAAGCATTATTCTGTGTGTGTGTGTGTGTGTGTGTGTGTGTGTGTGTGTGTGTCTTACCTTTCAACTTTGTCTTTGCTGGTTTTATCATGCATAAGTTTATTTTGTGTAAATGGTCATATAAATGATCCTTTCCTTTCTAATTTGTGATTTGCACTTCCTATTAAGCACTCTAGCCCCACCCCATTGTCATAAAATTATTCTCTTGTTCCACCCCCTTGTCTATGTCTCCGTCTCTATTTCTTTTCTATCTGTTTCTGGGATCTTTAGTCCTGTAGTATTTTTCTAGGCCCCAGGTGAGACACATTTTGGATCAAAGGGTCACAGTAGGATATAATTAATGAGAAAGTTCAAGAGCTCTAAATGGCAAACTAAGAAGGAGTGCAATATCTATTTTACAGGTGAAGAAACAAAAAAAAAAGGAAGTCAAGAGGTCTTTCCCAAGATCAAAGATCAAGTAAGTACTATGCAGATCAGAACCAAGGTCCCCATATTCTGTAAGTTACTGGAGTTTTCTGCAGCAGTCGTCTTCTCTAACATTTTCCAGGCAGCTGTTTACTCATTCATTCATTCATTCATTCACCCATCTAGCAGATAGGTGTGATTGGTCACAAGAGGGATTTCCTGAAAGACAGATTGACTGGATGACTGTCTTCCCCATCCGACCATCCATCCATCCCTTCATCTTCCCAACACATTTTTAATGTGTTCTAGGCTCTATGCTAGGCTCTGGGATTATATAGGTCACTAGGTATTATAGGCCCCATAGCAGGTGGGAAGTTGGTAAGGGGAGAAAACAATTATAATAAAATGATAAGTGTTATACTAGAAGAAGTATGGAGTATCGTGGAAGCACATAGAAAGGGCCCCCAACCCTTTTCAGAGTGGTCAGGGATCAGGAAATTCACAGTGCCCTGTGTTGAACCAAAGGAGATGTCAAGATCACTCATTCATTCCACAGGTACTTATGGAATCTATTATGTGCCAGGTGTTAGGTACTGGGAGTAAAGAGATGAACACCATAGATGCTGTCCTTCTGGAGGGGCTCAAAGTCTAGTCAGGGAGATTAGAAATATGTATAAAACCCCTTGGGCCCTGGGGGTACCATTGTACCCTTCATTTGGCTCACATATGTTTATTGGGTGTTTCCTATGAGCTTTCCAAGAGTGGAAGAATGACAGTGAATTGGACATGTTTCCAGACTTGGAGGTTCAGAGGCCATTGAAACAGCCCCCTCATGATTGTTAGTAATCTTATGAGGTAGAAAGGGGTCTGGCCATGAAAGACTTACAGAAGAAAAACTCCAGAGTTTAGCTAAAACAGCAATTATGTCCCTCTGGTAGGTTCAGTGAGGACTTTATGGAAGGGATGGCATCTGGACTGGGTCTAGAAAGAAGCTTGTTTTTTCTATTACCTCATTTAATTCTCACAACAATTCCCTAAGGCACAGGTTTTAATCCTCATTTTATATGTTAGAAATCTGAGGCCCAAAGAGGTAAAGTGATTTGCAGAAGATCACTCAGCTTAGTAGTAGAAACTAGTCACAAATTTAAGTCTCTTGTCTCTAAAATTGTTGCCGCCTCCTACTGCACCCCTCTACTTTTCATATTTGTCACTTTCAGGAAACATTTTCTCAGGACACCTGATCCCAGCTCTCCACTCTGCTCCTTCTTTGTACTGAATCTCTTCCCAGACCCTCCATCTCAGGGTTCCGCATTCTTGCCAGGGTCACCCTTCCCCTGGCCAGGTTCCCAAACCTCTGCTACCCCAAATTGTCTGAAGCTATCCCAAAGCAGATTAGGGAATGACTGGATCCTTTTAAAGAAAAATCTCAGTCTCTAAGAGCTTAAGGTTCAAAAAATTTAGATCTTTGATAAGAGATTGTTTTCCTAAAGGAAGTGGCATTTGAGCTGAATCTTTTTTTTTTTTTTTTTTTGCGGTACGCGGGCCTCTCACTGTTGTGGCCTTTCCCGTTGCGGAGCACGGGCTCCGGACGCGCAGGCTCAGCGGCCATGGCTCATGGGCCTAGCCGCTCTGTGGCATGTGGGATCTTCCCGGACCAGGGCACGAACCCGTGTCCCCTGCATGGGCAGGCAGACTCTCAACCACTGTGCCACCAGGGAAGCCCTGAGCTGAATCTTAAAGCATGAGATCCACCAGATGAACAAGGTGGATAGAGCTATTTTAGGCCAAAGGAACGCTAAGAACAAAGGCATGGAAGACCAAATGTGTTTGGGGGAATAGCAAATGATTCTGTGAGCCTCTTGGGTGGAGTGATTGGAGCTGGAAAGTTAGGATATAGGTCTCCAGGGGCCTTCAAGACCAGGCTCAAGCTTGCTCAGTGGGAATCCAGTCAGAAGACTGTTGCAGTGTTCTAGGTGGGAGACGATGAAAGATTTAATGAAAGCAGTGAGTGTACTTCTGAGCTGGAATTTTCGTGACTCCTGACCAATGGAATCCCATTTCACCAGGCATTATATTTGTCAGACCTCTCTTTAAAAAGCACAGCTTGGGTCATGGCTCTCCCCAACTTAGATATCATCCACGTCTCTCCGTTACCTACAGTGTGGAGCCTGGGCTTCTAGCCTGGCACTGAAGGCCTTCAGAAGCAGACACCATCCTTCCCATTCAGCCTTATTGTCCAAGACTCCCAAACACACCTCCTTCCCCTTCCTGGGTCAGGTTCTTTCTTTACTGCGCCAGATGTTCCCACCACCGTGCCCTTAATCCTGTGGCCCTTTCTATTAATGCTTATCCTTCTCTCTATCAGAAAACTCAGTTCATCTCTCAAACCCCATTTATCCAGTTCACATCTCATTATTTGCACATCATCTTGCCTAAAGTATGGGAGCCCTCTTCCCTGAACTCAAAACAAAGAACATAGCTAGTGAACACTTAATATGTACCAGGCACTACCTTTCCAAGTTGATCTGCTCCTTTGTCTATTAAGGTAGACATTTTACAGGCGAGGAAACTGAGGCTTAGAGGGGTAGAGAATTTTCCCAGTCAACGAGTCAGGCAAGAGCCAAGATTCAAACCAGGTCTCCCTGAGCCCAAAAGTGATGCTTTTTCTAGTGTTTCACTGAGCTACGGTTGATTTGAACCGAAAAACCCAGGGCCTATCTCCCTTGTTAGCTAAAGGGCTGGCCCATTTCTGAAGCAGGACAGTGGGCCTCTAGGGCCTCGGAGTTAGGGTGTGTGTTAGGGGTGGTCCTGGTGAGCTCACAGACTGTGTTGGGGTGAGAGAGCAGCCCTGTCCCTTCTCACTCCTTACTTTCTTGCTTTCCTTGCATGGCTCTCAGGGACATGGCCTCCTCAGGAGTCTACAAACTGGATGATGGGAAGCCTTATCTGAGCAACTGCTTTCCGGCCAAAAATCTGCTACGGATGCCAGAGGAAGGTCAGGTGACTTCTCGGATCAGTACGTTTGCCTCACACCCAGCTCCTCCTTCAGAATGTCCCTGACACCCATTTCTTCCTCTTCAACCCCTTCCCTGCTGTTCCCTGCCCCTACACAATCCCTTCCCTTCCAATCCATCTTCCCCCAGCAGTCTCAGGGAGGCTTATTTTTTTTAATTATTTATTTATTAGAATTCTTTTATTTTTATACAGTTTTTTTCAGTTTACTTTCCATTTAGAGATATTGGCTATATTCTCCGTGTTGTACAATATATCCTTGAGCCTAACTTACACCCAGCAGTTGGTACCTCCCACTCTCTCACACCTATATTGCCCCTTCACCCCCCCCACCCACTGGTCACCACTAGTTTGTTCTCCGTATCTGTGGGTCTGCTTCTTTTATGTTATATTCACTAGTTGTATTTTTTAAGTTCCACATAGAAGCAATATCATGCAGTACTTATCTTTCTCTGAGTTATTTCACTTAGCATAATGCCCTCCAAGCCCATCCATGTTGTTGCAAATGGCAAAATTTCATTCTTTTTTATGGCTGAGTAGTATTCTGTTGTATATATGTACCACATCTTCTTTATCCATTTCTCTGTTGATGGACACTTAGCTTGTCTCCATGTCTTGGCTGTTGTAAATAATGCTGCTATGAACATTGGGGGTGCATGTATGTTTTCGAATTAGTGGCTTTGTTTTTTTCGAATATATACCCAGGAGTGGAATTGCTGGATCATATGGTGGTTATGTTTTTAGTTTTTTGAGGAACCTCCACAGTGTTTTCCACAGTGGCTGCAGCACTTTACATTCCCAGGGGTTCTCAGGGAACCTTCTAAAATGCACATCTAACCATAGTGTTCCCTTCTGTTTAGTGACTTCTCACTGCTAGTTCCTTTACCTTCTGCTCTAACCCCCCTTATCCTTTTTTACAACCCCTTTCCTTGATTTATGCCCTGTTCCATAGTGTTTATAATATTTTCACATAGCTTTTTAACATTCGCCCAGAACGTTCCAGCCCTCATCCCAGTTATCCAAACTCCTCCCATCCCGCAAGGCCCAGCCCTTCTCCCACTTCTTCCAGTAAGCCGTATCCAGCTACTCCATCCCTCAGTGCCCATCCTCTCTTGAAAGCCGTCTCCCTTTCTGTGTTTCTTACTTGATGCGTAATTATAGTCTGCCCAGCTCCTAAATAAAATGGCTTAAACTTGACTCTGCTAAGTAGTTTTTCAAACATTTATCTAGTTAAAGACTCCCCTGGGGCAGGGACTCCTCCTGTGCTGAGCAGAGTCCTGCAGATGGTATGCTGCCGAGAAGTGTGGGTTCACTGGATTGGATTTGCTGCTTTGAAAGGGTAGAGCAAGGGAGAAGTACCCCTAGCTTACCCTAGATGAAATGACATGCTGGTTGCTCTGTACATGGAATAGTAGAAGAACCTTCTCCTCAAGCCTGTGCTCCCGACTTCTCTTGAGTGATTTCATTTTTCACACAGAGACCTTCTTTGGCCACCTATCTGTTGAAAACCCTCCCATGGAGCTCTCAGTATGCACTCATGATTTCACATCCACACCCCCTCACACACATAGATGGACAGATAGAGAAATAAATATAGCCATATGTATCTGCATGTGTTGGTATATGTACATGTATTTCCTGGCTCACTGAGGGCAATGATACCTCAGTCGCAAAGAGCATGCCGGCCGCCTAGATGTTGATTTCTAAATACCATTCTCCAGTAAACAAAGCCAGGGCTCCTAAGACAAAAACCTGTTTCTAGGGCTGAGGCAAGAAAAATACATATTGAGCCTGGAACAACTGTGTGGTGCCAGAAAATAAAACAGTGCTCAGAAAAATGATGGGGGCAATTTGAAAGGACATAGGTGCCAAACTGAAGGAGCGCCCAATGGCCAAAGCTGGAACAATATGAGCGGCAAAATAAATAAAGGTAGAATTGGGTTGGAATCCGTAGAATAAGTAAATAGTCATGATCCCATGCTGATACAGTTAAATTAAGAATACATAAATAAGTGGGGGAGAAGGAAGAGTCCTTCCTTTTTTTTTTTTTTTTTTTTTTTTTTGCGGTACGTGGGCCTCTCACTGTGTGGCCTCTCCCGTTGTGGAGCACAGGCTCCGGACGCGCAGGCCCAGCGGCCATGGCTCATGGGCCCAGCCGCTCCGCGGCATGTGGGATCCTCCCTGACCAGGGCACGAACCCGCGTCCCCTTCATCGGCAGGTGGACTCTCAACCACTGCGCCACCAGGGAAGCCCGGAAGAGTCCTTCTTTACAATAGAATTACAGTTAATAAATGTAGAAGGAATGAAGGAAATAGAAAATTACTTTTTTTGGGCGGAAAATCACTATTAAAACATCACAATAATAACTTTTACAGGCAAGAAACGTCTATGGATGCTGTATCAGTCAGGGTTCTTCAGAGAAATAGAATCAATAACGTGTGTATGTACATCCGTGTGTGTGAGTGTGTGTGTGTGTGTGTGTATGTATCTCCTACAAGTTTTGTTGTCATATACGTATATGTGTTTATGTATATGGACCAACATATATATAAATTATATATATTTAAGGAATTGGTTTATGAAATGTGGAGCCTGACAAGTCTGAAATCTATAGGACAGGCAAGCTGAAAACTCAGGGAAGAGCTGATGCTTCGGTCTTAAGGCAAAATTTCGTATTTCTTTGGGAAGCCTGTACTTGTACTTTTTTTTCTTTTTTAACATCTTTATTGGGGTATAATTACTTTACAATGGTGTGTTACTCTCTGCTTTATAACAAAGTGAATCAGTTATACATATACATATGTTCCCATATCTCTTCCCTCTTGCGTCTCCCTCCCTCCCACCCTCCCTATCCCACCCCTCCAGACAGCCACAAAGAACCGAGCCGGTTTCCCTGTGCCATGCGGCTGCTTCCCACTGGCTATCTACCTTACGTTTGTTAGTATATATATGTCCATGTCTCTCTCTCGCCCTAACACACCTCACCCTTCCCCCTCCCCATATCCTCAAGTCTGTTCTCCAGTAGGTCTCTGTCTTTATTCCTGTTTTACCCCTAGGTTCTTCATAACATTTTTTTTTTCTTAAATTCCATATATATGTGTTAGCATACGGTATTTGTCCTTCTCTTTCTGACTTACTTCACTCTGTATGACAGACTCTAGATCTATCCACCTCATTACAAATAGCTCAATTTCGTTTCTTTTTATGGCTGAGTAATATTCCATTGTATATATGTGCCACATCTTCTTTATCCATTCATCCGACGACGGGCACTTAGGTTGTTTCCATCTCCGGGCTATTGTAAATAGAGCTGCAATGAACATTTTGGTACATGACTCTTTCTGAATTCTGGTTTCCTCAGGGTATATACCTAGTAGTGGGATTGCTGGGTCATATGGTAGTTCTATTTGTAGTTTTTTAAGGAACCTCCATACTGTTCTCCATAGTGGCTGAACCAATTCACATTCCCACCAGCAGTGCAAGAGTGTTCCCTTTTCTCCACACCCTCTCCAGCATTTATTGTTTCTAGATTTTTTGATGATGGCCATTCTGACTGGTGTGAGATGATATCTCATTGTAGTTTTGATTTGCATTTCTCTAATGATTAATGATGTTGAGCATTCTTTCATGTGTTTGTTGGCAGTCTGTATATCTTCTTTGGAGAAATGTCTATTTAGGTCTTCTGCCCATTTTTGGATTGGGTTGTTTATTTTTTTGTTATTGAGCTGCATGAGCTGCCTGTAAATTTTAGAGATTAATCCTTTGTCAGTTGATTCATTTGCAAATATTTTCTCCCATTCTGAGGGCTGTCTTTTGGTCTTGTTTATGGTTTCCTTTGCTGTGCAAAAGCTTTGAAGTTTCATTAGGTCCCATTTGTTTATTTTTGTTTTTATCTCCATTACTCTAGGAGATGGGTCAAGAAGGATCTTGCTGTGATTTATGTCATAGAGTGTTCTGCCTATGTTTTCCTCTAAGAGTTTGATAGTTTCTGGCCTTACATTTAGGTCTTTAATCCATTTTGAGCTTATTTTTGTGTATGGTGTTAGGGAGTGATCTAATCTCATACTTTTACATGTACCTGTCCAGTTTTCCCAGCACCACTTATTGAAGGGGCTGTCCTTTCTCCACTGTATATTCCTGCCACCTTTATCAAAGATAAGGTGACCATATGTGCATGGGTTTATCTCTGGGCTTTCTATCCTATTCCATTGATCTATCTTTCTGTTTTTGTGCCAGTACCATACTGTCTTGATTACTGTAGCTTTGTAGTATAGTCTGAAGTCAGGCAGCCTGATTCCTCCAGCTCCATTTTTTGTTCTCAAGATTGCTTTGGCTATTCGGGGTCTTTTGTGTTTCCATACAAATTGTGAAATTTTTTGTTCTAGTTCTGTGAAAAATGCCAGTGGTAGTTTGATAGGGATTGCATTGAATCTATAGATTGCTTTGGGGAGTAGAGTCATTTTCACAATGTTGATTCTTCCAATCCAAGAACATGGTATATCTCTCCATCTGTTTGTATCATCTTTAATTTCTTTCATCAGTGTCTTATAATTTTCTGCATACAGGTCTTTTGTCTCCTTAGGTAGGTTTATTCCTAGATATTTTATTCTTTTTGTTGCAATGGTAAATGGGAGTGTTTTCTTGATTTCACTTTCAGATTTTTCATCGTTAGTATATAGGAATGCCAGAGATTTCTGTGCATTAATTTTGTATCCTGCTACTTTACCAAATTCATTGATTAGCTCTAGTAGTTTTCTGGTAGCATCTTTAGGATTCTCTATGTATAGTATCATGTCATCTGCAAACAGTGACAGCTTTACTTCTTCTTTTCCGATTTGGATTCCTTTTATTTCCTTTTCTTCTCTGATTGCTGTGGCTAAAACTTCCAAAACTATGTTGAATAAGAGTGGTGAGAGTGGGCAACCTTGTCTTGTTCCTGACCTTAGTGGAAATGCTTTCAGTTTTTCGCCATTGAGGATGATGTTGGCTGTGGGCTTGTCATATACGGCCTTTATTATATTGAGGAAAGTTCCCTCTACACCTACTTTCTGCAGGGTTTTTATCATAAATGGGTGTTGAATTTTGTCAAAAGCTTTCTCTGCATCTATTGAGATGATCATATGGTTTTTCTCCTTCAATTTGTTAATATGGTTAATCACATTGATAGATTTGCGTATATTGAAGAATCCTTGCATTCCTGGAATAAACCCCACTTGATCATGGTGTATGATCCTTTTAATGTGCTGTTGGATTCTGTTTGCTAGTATTTTGTTGAGGATTTTTGCATCTATGTTCATCAGTGATATTGGCCTGTAGTTTTCTTTCTTTGTGACATCCTTGTCTGGTTTTGGTATCAAGGTGATGGTGGCCTCGTAGAATGAGTTTGGGAGTGTTCCTCCCTCTGCTATATTTTGGAAGAGTTTGAGAAGGATAGGTGTTAGCTCTTCCCTAAATGTTTGATAGAATTCGCCTGTGAAGCCGTCTGGTCCTGGGCTTTTGTTTGTTGGAAGATTTTTCATCACAGTTTCAATTTCAGTGCTTGTGATTGGTCTGTTCATACTTTCTATTTCTTCCTAATTCAGTCTTGGTAGTTTGTGCATTTCTAAGAATTTGTCCATTTCTTCCAGGTTGTCCATTTTATTGGCATAGGGTTGCTTGTAGTAATCTCTCATGATCCTTTGTATTTCTGCAGTGTCAGTTGTTACTTCTCCTTTTTCATTTCTAATTCTATTGATTTGAGTCTTCTCCCTTTTTTTCTTGATGAGTCTGGCTAATGGTTTATCAATTTTGTTTATCACCCATGTCCCCTGCATCGGCAGGCGGACTCTCAACCACTGCGCCACCAGGGAAGCCCCTTTCATTTATTTCTGATCTGATTTTTATGACTTCTTTCCTTCTGCTAACTTTGGGGTTTTTTGTTCTTCTGTCTCTAATTGCTTTAGGTGCAAGGTTAGGTTGTTTATTCAAGATGTTTCCTGTTTCTTAAGGTGGGCTTGTATTGCTATAAACTTCCCTCTTAGAACTGCTTTTTCTGTATCCCATAGGTTTTGGGTCGTCATGTCTCCATTGTCATTTGTCTCTAGGTATTTTTTAATTTCCTCTTTGATTCCTTCAGTGATCACTTCGTTATTAAGTAGTGTATTGTTTAGCCTCCATGTGTTTGTATTTTTTACAGATCTTTTCCCGTAATTGATATCTAGTCTAATAGTGTTGTGGTCGGAAAAGATACTTGATACAATTTCAGTCTTCTTAAATTTACCAAGGCTTGATTTGTGGCCCAAGATATGATCTATCCCGGAGAATGTTCCATGAGCACTTGAGAAAAATGTGTATTCTGTTGTTTTTGGATGGAGTGTCCTATAAATATCAATCAAGTCCATCTTGTTTAATGTATCATTTAAAGCTTGTGTTTCCTTATTTATTTTCATTTTGGATGATCTGTCCATTGGTGAAAGTGGGGTGTTGAAGTCCCCTACTATGAATGTGTTACTGTCGATTTCCCCTTTTATGGCTGCTAGTTTTTGCCTTATGTATTGAGGTGCTCCTATGTTGGGTGCATAAATATTTACAATTGTTATATCTTCTTCTTGGATCGATCCCTTAATCATTATGTAGTGTCCTTCTTTGTCTCTTCTGATAGTCCTTATTTTAAAGTCTATTTTGTCTGATATGAGAATTGCTACTCCAGCTTTCTTTTGGTTTCCATTTGCATGGAATATCTTTTTCCATCCCCTTACTTTCAGTCTGTATGTGTCTCTAGGTCTGAAGTGGGTCTCTTGTAGACAGCATATATATGGGTCTTGTTTTTGTATCCATTCAGCCAATCTGTGTCTTTTGGTGGGAGCATTTAGTCCATTTACATTTAAGGTAATTATCGATATGTATGTTCCTATTCCCATTTTCTAAATTGTTTTGGGTTCGTTATTATAGGACTTTTCCTTCTCTTGTGTTTTTGTCTAGAGAAGTTCCTTTAGCATTTGTTGTAAAGCTGGTTTGGTGGTGCTGAACTCTCTCAGCTTTTGCTTGTCTGTAAAGGTTTTAATTTCTCCATCAAATCTGAATGAGATCCTTGCTGGGTAGAGTAATCTTGGTTGCAGGTTTTTCTCCTTCATCACTTTCAGTATGTCCTGCCACTCCCTTCTGGCTTGTAGAGTTTCTGCTGAGAGATCAGCTGTTAACCTTATGGGGATTCCCTTGTGTGTTATTTGTTGTTTTTCCCTTGCTGCTTTTAATATGCTTTCTTTGTATTTAGTTTTTGACAGTTTGATTAATATGTGTCTTGGCGTATTTCTCCTTGAATTTATCCTGTATGGGACTCTCTGTGCTTCCTGGACTTGATTAACTATTTCCTTTCCCATATTAGGGAAGTTTTCAACTATAATCTCTTCAAATATTTTCTCAGTCCCTTTCTTTTTCTCTTCTTCTTCTGGAACCCCTATAATTCGAATGTTGGTGCGTTTAATGTTGTCCCAGAGGTCTCTGAGACTGTCCTCAGTTCTTTTCATTCTTTTTTCTTTATTCTGCTCTGCAGTAGTTATTTCCACTATTTTATCTTCCAGGTCACTTATCCGTTCTTCTGCCTCAGTTATTCTGCTATTGATCCCATCTAGAGTATTTTTCATTTCATTTATTGTGTTGTTCATCATTGTCTGTTTCATCTTTAGTTCTTCTAGGTCCTTGTTAAATGTTTCTTGCATTTTGTCCATTCTATTTCCAAGATTTTGGATCATCTTTACTATCATTATTCTGAATTCTTTTTCAGGTAGACTGCCTATTTCCTCTTCATTTGTTAGGTCTGGTGGGTTTTTATCTTGCTCCTTCATCTGCTGTGTGTTTTTCTGTCTTCTCATTTTGCTTATCTTACTGTGTTTGGGGTCTCCTTTTTGCAGGCTGCAGGTTCGTAGTTCCCGTTGTTTTTGGTGTCTGTCCCCAGTGGCTAAGGTTGGTTCAGTGGGTTGTGTAGGCTTCCTGGTGGAGGGGACTAGTGCCTGTGTTCTGGTGGATGAGGCTGGATCTTGTCTTTCTGGTGGGCAGGTCCACATCTGGTGGTGTGTTTTGGGGTGTCTGTGGACTTATTATGATTTTGGGCAGCCTCTCTGCTAATGGGTGGGGTTGTGTTCCTGTCTTGCTAGTTGTTTGGCATAGGGTGTCCAGCAGTGTACCTTGCTGGTCGTTGAGTGAAGCTGGGTGCTGGTGTTGAGATGGAGATCTCTGGGAGATTTTCGCCATTTGATATTATGTGGAGCTGGGAGGTCTCTTGTGGACCAGTGTCCTGAAGTTGGCTCTCCCACCTCAGAGGCACAGCACTGAGTCCTGGCTGCAGCACCAAGAGCCTTTCATCCACACGGCTCAGAAGAAAAGGGATAAAAAGTAGAGAGAAAGAATTAGTAGAAGTAGGAAGAAAGAAAGAAAGGAAGGGAGGGAGGGAGGGAGGAAGGAAGGAAGAAAGAAAGAAAGAAAGAAAAGGAAAGAAGGAAAGAAAGAAAGGGAGGGAGGGACGGTGGGACAAAGGAAGGAGAGCAGGAAGGTAAAAAGAAGGAAAGAAAGAAGATAAAGTAAAATAAAATGTAGTAAAGTTATTAAATTAAAAAATAATTATTAAGAAAAAAAGGAAAAAAACGTACGGATAGAACCCTAGGACAAATGGTGGAAGCAAAGCTATACAGACAGAATCTCACACAGAAGCATGCACATACACACTCACAAAAAGAGGAGAAGGGGAAAAAAATCATAAGTCTTGCTGTCAAAGTCCACCTCCTCAATTTGGGATGATTCGTTGTCGATTCACGTATTCCACAGATGCAGGGTACATCAAGTTGATTGTGGAGCTTTAATCCACTGCTTCTGAGGCTGCTGGGAGAAATTTCCCTTTCTCTTCTTTGTTCTCACAGCTCCCAGGGGCTCAGCTTTGGATTTAGCCCCGCCTGTGCGTGTAGGTCGCCAGAGGGTGTCAGTTTTTCGCTCAGACAGGACGGGGTTAAAGGAGCCGTTGATTCGGGGGCTGTGGCTCACTCAGGCCTTGGGGGGAGGGGGGGCACGTAGTGCGGGGCGGGCCTGCGGCTGCAGAGCCCGGTGTGACATTGCAACAGCCTGAGGCGTGCCATGCATTCTCCCGGGGGAGTTGTCCCTGGATCCTGGGACCCTGGCAGTGGCGGGCTGCACAGGCTCCCCGGAAGTGAGGTGTGGATAGTGACCTGTGCTCGCACACAGGCTTCTTGGTGGCGGCAGCAGCAGCCTTAGGGTCTCCTGCCTGTCTCTGGGGCCCGCGCTTTTAGCCGCGGCTCGCGCCCGTCTCTGGAGCTCCTTTAAGTAGCTCTCTTAATCCTCTCTCCTTGCGCAGCAGGAAACAGAGAGGGAAGAAAAAGTCTCTTGCCTCTTCGGCACCTCCAGACCTTTTCCCGGACTCCCTCCCGGCTACACATGGTGCACTAACCCCTTCAGGCTGTGTTCACGCTGCCAACCCCAGTCCTCTCCCTGCGCTCTTACCGAAGCCCGAGCCTCAGCTCGCAGCCCCTCCCGCCCCGGCGGGTGAGCAGACAAGCCTCTCGGGCTGGTGAGTGCCGGTTGGCACCGGTCCTCTGTGCGGGAATCTCCCCGCTTTGCCCTCCGCACCTCTGTTGCTGCGCTGTCTTCCACGGCTCCGAAGCTCCCCCCCTCCGCCACCCGCAGTCTCCTCCTGCGAAGGGGCTTCTTAGTGTGTGGAAACCTTTCCAGCTTCACCGCTCCCTCCCACTGGTGCAGGTCCCGTCCCTATTCTTTTGTCTCTTTTTTCTTGTTTTCTTTTTCCCTACCCAGGTACGTGGGGAGTTTCTTGCCTTTTGGGAGGTCTGAGGTCTTCTGCTAGCGTTCAGTAGGTGTTCTGTAGGAGTTGTTCCACGTGTAGATGTATTTCTGGTGTATCTGTGGGGGGGGGGAAGGTGATCTCCGTCTTACTCTTCCGCCATCTTCCCCCCGAGCTGTATTTGCTTTTAAGGTCTTTCAAGTGAGTGGGTGAGACCCACACATTATCAAGGATAGTCTCCTTTACTTAAAGTCAGCTGGTTGTGGATGTTAGCCACATCTACAATATACCTTCACAGCAACACCTAGATTAGTGTTTGATTGACTAACTGCTTACCATAGTCTAGTCAAGTTGACACAAAATTAATCATCACAGATGCTAGGATTAGTGGGTCAAAGTATGATGAGAAACAGGATATTTGTATAGTCTTGAGCTATCTTTATTAATTAGAAAGGGACTTCTTAGTAACTAAGAGAAACTAAGCCGATACCACCCTGGCCGAGTGATCAAAATAAACATCACCAGTAATAAGACATATTGACATCATGTATGCCCTGACATTTTGTGCTGAGGAGGGCACAGCATCACTTCTTGCCAAACTGCAAGGCCTTAGTCTAATTATGGGAAAACATCAAACAAACTCAAATTGAGGGACATTTGATAAAGCAGTTGACTAGTACTCTTCAGAAGTGTCAAGATCACACAAGAAAAATAGAGACTACAGAACGGTCACAGTTTGAGGGAAACTAAGCAGATGTGACAACTAAATGAAATGTGAGATCTTGGATTGGATCCTGGAACAGAAAGAGAACATTAGTGAGCAGACTGACAAAAATCAAAGAAAGGCTGTAGATTCATTACTAATATTATGCCAGTGTTAATTTCTTGGTTTTAACCATTGTATTATGATTATGTAAGATGTTAACATTAGGGAACCTGAGTGAAAGCTGTACAGGAACTCTGTATTATTTTTACAGCTTTTCGGGAAGTCTGAAATTATCTCAAAATGAAAATTTACAGGGGAAAAAAACCTTCCCATGAATACTCTTCCTGCTAAAAGCCTACCCCATTAAAACCCAAACTTCTTATTCTGGTTGAGATCTGACTCTGCTGACCTCTCCAGCCTCATCTCTTTTCCCTCAGGTCTATCTCCCCACACACTCCAGGCCTTCCTTCCTGGCTCTGTTGGCAGTTTTGGCACCAACTCAGGCTGGAGGCTCTAGGACTTTGGGCTATTGGGATAGGACAAAGGTCCATGGCCCAGACGGGGGCAGCCCTGGGAAATGAGTGCCTGGGCTGTCAGGCCCAGGATGGGAATAGGAACTGGCTCACGTCAGACGTAGGATGGGAGCTGCATCCAAGATGCAGGATTAGCAGCAGTGGTCAGGTGAGTGAAGGTGAGCCCTTGAGGCATGGGTAGCGGGCTATGCAGGCAGAGAGCCAGTGGTCAGGGGCACCAAGCTGGTTCCCACAGCTCTGTGCTGTTCTTCTGTGCCGTCCCAATCTTTGGTTTTTCCATCTCCACCTAGTCAGCTTTCAACATACAAGATCTAGCTCATGCCCTAGGCTGGTAGCTCCCCGCTCTGGGCTTCACAGCACCCTTTACGTTATTGAGCTCCTTCGAATCCTCCGTTGTATTCTTCTCCATAGCCCCAGCTCCTGGCGCAAAGTAGATGCTCAGAAAAGGTCTGAATGGATGATTGTGGGTGAGAGCTGTGGCTCAGGGTAAGTTCAGCAACACTCACAGTGTGGTAAGCTCTGTGCAGGCCCTGGGAATACTGAGATGAGTGAATCAAAGTCTGCTCTCATGGAGCTTCCACTGTAGAGGGCAAGACAGACAATAAGCAAGCGAACAAATACAATAATTACAGATTACAATGAATAAACTAGTGATGAAGGAGAGAACAGATTCCAGAATGTTGTCATGATTTTTGTTAGGTGGGCTTACTAGTAAACCTCATATTCTTCTTTTTACTTAACATACATTTTCTAGTTTGTTCTACAGTGAGCATGTATTATTGGGTCTTTAAAAAATGCCAGCTGTCCTCTCACTTTCTTACCCTGAGCTCCTAATGCAACTTTTGCTGTATAATGATAGAATCCAGGGTAAGTTCTGGGAAGATGTAGCCCACTGAGTTGGTGTCACACAATGGGCTTTACCTTTACCCAAGAGATGACAAATGGGGCAATAACTAGTTTGCTCAGGAAAAAATGATCAGCTCTGCTGAGGAGAGTCAGGGAAGGTGTCACAGAATAGGAAATACTTTATCTACAATCTTGAAGGAACAATTAGAGTTTGGAGGCAAAAATGTGGAGGAAGGAATTGGGCAAGTCATTCTACACTTTGAGTCTTAGCCTTTTTGTCTGTGAAATGGGGGCAGTAGCATGTCTTCACTGGGTTTGGGGTTGGGGGCCAATTAAATAAGACAGGTATATAGACGCTCCCCCTCCCCAGCTGCAGCATGGTATCTGGTGCATATTAGGTAATGAGGAGCTAATTTTTGTTTTAGTATTAAAGATAAACATTCTGTAATTGCACAAGTTGTGGCTTTGGAGGAGTTTGCTCCTTGTCACTGTTCTGATCTTCTCAACAGGCCGAGGACACTGGTTAGTGGCTCGGAAATGTAGCCTCAAGAAGAAGCCCAGGGGTGTGGTTGAAGCACGAGCTGAAGGTCAGGAAAGCCAGAAGGTTTCTTTTGAGGTTGGAGGAAAGAAAGGGTCTCGACAGAAAAACCAAGTGGACACTCCGGGACACGTGCTGGACCAGGCTTTTCTGGTGAGAGTAAATGCATCCTGAAAGGCTGGCAGCACCAGCTGACAGCTGTCTTGGTGGGGGGCAAGGACTTGCCCTGATTCCCTCTGGTACAGTTACCCCCAATCCACCCCAAACTATTAGAGTGATCTTGGCAAATTGAGTATAGCCAGGATGATGAAGGGACCCAGAGCTTTCTTTATATGTAAAACTTTCTTTACATCCACCTTATAAGATAGGTATTATCATCCCTATTATGTTGTTGCCATTGTGCAGATGAGAAAACTGAGGACCCAAGAAGTAATTTGCCTTGGCCAAGGTCCCTCAGCTAGTAATTAGGACTCTGGTTTACCCAGGATTAGAACTATTCAGAAGTAGAACTCTGGTCTACCAATTGCAAAGGCTGTGCCTTTATATTTTATCAGGTAAAAAGTCTTAATTGAGCCAGAGAGGCAAAGCAGTAGGTCAGGGGGAACAGTAAATTGAAAAATCGTATTCTAGCACCTAGTAGAGTATAAAGATTCCTGCTCTGCTCTGGGGAGATCTCTCTAGGAGCAGGGGGATTGGGGAGGCCCCACATACCACAACCTTTGTCCTTTGGGTTTAGTGTCTGGCTGAAAGCCAGGGATGCTGACTAGATATACCCAGTGTCTGGGGCAGGCTTTACAAAGGGCACTGGGGTGGCTGTGTTAGAGACCAGCCAGGTAATTTCACATCTGCTCTGTGCAATGCTGCAGTGGCTTTGCAAAGAAAGACACACTTTGTAAACCAATGTTCATGTGCAGTCCAGTGCTCATAGCTCCCTAAGAAGAACTCCATGGCAGCCTACTTTGTACCCAGGCTTTGCTTATGGTTCCCAAGAGATAGGTTTCTGCACAGATCAGATGCTGAAAGAGAGCTTCAAGGAGGCAGCTGGTTACATCTCCACTCAAGGTGGATAGTATAAGCTTTTTGCAGAGTCCTGTGGAATTTCTTTGATTATTAGGTCCACTTCTCACTGGGAATGAGGAGGACTGAAGCAACAGTACTGAGGAGGGGCAGAAACACTTCCCATAGGACTCTTCTTTTCCCCTTTGTTTTCAACATGTACATCCCCCATTAATTGAGATAGCTTGTTACCCATGTTGCCACTTTGGATAGCAGAAGCATCAAGGATGCTTTTCAGAGTAATGGGGTACCTACCCGCCTATTGGATATGAACATTTCACTGGCACTTCATATTGACCTTCTACACCAGTCCCCTTACTCCAAGTCCCCGAAACACCTCTTTTCTAGTGTTTAATACATGGTCTCAATGATGGTCTCAATACTGTCTACCCAGTCACCAAGCAAGTAACTTGGGGTTATCCTTGGCATGTGCCTCTCCCTCACCACCCTCATCCCTGCCATTACCAAGCCCTGGTACTTTCATTAGTTGTCAAATCTGTATTCTTCTCTTCATCTGCCCTGCCACCACCTTAATCTGGGCTACCATCATCTTTTATTGGACTAATTCAGTAACTTCCTAACTATTATAGTTTGAACCAACTAGCCTGCTTTTGTTTCACATAAAAAGAAGCCAGAGGCATTATTATTCTAGGGTAGGTTAATTCATTGGTTTAATGACTTCTTCCAAGTCCCAGGTTCCTCCATCTCTCTGCTCTTATATCCTTGGCACATTAGCTTGTCCTCTTGGGCTGATTGCCTTCATGATCCTGAGAGGGCTGCTGAACTCTGGTCATCACATTTAAAGGATAACGTCCAGAGGTAGAAAAGGGATTGTCACTGTCTTGGCCAAACCTGTATCACAAATCCCAACAGTCAATGGTTAGGGGAACATGACCACCATGACTGGATTAGACAAAGTCAAGACTTAGCCTGTGGAGTTGGAGTTGAAGGATATATCCACTCAGAGAAATGTGAATGATATTGGGGTTCTTTAACAAGGAAGAAGTAGAGAAGTGGCTCTAGAGAAGCCAGTTAACAATGTCTAGTACAGTGGTCTCTCACCACCCTTTCCTGTCTTCTCATCCTTTCTGCGTGTGTCAGACATAGCAATTTTTATAAAATTTCTATTAGCCCCCTGCCAAAAAACCTCTGACAGATTTCCATTGACTATAGGATAAAATCCACGCTCCTTTACAGAGCCAACATGGACACAAATGATCTGATGACTGCCTCCCTAGCCTTACTTTGTTTTTCATCCTATCAAAAGCACCTTGCTTTCACCTGCCTTGATAATTTTCACGACCCCTGCTACCCACTTTCATGGGACCAACTTCTACTTAGCACTTAGGTATCAGCTGAAATATTACTTCCTCAAGTGAGTATTTCCTCACTTCCACACTGAGGTTAGGACCTCCTGTTACTGTCTCCCATAGCATCTTGAATTTCTCCTTTAAAATATTTATCACGTTTATAAATACTTGCTTGCTCCTTGGCTTCCATGCAGTTTTAAGCTTTCAGGAGGCATGGAATATTTCTGCTTCTTATACATTGTCTTTTAAATTCCTAGTTCCATGCCTAAACATAAAAGGTACCATAACTAAATGATTAACTGAAAAAAAGAATGGTGTTGGATTAAACAGAAATAGAAACTCCAAAGCTGAGATTTTCTTCTGACTTTTTAATTGTGAAGGGCAACTTATGGTAGTCCTAAGAGCATAGTGTTTAGTGATTACAGATTTGGATTCAAATCATAGATCTATCACTTACTAGCTGTGGGACCTTAGGGAAGTCACTTTATCTCTTTTAGCCTTGCTTTTCTCATTTATGAAGAGACATAATCATACTTATGTCAAAAAGTTCAGTTAGGATTAGGAGAAAGTTTGTTGATATATTTAGCACAAAACGTGGCCCAAAGTAGTGCTTAGTAAATATTTAGTGAATAAATGAATGAATGAACAAGCACACAAATTATGACAAATGTATGAGATTAGTAAAGCCCCGGAAATACTGATTTTTTTAAGAGCCAAGTAGAGGAAGTGGGGCCCAGAAAAGACAGAGAAGGAACAAAGAGGCAGGAATCTTCCTAAGAACCATGTAAAGTCAATGTTTCCATCCCCACCTTACAGATGGGAAACAGAGGTGGGAGAGCTGAGGTGGCAGCTTGATTCTGAGCAGCTCCGAAGCCCATGCTCTTTCCACTGTGCCAGGCTGCCCTCCTCAACAGGGAGTCATTTGTTGTCTTGGCCAATTACATAAGCTGTGTTGGGGCCTTGACGCTGATTGTCTGCACTGTGTTCCAGCTGAAGCACCACTGTGTAAAGAATCCGTCCGACCTATGCAACATTAATGTGAGCGGCCTGAAGTTCTCCAAGGTAAGGCCAGCCAGCAGAGATGTGATTGGGGTGAGCCAGACCTGAGGTAGCTCCTGGCTCTTGGACCATTGTACTTCCAGAGTCCTTGGGGGCTGGGAATCTGGTCATAGGGAGGGGGAGGGTCAGACAGGGACTCACTGGGTGGAAACAACATTCACAGACACAATCTTTTGCTATGTATTTGGTGTTGCCATTATCCCATGTGAAGTGAGTTAAAAGAAATAAATAGCCTTATGGAAGTGGTTTGAATGTGCATAGAATTTTATTGGGGTGTGATTCATTGTATGACACTGAGTTCCCATCAGAAGAGCCTACAGGAGAAATTTCAGGTTTCAGTGCCAGGAGTGGTAGTGGTTCTTCCAAGATGCTGGTTTGTTCTCAACTCGCAGACTCTGTGACTTATGTAATGAGTCATGTTTCTTTCTTTGCACTGGCTAATAGGTAGCATAGAGCTAGATTTGTGGCCTACCATTAACCAGTGTATTGCTGTATACCACGTATGGCATATATTTTCGGTTTGTAGGCTTTCCATGGCATATAAAGAGAGGTTGCTTATATAATGCCACATAGCAGTTAAAATGTATCAACATAAGTAAATCTAAAAAGATCTGTGTCTCAACACAAGTGAATCTCAAACACATAGTGTTGAGTTAAGAAGGCAGATTGCAGAATGATATCTACAGTATGATGGCATTTGATATAAAGTTTTAAAACATGTAAATAACACTATTTATGGTTTATGGATACACATACATGTAATACAAGTATAAAACAGGTATGGGAGTGATAATCACCAATTCAGGATAGCTGTTATCTGTGGGAGAGAGGGAGAAGAGTATGATTGGGGATGGATACGTTAGGGGGAGTGGTGGTGGTCAACTCTCTGTAGTGTTCTGTTTCTTTAAAGAGATTTGAAGCAAAGACAGCAAAATACTAGGATTTATTAAAGCTGGATAGTGGTTACACGGGCCTTCAGAGTAACATTCACTATACTTTTCTGAACATTTGAATTATTTCATAATAGAAAAAAAAGAAGCAGAAAAGACCTTCCTGCCTTTAACAAGTATCTGCTCTTGTTCTTACCCCTTGAGATCTTTGCTCCTTCTGACAGCAGCTCTGGAGCTTCAGCAAGGCCTGCAGGCAGGGAACTAATCTTGTGTTCTTTGAAATGCCTTCTCACAGGCTAAGGAAAAGGACTTCAAGCATTTTAATTCTGTGATTTACATCAATGCCTCAGAAAACCTACTGCCTCTAGGTAAGTTTTCTTCCTGAAAACTACCTTCTGCCTCTTGGCTGTCACAGCCAGTCTCTCGTGCTGGAACTTGCCTGTCAGTCCACCTGTGACTGGCCACGCATCCCTTTTTTTGGAGTGCAGTAGGCTGGGTGAGGGAGAACACACAGACCTGACTCCAGTTCAGAGCTGGCACTGCCTACTCAGAACATTTCTCTGTGAGCTCCTGCTTCTCTAACTGTAAATGGAGATAATGCCCTTCCTTTTTTCCTCCCCAAGGCACGATACCTTGTAGACTCAGATGAGATAAGTACAGTCAGCCCTCCATATCTGTGGATTCCACATCCACAGATTCAACCAAATATGGATGGAAAATATTTGAAAAAAAATTCTGGAAAGTTCCAAAATGCAAAACTTGAGTTTGCCATGCACTGGCAACTACTTACGTAGCATATACATTGTATTTACAATTTACGGAGCATTTACATTATGTTAGGTATCATTGGTAACCTAGAGATGATTTAAAGTACACAGGAGGCTGGGCACAGGTTATATGCAAACACTGCATCATTCTATACAGGGGACTTGAGCATCCATGATTTTGGTGTCCATGGTGGTGATGCAGGATGGTGGTGGAGGTGGGGGTTAGGGTGGGAGTGGTGGACCCAATCCCCTGCAGATACCAAGGGACTGCATGTAAGAAATTGTTAAGTCCTTGAAAGCTCCTGTAGGACTGTAAAGGCTTCTTGTTTATTCAGCAGATCCACAGCGACCCCTGCTGGGTGTCAGGACTATATGACTGCTTGGCTTTTAGAAATCAGTGTGTCCAGTTCCTGTTCTGGTGAGCTCAGTTATAGCAGGGTATACATATGGTCAGTGCCATGATAGAGGGAATCAGAAAATCAACCAGGGCATCAACCGGGCCTAGAGTGTCAGAGGAAACTTCTGAGAAGAAGAGTATGTAGGCTGAGACCTAAAACACGAATAGGAGTGACTCAGGAATTAGAAGGTGAGAAGGCATTTCAGGCCAGCAGAGCAGTGATCAGTGGCCCTGAGGAAGCTTTGTATGTGTGCAGGGTATATAGGTAGGGGAGAATGGAGACTAGAAAGGTGGGCAAGGACTATATTATCATGGACCCTGGGTGACTTGGACTTAATCCTGCAGGCAAAAGAGAGCCTTGGAAGGCTTTGAAATAGAGAGGCTCAGTGGTGGCTGTGAGGAGCGTGGATTATAAGATGGAAGCCAGGAAACCTGGAAGATGGTTTCATTTTTCCAGGAGAGAGGAGGTGAGGCCTCAACCAGGGCTGTGGCAATAAGGATGGAGGGGATTGAGAGAGACAGAGATTCAAGAGGAGGTAGAAATAACCAGACTTGGTAAATGGGCATGTAGAGAAAGGGAGGAACCAAGAGGATTTACTGAGACAGACAGCACTACAGGAGAGGCAGGTTTAGGGAGAAATAAGATGAATTAGTTTTAAATGCATTGAGGTTG
Organism: Lipotes vexillifer; assembly: GCF_000442215.2. Lineage (NCBI taxonomy): Eukaryota > Metazoa > Chordata > Mammalia > Artiodactyla > Lipotidae > Lipotes > Lipotes vexillifer. The sequence continues at coordinate 2,236,185 of NW_006773138.1, read as the reverse complement.
AGGGGTGTTTTTAAAGAAGCGTGTGACGAAGTCCCTGCCCTTGAGGAAACAGCATGGTCTGTCAGGAGCATGGGCTTGAAAAACAGGCAACAGGCATATGAAAAGATGCTCATCCTCACTAGTAAATAAAACAGCATCCAAGTACTATTTTCTGCCTATCAAATATTGACAAAAATGAGAAGGACTGATGACTGCCAGCACTGGTAGGGAAATGGGTACTCTCATAATCAAGTGTAATAAATTGGTGCAACATCTTTGGAAGGTAGTTTGGCGATGTCTCTTAACATAGTCTATTAGTTCCACTCCCAGGAATTTATTGTACAGAAACACACTTGTACAAGGATGTTCATTGGAAACATCCCGAAAGCACATCTTTCTATTAGGCTCTACAGAACATTCCAACTCACAAAACCACCATAGGCCACACTTGACACCAGGTTCACTTAGAAGGCTCTGAGTAATTCCACACAGTATGCCAGCGGCACAGCGTCAGCAGTTCCTCTTCAGTGGAATCCTCACTGCTGTTCATGTAGCCATCCATGAGCCATTCTCTGTGGCCCCTAGCTCAGGGCCAAAACAATGAAGCTCTCATTGGGTGGATGCAGGAGCCACTCTGGCTTAGAAACCTTGTTCCCCATGGGATCAGATAGCTGTTGTAACGCTCCATAGACATGGCTCCCAGAGCTCCTGCAAAGGACATGTCCAGTTATAGGCATCACCACACACAGAGACGCCCAAACTTATCGTGCCCCCTTGAGATCGTTATAGTTCATTTATAGTCTCTCCTAGTCCAGATGTGGTTTACTAACCTGGGGTCATTTTTACCATAGCAATATTGCCTAATAACACAGTGACCATACCATTTGTTTCATGTTACCAAGGGAAGAAGGCTAGAAAGTTAACCCAAGGTCCACTTCTCAAGCAGAAGGGGAAGAGTGTTCTTAACCTTTTATCCAGATAGTCTAGCGACTATCACTAGGGGAATGGTTAACTAAAATAGGGTATGTCTATACAACAGAACATAATTCAGACATTATGCAGATCTATATGTTTTGACTTGGAACAATCTTTAAGTCATATTGTTAAGGGAAAAAAGCAAGTCACAGTACAACGTGTGTAGTATGATTCCCTTTTTGTAAAAAGAAGTGTGTGTGTGTGTGTGTGTGTGTGTGTCAGTATACACATGAGAAAAAGTCTGGGGTATTATACATGAAGCTTTGAATAGTTACCTCTAGGTGTTGAGATTAAAGGGAACTTTTATGTTTCTGTGTTTTTTAAAGGTTTTTGGTTGGAATGTTTCACTTTTATAACCAGAAATAATAAAGATCATTTTTAAAATGGGCTTTGGAATTAGGCTTAGATTCGGTCCTTGGCCCTTCCACTTACCAGCAATTCTGTTTCTAGCAAATCACTTAGCCTAGCTAAGCCTTGGTTTCTTCAGCAGTGGAATGGAAGTAGTAATCCCTCTTTTTCAGGGTTTTTAGAGATTTAGTGTCCATGTATGTAAAGCACTTTACACAGTGTCTGGCCTAACGCAGTGGGAACCCAGTAAATGACCGCTGTTAATATCTTTCTCTTACGTCCTTCACAAGCCACCGTTTCTCTCTTTCTCTTCCCCCTGTAGAGGCATTTCACACATTTCCAGTCTTAAGGGAACTGGAGCTCGCATTTAATGGCATCAAAACAGTCTACGTGAAGTATGGAGACTTTAAGTCCTTGGAAGTAAGTTGGAGGTAGGGAGTTTTTGGTGCCCACCTGTATCCCTGTAAGGAATGGGTATAAGGAGTCTACTGATTAAAACTGTTGGGAAGGGGCTCTCTGGGCCTTTATAGCCACCTTGCTTCAGGGTGTTCCTCTGGGGTGGGTGGTGGAGTTGGTGGTAGTAATAAGGGAGTGGGGCTGGTGGAGGTGGTGGCCAGTGGGTGAGAATATATTATACTTCTGGCCACAGGGCATGGTCTTGGAAAATACATGCCAAAGGTCATGTCCAAAGGAGTCTGTGCAGAGGAGTGATTTTGAATAGAGTACTGTAGGAAGGAGAATTTGAGGGGAGATCTGGATCCAGTGGGGGTTGAGCCATGGAGGTTAAGTGCTAGACACAGCAAATTGGACCCACTGAACTAGAGGCGTTATGGACCGATTCCAGAGACCCATCCTGGTATGGGTGAGCCAGATTGGTTCTAATGAGCTCGGATAAGGTTATGGGCCATAGGCCCAGGGATGAGTGTGAAATAAAGTAGGGCTGCTATAAGTTCTATAGCAGACTCTTGACATTTGTACATCCACAGCTGTTTTGTATTCACAAATATAAAAAACTTTGTTTGCACTCTTGGCTTTCTCCTAAATTAAATTTCCCATCGTCACGCATTGTCTATACATGTTCTCATACTTCAAGTTAATCACCTCTTCAACATCCATGAAAACTTTAGGATCATTTTTCGCAAAGAAACAAAGCTTTTGTCACCACCCGGGAGTCTACATACATGGAGAGTAGAGAACAGTAGAGCTGGCTTGAGGTGTGGGGCGGGCATCTGGCCAGGCTCACTCACTAGGTAATGGGCCCTTCCCCACATGTTGGCCTTCTAGAAGAGCTTCAGAGTCACACCTCAGCAAAATGTCTGCATGTCATGAGCCTTGGGGTTTACCCCAAAGAGCTGGTAACTTAAATTATTTAATCTACAAACGTCAAGAGTCGGCCATTCTTCATAAAAACCTCATTTAACCTGGTCTGGCCATAGAGAGACCTTCCACAAAACTGAACTTTTAAGAGTTGATGCCCTTTACATGCCAAAGTTTTAAGAAGTTTTAACCGCTTGGGATGGTAATCTTCCTAAAATGGATTGTAAGTCCTTGCATTTTTAAAGCATGCTATACTGAATGTAATGGTACCTTTTCTCTGTGGTTTCCAGCCATATTGAGGATAACAGTGCTTTACTATGATTTCTGACAGGAGTGGTCCTCATGCTTATCCAGGAAGCAAAGCTCTTGAAGGTCCAATAATACAGGGAGAGGGAGAGAGTAAATTTACAACAACTGATGCAATTTTGTGCTAGGTTAAAAACATTTTATACCAGGGTTTATTATAGACAGTGGGAAACTGGTTCCAGATGGCTCTAGAGATACAGGGAGCCACTTTCCTCACCTACAGGCCTGAGAGCTTATTATAAGCTTCCATTAATTTTTTATTTTGCTTTTTATAAAAGTAGTTATTGAGCTTCTATATATCATGCATTGTGCCAGGCATCCTACCTTCCTCATCCTTACCATTTCAAACCCCTACTTCAAGTGCCAGTGGGCCACAGGGAGGGGACATGACTACAGGCTCTGACCCCACAGCTGACTTACTGGTTGATCATAATGGGCTTTTGGGAGGCCCTACTTCATAGTTTGATAATAACTGATGAAGATTATTTATCCAGCAGACCAGCCCTACCCAAGGGAATTTATTTACATAAGAGAGCAGACCAAAGTCAAGATGCAGAACATAAATGCGAAGAGGAAATCTCCTGGCCAATCATTTGTTTTCATCTCTCGGTGGTTTGAAAGGGCTCTCTAAGAAAAAGGATAAAACTGTCAAATGTCCTGAATTTGCAGCTCATGGCAGTGAATACTTTGATGTGTAATGAAACTTGATGTGACTCAGCAGATGCAGCATCCAAGTTAGGAATCTTCTGTCCTTGTTTGCCAGAAAGGCTGTCACCCAGAGTAGAACTCTTCAGGAGTCAGTTTAGGAAAACAGCTTTGTCATGATTTGATTCTCTGCATACGGGCCTGAAAAAGAGTCAGCTGCAGCTCTGCCCTGAAAGTCAGGAGACCTTGTTTCTAGTCTTGGTCTGCCACTACTTTGCCATACCTCCTCAGCCAAAGAACTTACCTCTCTGGAACTTAAGTTTCCCACTCTGTAAATTTTGGGCCAGCTGTGAAATTCTGCGACCTGCAGTTCTAAGACTATTCGTTTCTTTGAGCTGCCCTTACTTCTGTAGAGAGCAGATTTGGACCCGATGTGAAATAGCCAAAGCAGCCAGAGCAAGGGTCAGCAAACTTTTTCGGTAGGAGGCCATACGGTGAATATTCTAGACTTGGCGGTCCGTACAGTCATAACTAGTCATAACTGTCATAACTAGTCCACTGCTGTTGTAGAAGGAAAGCAGTTGTAGACAGTATGTAAGCAAAGGGACAGGGCTGGGTTCCCATAAAACTTTATGATGCTGAAATTTGAATTTTACATAATTTTCATACAATGTTATTCTTTTTGTGCTTTTTTCCTAACCATTTAAAAATGTACAAAGCATTCTTAGCTCACAGGCCATATAAAACAGGCAGCAGGTTGGATTTGGCTTACAGGCCTTTGTTTGCCAATTTCTGAGCTAGAACACTGATGGAACAACCCAGTGTGGTTGGAATGGAGTGAGACACCATAGAGTGTGGCAATAGATGAGCCTGGTGAGGTAACAGAAGAGAGACTGTAGAGAGCCTTAGAGGGACTTTGAATCTTATCCTATGGATAACGGGTCCATTGAAGGATTTGGAACTGAGGAGTAATAGGGTCTGAACTGTATTTTAGAAAAACCACTGTGGCATGGCTGCTGTATAAAGAATGGATTGGAAGAAACAAGTATGAGAGATATTAAGGAGGTAGAATCCATTGCTGACTGTCCACATATGTGTATGAAGGAGAGAATGATCCCCATCTTTATCTGTTTATCCAAGCCAGCTTTCCAGGTCTTCATCCTTGAAGGCTTCTCTCTCTGCCCCTGCCAAGTGGGATCACCCATTTGTGTGAACTCTCAAAACTTGGAATTCACTCTCGGCAGCATGAACTCGGCATTCCTTTGGTGCTGGGCATCTTTCATGGCCTGTGCAGTCCTATCAAGCCCTTTGTATACCATGGATTCTAGTCATACCCAAACCATTTGCAGTTCTCAGAATAAGCAAGGCTGCCTCCTGACTTCTATACATGCCACCTGCTGTGCTGAGGGAGTAAAATCTAACATTTCCTGGTTCTGGTCAGCCTCCGGAGGGGATGTGTTAAAGGAATGTTGTTTATAGGCAACATTCCTTTAGTGATTAACTTGTGATAGAGTACAAAGGTTCTTCCCTATTACAGAGGGAGAGGGGAGGGAGCAGACTTGTATGTAATGCTTTATTTGGAAATAAAGTCTTTTTGCCCTTAACAATTTGGTGAATACCGACTAGTCTCTGAGGACAGCTTAAGCATCACCTGCTCCGTGAAGCCCGTCTGGACCCCCTGGTAGAACTCAAACATCTATCCCAGCAGCATTGCTACTTAACAGGCACATATATGTATCTAGCTGCCCAACTAGGCTGTGAGCTCACACAGGGCAGGGACTGGTTCAAAGTAAGCCTTCAGTATAGGGGCCTTGAACGAAGGGATTGTGATGACCATGACAGCCAACATTAAGCATTTATGGTGCACTAGGCTTCATGCTAAAGGCTTTACCTACATAATTCCTCATAAAAATCTATTATTATTTCCACTTTATAGATAAGGAAACTTGGTTAAGTATTGATAATTTGCCCAAGGTCACACAATTAGCCAGGACTTAAACCCAGGTCTACAGAGCCTGTCAATTAAGTACTAAAGTGGAGTACCAAACCCAGTCCTCCTCCAGCAATGACCTGCAGTCAGTTGTGTATGTGTGACTGACTGTATTTCACTGAAGTGGCGGACCAGAAACCTTGTCCCTGCACCAGTGGGATAAGATGCAGAAACTGGCCCCATTCAGTAGGCGTCTATGGGTGTGTGTTGGTGGAGGTATTACCGAGTACTGCTTGCCACACAGCAAGCCAATAAATTGAGAGATAAGGTGTTAGGGCAAGGAATAGCGACTTTATTTGGAAAGCCAGCAGACCAAGAAGATGGTGGTCTAGTGTCCCAAAGAACCATCTTGCCTGAGTTAGAATTCAGGCTTCTTTTATACTAAAAGAGGAGGGAGTAAAATCTAACATTTCCTGGTTCTGGTCAGCCTCCGGAGGGGATGTGTTAATTTCTTCCTTCCTGCAGTCATTCACAGGTGGGCCTGGTCAGGATGTTTCCTGTGAGATAAAGGTATTTTAGCTTAATGCTCATTACCTGGGAGGCGGGGTTCCCAGAGATGGGCCATTATGTATAATTTAAGCTTATAGGCAACATTCCTTTAGTGATTAACTTGTGATAGAGTACAAAGGTTCTTCCCTGTTACAGAGGGAGAGGGGAGGGAGCAGACTTGTATGTAAGAGCTAAAGTGAGTGTCCAGAGAGGCTCTTCTAGAAGAGGGAGACCAGAGACTGGGGTGCTATAATTTATCACAGTTGCCTTTGTCTTTGCAGAGAGAAACTCAGTTTCCTGACTGGTCTCCTAACTCAAGTCAACTATCTCATGAATCTAGATGGCTAGTTAGAAAGTGCTTTATGATGAGGTGTCAGTTTGGGTCATTGTCCTAATAAGCCAGTTCATTTCAGCTGTTTTTTTAATGTGCATCTACTATGTGCCAGGTACTATGCTAGATTATAAGGATACGTCAATACAGTGACAAGGTGCTTCACCTCAGAGAGTTTATAGCCTAGTCCACCACTGTGTGCCAGCACCTGCTCAGCACATCCATGTACCAGTACCCTATTCCTCAGGCTTATGTCCAGTTTTCACAGTTACCTGGCTGACTGTGAGCAGTAACCTCAGAACAGTCTAGATAAAGCACTCAAAGTCAGAGGAGGGAGAAATTCCATCTAGCTGGGGAATTAAGAAAGGTTTTATAAGGAGGCAGCTTTTGAGCTGGCCTTTTAGGACTTGGTTTCAAATGCATGGAGAAAGGGCATTCTTGAGTGAAAAGCTCAAGCAAAGATCTCTACATGGGGTGTGGCAAGGAATGGGGAGCAGTCACTTTGGCCAGCACCATGGGGTAAACAAAGGCTAGCAGTATGGGGGCTGAGGCTGGCAAATAGGTTGGACATAGTAGAATGACTCTAGTAGACCTTGAAAGTTAATCCTGAGAGTCAGGAGGGTTTTAGCCTGTGGGCGATGGGCCCTCCTGGAAGGTTAAAAAAAAAAAATCCAGCTCCCACCTCATGTATGAGCATCATTGTCACAAGTAGTGCTTCTGTTTCCCCATCTTATATCTTTGTGCCATAGTTCCTGGACCTTTCCTTCAACAGCCTCGCTGCGGAGGCCATCTGTGATCTGGGGCTTCTGCCACACCTCCGTGTCCTGCTCCTCACGGGCAATGGGCTCACCTCCCTGCCACCCAATTTGGCTGTCGCAGAGCGGTAAGTTCTACATCCCGGATTCTGTCCCATGTGTTTCCCTCCTGAGCCCTTGTCTGGGTACATGTGTCCAAAGAAATAGTCCAAAGCAGCTCAAAAGGTCTGTAAGGACAGGCTGTGAGTGCTCAAAGCAGGTAGAATGCCACCTACTGAAGCTCCCAGAAAAGGCACTGGTGGGAACAGAGCCCCAAAGGTTCGGGAGGCCTCACCTGGGTGTCCTACACTCCTCTGTGCTATTAGGAGAGACGCCGGTGTCAGGAGAGTCACTTTCCCTCCCTCTGATTGGTCACTGGTAAGTTGTGGCTATTGCTCTTGCCAGACTGTTCCCCTTCAGGAACCCTCTAAATAAGATTTGCATATTCCCATTCTGCACATTTGCTGAGCCATGCCTTCTGGCCAGAATGTACTGGTCCTTCCTCGCTTAATAATAGCAATGAGTCTGTCATACAGAGTGAAGTAAGTCAGAAAGAGAAAAACAAATACCGTATGCTAACACATATATATGGAATCTAAAAAATAAAAAAGTGGTTCTGAGGGGGAAGGGTAAGCTGGGATGAAGAGAGAGAGTGGCATGGACATATATAACAAAATATAAAATACGAAATATAAAATAGATAGCTAGTGGGAAGCAGCCACATAGCACAGGGAGATCAGCTCAGTGCTTTGTGTCCACCTAGAGAGGTGGGGTAGGGAGGCGGGGGAGGGAGACGCAATAGTGAGGGGATATGGGGATGTATGTATATGCATAGCTGATTCACTTTGTTATACAGCAGAAACTAACACAACATTGTAAAGCAATTATACTTCAGTAAAGATGTAAAAAAAAACAAAAACAAATAAGATATAAGGATGTAATGTACAGCACAGAGAAAATAGCCAATATTGTATAATAACTTTATGTGGAGTATAATTTATAAAAATATCAAATCACTATGTTGTACACCTGAAACTAATACAATATTGTAACTATACTTAACTAAAAATTTAAATTTAAAAAAAATAATGATACGTGTGTAATGCTTACTATGTGTCAGACAACACTCTTCTGTCACACTAAACATATACAAACTCATTTAATCCTCACAACCCTATGAGGTAAGTGCCCTATTATTATCCCCATTTTATAGATGAGGAAATTGAGGCACAGATAGGTTACATAACTCAACCAGAGTTACAAAGCTAATAAGTGGTAGAATCTGAACCAAGTCCGTCCGACTCCAGAGACCCTGCTTACGACCATTACATTTTCTTCTTATGTAGATTCTGTACATATTCCGAGGGCTATCTCAGACCGTCCTGTTTTCCCTATGAGAAGCCTTCCCATATTAACCATTTGTAAGTGTACAGTTCAGTGACATTAAGTACATTCACATTGTTGTGCAACCATCACCATCATCCTGCTCCAAAAGTCTGTTCATCTTGCAAAAATTCCATCAACTTTGACTGATGGACATGACCCTTTTAAGAAGAACACCAGAGAAACAAGAAGAACTACAGTCCTGCAGCCTGTGGAACAAAAACCACATTTACAGAAAGATAGACAAGATGAAAAGGCAGAGGGCTATGTACCAGATGAAGGAACAAGATGAAACCCCAGAAAAACAACTAAATGAAGTGGCGATAGGGAACCTTCCAGAAAAAGAATTCAGAATAATGATAGTGAAGATGATCCAGGACCTCGGAAAAAGAATGGGGGTGAAGATTGAGAAGATGCAAGAAATGTTTAACAAAGACCTAGAAGAATTAAAGAACAAACAGAGATAAACAATACAATAACTGAAATGAAAACTACACTAGAAGGAATCAATAGCAGAATAACTGAGGCAGAAGAACGGATAAGTGACCTGGAAGACAGAATGGTGGAATTCACTGCTGCAGAACAGAATAAAGAAAAAAGAATGAAAAGAAATGAAGACAGCCCAAGAGACCTCTGGGACAACATTAAACACAACAACATTCGTATTATAGGGGTCCCAGAAGGAGAAGAGAGAGAGAAAGGACCCAAGAAAATATTTGAAGAGATTATAGTCAAAAACTTCCCTACCATGGGAAAGTAAATAGCCACCCAAGTCCAGGAAGCACAGCAAGTTCCATACAGGATAAACCCAAGGAGAAACATGCCAAGACACATAGTAATCAAATTAGCAAAAATTAAATACAAAGAAAAATTATTGAAAGCAGCAAGGGAAAAATGACAACATACAAGGGAACTCCCCTAAAGTTAACAGCTGATTTCTCAGCAGAAACTCTACAAGCTACAAGGGAGTGCATGATATACTTAAAGTGATGAAAGGGAGGAACCTACAACCAAGATTACTCTACCCAGCAAGGATCTCATTTAGATTCGATGGAGAAATCAAAAGCTTTACAGACAAGCAAAAGCTAAGAGAATTCAGCACCGCCAAACCAGCTCTACAACAAATGCTAAAGGAACTTCTCTAAGTGGGAAACACAAGAGAAGAAAAGGACCTACAAAAACAAACCCAGAACAATTAAGAAAATGGTCATAGGAACATACATATCGATAATTACCTTAAACATAAATGGATTAAATGCTCCAACCAAAAGACACAGGCTTGCTGAATGGATACAAAAACAAGACCCATATATATGCTGTCTACAAAAGACCCACTTCAGACCTAGGGACACATACAAACTAAAAGTGAGGGGATGGAAAAAGATATTCCATGCAAATGGAAATCAAAAGAAAGTTGGAGTAGCAATACTCATATCAGATAAAATAGACTTTAAATTAAAGAATGTTACAAGAGACAAGGAAGGACACTACATAATGATCAAGGGATCAATCCAAGAAGATATAACAATTATAAATACATATGTTCCCAACATAGGAGCATCTCAATACATAAGGCAACTGCTAACAGCTATAAAAGAGGAAATCAACAGTAACACGATAATAGTGGGGGACTTTAACACCTCACTTACACCAATGGACGGATCATCCAAAATGAAAATAAATAAGGAAACAAAAGCTTTAAATGACACAGTAGACCAGATAGATTTAATTGATATTTATAGGACATTCCATCCAAAAACAGCAGATTACACTTTCTTCTCAAGTGCGCACAGAACATTCTCCAGGATAGATCACATCTTGGGTCACAAATCAAGCCTTAGTAAATTTAAGAAAATTGAAGTCATATCAAGCATCTTTTCTGACCACAACGCTATGAGACTGAAATGAATTACAGGGGGAAACAAGGTAAAAAACACAAACACCTGGAGGCCAAACAATATATTACTACATAACCAAGAGATCACTGAAGAAATCAAAGAGGAAATCAAAAAATAGAGACAAATGACAATGAAAACATGATGATCCAAAACCTATGGGATGCAGCAAAAGCAGTTCTAAGAGGGAAGTTTATAGCTATACAAGCCTACCTCAAGAAACAAGAAAAATCTCAAATAAACAATCTAACCTTACACCTAAAGGAACTAGAAGAAGAAGAACAGACAAAACCCAAAGTTAGCAGAAGGAAAGAAATCATAAAGATCAGAGCAGAAATAAATGAAATAGAAACAAAGAAAATAATAGCAAAGATCAATAAAACTAAAAGCTTGTTCTTTGAGAAGATAAACAAAATTGATTAACCATTAGCCAAACTCATCAAGAAAAAGAGGGAGAGGACTCAAATCAATAAAATTAGAAATGAAAGAGAAGTTACAACAGACACGGCAGAAATACAAAGCATCCTAAGAGACTACTACAAGCAACTCTATGCCAACAAAATGGACAACCTGGAAGAAATGGACAACTTCTTAGAAAGGTATAATCTTCTAAGACTGAATGAGGAAGAAATAGGAAATATGAACAGACCAGTCACAAGTAATGAAATTGAAACTGTGATTAAAAATCTTCCAACGAACAAAAGTCCAGGACCAGATGGCTTCACAGGTGAATTCTATCAAACATTTAGAGAAGAGCTAACACCCATCCTTCTCAAACTCTTCCAAGAAATTGCAGAGGAAGGAACACTCCCAAACTCATTCTATGAGGCCATGATCACCCTGATACCAAAACCAGACAAAGAGACTACAAAAATAGAAAATTACAGACCAATATCTCTGATGAATATAGATGCAAAAATCCTCAACAAAATACTAGCAAACAGAATCAAACAACACATTAAAAGGATCATACACTGTGATCAAGTGGGATTTATCCCAGGGATGCAAGGATTCTTCAATATACGAAAATCAATCAATGTGATACACCATATTAAGAAATTGAAGAATAAAAACCATATGAGCATCTTAATAGATGCAGAAAAAGCTTTTGACATAATTCAACACTCTCCAGAAAGTGGGCAGAGAGGGATAAGAACTCTCCAGAAAGTGGGCATAGAGGGAACCTACCTCAACATAATAAAGGCCATATACGACAAACCCACAGCAAACATCATTCTCAGTGTTGAAAAACTGAAAGCATTTCCTCTAAGATCAGGAACAAGACAAGGATGTCCACTCTCACCACTATTATTCAACATAGTTTTGGAAGTCCTAGCCACGGCAATCAGAGAAGAAAAAGAAATAAAAGGAATACAAATTGGAAAAGAAGTAAAACTGTCAGTGTTTGCAGATGACACGATACTATACATAGAGAATCCTAAACATGCCGCCAGAAAACTACTAGAGCTAATCAATGAATTTGGTAAAGTTGCAGGATACAAAATTAATGGACAGAAATCTCTTGCATTCCTATACACTAATGATGAGCAATCTGAAAGAGATATTAAGGAAACACTCCCATTTACCATTGCAACAAAAAGAATAAAATACCTAGGAATAAACCTACCTAAGGAGACAAAAGACCTGTTTGCAGAAAACTATAAGACACTGCTGAAAGAAATTAAAGATGATAAAAAAAAAAAAGAACACCAGATAATTCCCTGGATTCCAAACATATTCCTTTTTGCCCTCAAGGTATAGCAGCTGTCATACCTATTGTTGATAGTCAATATCAGTCACCTAGCCAATATAATAAACCCCTGTTTTCCTGCGTGTTGATTCCGTGGAATGGGGAGCCCAAGTGGCCAGCAGTGAACTTAAATTCCAGTTAAGTGGAACTATTCTTGTGTCCCCTGTAAAAGTATTCCTCCCTAGGAAACTAAAACCTCTAACTCAAGAGCTCAAAGCCGCAGGAATTACAAGCTGCAAGTGGATTGTTGTGTATAATTATAAGAGGAACTGCTTTCATTTTCATTCATTCATTCCTAGGCCCTTATGATCTGGTTGTGAGAAAAACAGCATCAGTCTTGGTTGCTAGTTTGTGTGACACTCCATCCTGTAAGTCCACACCCAAACCTCACAGTGGGTAGTTTGCTAGCTAGTGCAATAAGTAAGTTGTCAAAAGACTATCTTGACATTCTATTAGGTCAGCTACTTCTGCGTGATGGAGTATATGGTAAAAAATTAAACTCCATGTCTGTGAGCCCATTATTGTGCTTCTTTGCCATGAATTGTGTTCCATGGTTAGAAGCAATGTTATATGCGCTACCAGAATAATGAATAAGACATTCTTGAAGTCCACAGATTGTGATGCTGGCAGAACATTGTGGTTAGGGATGGAAAATCCATATCTTAAATACATATTTATTTCAGTGAGAAAAAAATCACTGCCCTTTTTATGAAGGTAGGTGTGCACTGTAGTCATCCTCCTACTGGGTGACTGGCTAATCCTCCCAGAAATGGTGCCATGTTAGGGGCTCAGCATTGGCCTCTGCAGGTGCTCGGCAGGGGTGGTAGGCAGATGTGCTTTGTTGAGGGTGAGTGTGTAGCCTCCTTCCCTGCTGCCAAGGCCATTTTGCAAGCACCAGGGTATCCAACTGACATTCATGGAATGGGTCATCTCGTCCACCTGATCACTGAGAGTCTCCTCTGCAGTGGAAGTCTTTGGGAGCATTCACATGGGATAGAAATAGTCCTTACACATCCTTTTCATCCTGAGAGGTCTGTTCACATGATTTCCCCTTAGACCTCCCTCTCAGCAGTTTTACATTATTTTTTCCAAACCTTGACTCTTCAGCTAAACCACTGCCCATGAATGAGCATAGACCTGTATTTCTGGCTATCTCGCCAACCAAGGAAAATGAACAATCAGATGTATTGCTCTAGGTTTTACATATTAGGAGGATTTCTCCTCCCCTGTCTTTCAGAGCCACCTTTGTATGGAGTTATAATCCTGCAACAGTCTGGTTTTGGTTAGTATCAGCATATCATGCAAAATCATTTATAAACCTAGCTGCAGATTTTTCTCCTACACCCAGTGGTCATAGGACGTTTGTTATGGGTTGATGGAGAAGTAACAGTACAGCAGGAGTAGGGATCACAGGAATCTAAGCAATATTAGTTCATGCAACTTTTCCAGGTTTGCTTGAACCTGATCTCCAATGTTGCTTTCATTTGATGAGGGAGTTCTGCACATTCAGTTCATGTTGAACAGCTCAGGAGGCATGGTCGCCTTGGTGTCCCATGGTCAGGTGTTCAGTCTCTACCAACATGCAGTAGTAAGCCAGAAACTGTTTTTCATAAGGAAAATAGTTGTCTGTAGAATAGAGCATAGCTTTGCTCAAAAATGTTTCTGTGAGCAACCATTAATTTATCATCCAAACCAAGACATAGTTGAGGGGGAAAAGTACCACTATTAATTATTTGGGGATAACAGGTGAAAACTCAGACTGTCCTTGAAAACCAGGATGTATGGTAACCCTATCTATGCAGCCTTAGACATGTACAGCACAGCTGGACCTACCGAGTAATAACACCCAATACCCTTGGCCAAAGACATAATGCCCAAAAAGCAGCTTGCATGGCATTTGGACTTGTTGCAGAGCCTTGCCTTGCTCTGGATCCCACACAAAACTGGCAGCCTCAGTAAATGGAGCAGAATAGCACAAATGTTTTATGCATAGCTGCCCAAATCAGAAAAGGCCAACAAAGCTTTGTGCCTTTTTCTTAGTAGCAGGTGGTGAAAGGTGTCTTTCACATTGGAGGTCTATTCCAACATGCTCCAGATACCTGGACATCAAGGAAATTAATCAAGGTGTCAGTTCCTTGAATTTTTACAAGGTTTTCCTCCATCCTGTGGCACACTCCATACTGAGGCATCTGAGGTATTTGAATTTCCTGCCCATCAGCTCCAATCAACATGGTGTTCTGTGGAATACCCAAATAATCAAGATCCCTGTGCAGTAGATTATAATAGGGCTAAAGAGTTGATGTAGCCCCCAGAGAAGAGGACAAAGGTATACTGCTGTCCCTGTCAGGCGAAAGCATATGGCTTCTGGTAGTTCTTGTTCATTGATAAAGGGAAAGAAACATGTGGCATGTCCTTAGCTGTATCACAAGTGCTAGGGGCTGTGTTGATGTGCTACAGTAAGAAGAGTCTACATATGGAACAGCAGCTGAAATTGGAATCACCACTTGATTGAGTTGATAGTAATCTACAGTAATTACTGAAGATCCGTCTTCTGCATAAGCCAAATAAACAAGTTAAACAGGGATGTCATAGGACTCATTATCCTTATCCCCTTCCAGTGTTTAGTGTTTACAGTAATCTCTGCAATTACCTCAGGGTTGTGGAATTATTTTTGGTTTACTGTTTTGGAAGCAAACTTTCTAGGGCTTCAATTTGGCCCCTCCTATTATAATAGCCCTTGCTTTTTTGGTCAGTAAAAAAAGTGTGGTTATTCTGTCAGTTGCTTAGTATGTCTGTTTATTCATTCAGGAACTGGGGATATAACCACACAGTAGGTTTGTGACTTCACTGGGTCCATTCACAGGCTAAATTTCCATTCTCCCATCAGAGCTTCACAATTCCCCACTTTGCATGGTGGGCCACCCATGCCTTTCATATCCCCAGACATTAACACCAATTTGTAGATATTTTCTAGTAACTAGTAATTCTTGAAAGCATTGTTCATTAGAACTTTCTGTAATGTTGGAAATGTTCTATATCTGCATTGTCCAGTATGGTAGCCACTAGTCATATTGAGCACTTGAAATGTGGTTAGTGTGACTGAGGAGCTGAATATTTCATTTTATTAAGTTTAATTAGTTTTAATTTAAATGTAAATAGTCAGGAACTGAATGAGAGAACATGACTCTCCCTTTGGGCAACTCAAAACACTTTTTTTTCTCACCAGATCTAGAGTTTTTGGTTATATAGATCACCAATAATTCCAAATCGTCTTAATTCATTTACAGAAGTTGAAGTTGTTTGAAGCTAGTCTTCAATCCCTGCAAGGAACACACTGTTTCTAGTTCACACTTCCTCCTAGGATTTAGTCCTCCACTGCCCTAACTTAAAACAGGGGCAGTTTATTAGGGCTCCCTTTCTGTGGCACACCCTGGACTCCAATTTTTGGCCTCCTGGGCTAACAAGGTTGTCAGCATCTCTGCTCAGCTTCTTAACCTCTCACCCACTTCTGTAGTTAGCAGGGAGCCGTAGGGGAAAAGTGGCCCCAAATGGTACATGAATCCCTTTGGGTTTCCTCCTTCTTCTAAATCTTGGTCCCCCAACTTTTCACAGCTTGTTAGTTCCCAGATGTCTTAAAGAAGATTATTTTTAATGTATATATTTTGTCTGGATTTTAGAATTTATACTTAGGGGAGAGTTGCCTCATGTTATTTAGTCTGCAGGACCCAAAGCTTTTCCATTTATTTTGGCCAGGTGCCTAGGTGCCTGGTATGGGACCATTTTAAAATAAACTAAACTAGTTGGATATTTTAGGAAACACTCTGACAATCCAAATTTGGGCTAGAGTTTTCAAGAGAACCAGCCTGCCCTCGCCCCTCCCCTGCTCTGTTCACTCCAAGGCAGTTTTCCCCTGGTTGTGGGATGAGGGGAATGGGTTTAGTTCTGGTTCACTGTCTCCTGAGGGTACCTCTCTTTAGGATCCCAGATTCATGTGGGGCATCTCCAATTACATGCCTGCCTTTGTATAAGATCAGCAGATATCCTTAAGGCAAAAGTGGCTTCTTGTGCTCAGTTTCTGTCTCTGGAGTTTTAGATTTTGGCACATTACTTCCTTACTATCTTTGCATCTCTTACATGGTTTTATTTATTTATTTTTAAAATTTTTATTGGAGTATAGTTGATTTACAATGTTGTGTTAGTTTCAGGTATACCTCAAAGTGAATCAGTTATATGTATACACATACCCCCTCTTTTTTAGATTCTTTCCCCATATAGGTCATTACAGAGTATTGAGTAGAGTTCCCTGTGCCATACAGTAGGTCCTTATTAGTTATCTATTTTACACATAGTAGTGTGTATATGTCAAGCCCAGTCTCCCAATTTATCCCTCCCCCCTCCTTTCCCCCTTGGTAACCATAAGTTTATTTCTCCATCTGTGACTCTGCTTCTGTTTTG
This sequence comes from Lipotes vexillifer, assembly GCF_000442215.2. NCBI lineage: Eukaryota > Metazoa > Chordata > Mammalia > Artiodactyla > Lipotidae > Lipotes > Lipotes vexillifer. Next base: position 2,219,528 of record NW_006773138.1, on the reverse strand, counting down.
TAAATAAGTTTATTTGTACTCTTCTTTTAGATTCCACATATAAGTGATATCATATGACATTTGTCTTTCTCTGACGTACTTCACTCAGTATGGCAATCTCTAGGCCTATCCATGTTGCTGCAAATGGCATTATTTTGTTCTTTTCTATAGCTGAGTAATATTCCACTGTATATATGTACCACATCTTCTTTATCCATTTATCTGTCGATGGATATTTAGGTTTCTTCCATGTCCTGGCTGTTGTAAATAGTGCTGCAGTGAACATTGGGGTGCATGTATCTTTCCAAAGTATGGTTTTTCTCTGGATATATGCCCAAGAGCAGGATTACTGGATCATATGGTAGCTCTAAATGATGGGTCTTTTTTCTTTTTATACTTTATTCATCATTCTAGTTGTTTTCAAGCGGAAAGTCTTATTACATAAAGTAAGGCAAGTCTCCACCACTCTGCACTTCCTAGTTCTTTACATATAAGAAAAGGAGAATAAATGTACTCCTTACATCAGAGTATCAACTGAAATAATTATGCTTTGAAAGTGATGAGACTCCAGACAACTACTATTGTCATTTCCTCCCTGCACATTTGTCCACACTCAGTATGCTCTTTGGATTCCGCTTTTCTGCCAATCTCTTAAATCTTGGTGGTCCCCCATTGTCTGCTCTCAACCCACCGTTTTTCTTAATCCTTACAGTCTTTCTTAGTGGTCTCATCCCTTTCCAAGTCTTAGTTATTTCTCTACTTCACTTCTGTCTTCTGAGCTATATGCCCATGTATCCTGCTTATCATACCAAACTCATCAGACACACGCCCATGCCAACATCTCCTCCTGCGTCCCTGTCCTCGGTGGTGGGCACTGCTCTTCATCTGCTGTGCAGTTGTGCAGGCTAGAAACACGGTCAGCAGCCTGAATTCTTTCCTTCCTCACCTTGCACATCCATTCAGTCACCAGATTCTGTGAATTGTACTTCCTAAATTTTTCTTAAACTTGCCCTTTTCTGTTACCCTCCTGTTTGGTCTCAGTCTCCAGTTTCTCACCTCCTAGTCCATCCTCCTCACCATCAGCCAGAATGATGTTTCTAAAATGCACATCTGATTCTATCACCGCCCTGCTTAAAGTCCTTCAGCAGCTTCCCAACATTCTAAACTCCATTAACATTGATTACAAGGCTTTTCACGACTTGACTCTGCCTACTTCTCCATCCTCTGTTCTCCTTTTTTCCATTTCACAACATACCTCATCTACTCTGAACTATTTATATCTCCATTTCCGGGTAGATCATGGTCTGTCTGGGTGAGTTAGGGGAATCATATTTGACCTACTCCATCTTTAGACTGCTCTCTTACTTGTTTTGACTGACAGCTGATACTTTGCCTCTCCCATTAGACCTATTCCCTTTCCCCCTTGGACCTCAAGAGTCGGCTCTCAGGCTTGACCAGCATGGAGCAGAGGGGCATTGTGACCTCCTTTTTTCTCATCACTGTATTCCGAATAATGCCACTTGAAAGAGCACTAGCTTCTAGCAGCCACATCGTAAGTCCTTTCTTACACAAGCAAGCTGTTAAGCCATGTCTCCCACATCCTATGTTTGCATGGTGGGTTTTCTGTATCTTATCACAGAAGCTGAACTGAATTTGAACAAACATTAGTGTTTGCTAAATTTCGTCTTGTTTGCTATAGTCCTTGGTCTAGTCTGTTGAACAATAATTTTAGCCTAATCCAAAGTCTTAAAATGTAAAGTAAAAGAAATCCTTTTCCATCATATAGATAGAGGGAGGAACTGACTAGGCCCAGAGATGCTTGACACGAACTAGAAATCACACAGCAAGCAAAGCAGCAGCACCACCAGAACCAGAGCCCAGGGCCTCTGATCCCCACTCCTATGCTTTTAAATGGGACACAAGTTTCCATTCCTGAATGGGAATCCAACCACTGGGGCATACTTCTACCTGCTGAAAAAATTACATTAAAGCTGTCAGATTTTAGGGGCTTCCCTGGTGGCTCAGTGGTTGAAAGTCCGCCTGCCGATGCAGGGGACACGGGTTTGTGCCCCGGTCTGGGAAGATCCCACATGCTGCGGAGTGGCTGGGCCCGTGAGCCATGGCCGCTGAGCCTGTGCGTCCGGAGCCTGTGCTCCGCAACGGGAGAGGCCACAACAGTGAGAGGCCCGCATACCGCAAAAAAAAAAAAAAAAAAAGCTATCAGATTTTAAATCGTATCAATTCCTTTTGCCAAGAGAAGGTATAATAAAAATAGCACTACTCTGAACAGCTGGAAACCTCCGTTTCTCCATTACTGACAGACGCCTGCCACTTCAAAAAGCTCTTCTCCCAAAACTGCCACAGGAAGGGCTCACTGAGGGATTCTGATGCTTTCCTGTGAAGCTTTGCATCTTGTCTTCCTCACCTACCTATTGATGGCCCCCCTATTTTAAGACATCTATTTTAGAGACAGAATGAAACTTCTCTATGTTATAATTAGAGTTGAATTTTAAAAAGGTTTGTTTCAGGGCTTGTTGAATTTTAAAAAGGTTTGTTTCAGGGCTTAAGAGGAATTTTTTGAAGGCTTATTTCTTAGCTGTTTCATATTCCACTGGAGTAAAATAAAGATTGGCCAGTTATTTATAAATCAACAGAGCTTCTGGGCACCGTCCCGTAATTGCTTTCAGGTAGATTAAAACTTCAGTGTATGAAAGTTGGTCCTTTCAGGAAGAGGAAAAGTCATCCATGACCCGGAAAAGTACCGTGAACTAAAGGCTTCTTTCATTCTCTGTTGAATTTCTCTGGTCTTTGGACTTCAAGCCTCTTCCCCAACACCTTGCCAGGGCTCTTTCGGAAACCATATCTGACCTGTGCCTTTTTTTTAGTCAGAACTATCATGGTTATAATCTACAGAAATCCATCAATATTAGAGTAACAAAAAAGGAGGAATTTACCCTAAGAACAACGGGGTATCCAACAGCCATGCCTTAGGGACATACTGAATGTAGGTCCTGAGCATTGTGGAAGAGCCCAGAAGTTCTGTCTCTCATCTTTCACATATGCTCGTCTCTGTGACTTGCTCCATTTGTCTTTACAGGTGAGCACCTGTCTCTCTCTGGGCCACACAGAGCTCCTAAAAATATTACAGCTCCAGCCACAAAGCAATGATTTTTCTCCGGTTCCTCTCCCTCTCTCTCAGTTATTAAGAACATGGCAAACTCCCTCTCCATTCTTTTTGGTTTTTTTCGGCCACGCCATGCAGCTTATGGGATTTTAGTTTCCCAACCAGAGATCAAACCCAGGCCCTCAGCAGTGAGAGCATGGAGTCTTAACCCTTACCCGCTGGACTGCCAGAGAATTCCCTCCCTCTCCATTCTTCATGGTTTAGCTTAAACACTGCCTTCCCTGAGTCCTCCCCACCAGGCTGGGTGACTCCCATCACGCTTCTTGCCTGCCTCTGCTGTGGCATTAGTCTCACTGTGTGCTGTGCATCCACCTCCTCCACGAGACTCTAATAAGCACCTTGAGAGGGGGATGTGTTCTTTTTCTCTTTGTATTCCCAGTCCCTGGCTCCACAAATACGTGTTGAAGAAATTCATGAGTGTGAATGAATGAATGAATGACCACACGGCTGGCTATATGCTGTCTTGAAATTCATCTTTGAAATATTCCTGCCTTTAGGTGTACTCTTACAGTCCTTTTGGACTTTTGAACTCATTGCCTACCTTTGTCAAGTTCTCCCCAGCCCAGCCAACAGCTACCGTTCCACTTTCCCACCCTTTAATCCACAGAGAGCTTGAAGATGTGATGTGAGAGGCGGGTGCTGTTGTGGAAAGGGCCTGGGGTTTGGAGTTGAGTTTGAGCTCTACCACTTTCTGGCTGTGAGATTTTGGGCAAGGGACTCTGAGTTTGAATTTCTTCATCTGAAAAGGAGGTGGATAGCACCAGTCCTTCTCAATGCTATTCTAAGATGACATGTATAAAACAGCTAACAATTCCAGGAATGCAGTAGGCTCAGAAGAAAGGCTTCTTTCCTGTCCTCTTATTGTAGGCACATCTGTGATTTACATATGTGTATGTGTGTTTTGTGACTGGATATCCCTATGTGTTTTCGTGTATACAGAGGATGGAGTTGGAGGGAGGAATGAAAACACGACGTGAGTCATCTGCCTTTCATGTGCTTAAAAATAAATACCTAGGCCTCATCCACCTGGGGACACAAATGAGGTCACATTGGTGGTAGTACCACCATCAATGATGCCACCACTTCCTGCCCCACCTGTGTGATTCAGGACCTCAGCCTGTTAAATCCCACTCTCAAGTGTTTCTGGGAATCCTCAGAGAGTTTGAATTTAAGAAAAGACTTCCCAGTTCCATACTGATGTGTGCACTTTACCAAGTCACTTTAGAGGAGAGCCTCACTGTGGTTAGGGATGGTGCCATTCATCCATCGTACCTTAACCCACTTAATCTCTGCCAAGGGCATTGTCTCCTGGTACTTCCATAGTTACCACTTCTTGGGGTGACACAGCATATTTGGGAGTCTGCCGTGACCCAAAATTGTGTAGTGTTGTTCCTACAGAATGCTTCCCCTAACTCTGTCACCCTGGTGTTTTCCATGAACATTACTAGTGCCCCTCCATCCTGCTGCAAACTGGTCTCACTGAGTCCATCAGTGAATATGTGCAACCTTTCTCCATACAAAAGATTGTATGTGTGAGTGGGGTTTGGGGAAGGGGGTCAGTTGAAGAGGGAATTACACCTTTTGGTCCCTCACTGTGGAGACCACTCTTGGGCAGTAGAGTAGTTCCCAAGCTGGTTAGTCCTCTTGATTGATTTCCTATCCTCCATTTCTTCCTGGGAGTGGTAGAGCTTGTCCCCTGCCCTTGTTCATTACCCAAGGTCTTTGTACCCACAGGGAGGCATGTGTAACATCACTGACCAGCAAAAGGTACATCCTGAGGTTCCCGGCACTAGAGACACTGATGCTGGATGACAACAAACTCTCCAACCCCAATTGCTTTGCCAGCCTGGCCGGGCTCAGGAGGTAAAGCTACAAGCCTCTCTCTGCAGGGCCCTCTATAACCCCCAGCCTTTCTCACACCTTGAGTGCTGCTCTGGAAGCCAAAATGCCTGGGTTTAAATCCCAGCTCCATCATTTATCTCTGCTGTGTGGCCATGAGTAAGTCATCTCCCCTCTGAGCTTTAGCTCAAGCCAAAAAGTGAGGCATCAGTAAAGATATTTCTGATCATGTGACTGGATTAGAAGCAGTAAAGAGAAAGGAGGGTAGGAGGAGATAAGGGATCCTGACCCTAACAGGGGAGCCAAAAAAAAAAAAAAAAATTAATCAATGGAATGTATTCCCAGCACCTAAAATAGTGCCTGGCACATAGTAAGGGCTCAGTAAATACCTGTTGAATAAACTCACTCTCTTGCCAAAAAAAAAAAAAAAAAAAAGAATCAGATTCAGAAAGGTAAGTTAAACTCTGAGCTCTACCTGTAGTTGGCCCTCTGTATCTGGGTTTTGCGTCCACAGATTCAACCAACATAGAACCCACAGATATGGAGGGCTGACTATATTTGGTTAAAGTAATGAAATGCTGGCATTTAAATGCTTAAGTTTTAGATCCCTGGAAAATTTACTTTGGATTCAAATACCATTTACTGAACACTACTTTGTGGCAGCATTTACATATTGTCTCATTTAATCTTCACAAGACCCTTGAAAGGTTAATAAATACTATCCCCATTTTAGAGATAGGGACATTGAGGCCCAGAGAGGGTAAGTCACTGGCTCAAGGTCACCCAAGAGGAGTAACTGTAGAAGCGTTATTCCATGTTCTTTCCCTAAAGTTGCTTGGTCAGTGTCCCTGAGGTATCATTACTGCTGTGATTCTGTATTCACTTTCCTTAATTAAAGACTGAAGAAGTTAAGCCTGGACCAAAACAAGATTTTCCAGATCCCGTACCTACAGCAGGTTCAGCTCCGAGATGGGTCTGGAGACTGGGTTGGAGGCAGGGGGAGTCCCAGGAAAGAGCCCCAATCCATGCTGCAGCCCAAGTCGTGGATATTTGAGGCCTCGGATGACCAACCGGATTATACTGTACTGCCCATGAAAAAGGATGTTGACCGGACAGGTTAGTGATACCACTTGTTGCAGATGCTAGCCCCATGGTGTGATAAGCTTCCAAGAGTTTATTCTGAGAGTCTGTGGCTCCCTGGGGAGCTGCTGCTTTTCAACTGCTGAGCCAGGGGAGATCGCAGTCCTACGTGAACTATTTCTATAACTTCCTAACTGGTTCTGTCAGTCAAGATGCTTTTACAACCCAGTTACAAGTGGATTTTTTCCTTTTTATCTCAAATAACGAGAAACTGAGAAGTAAGGCTTTCCAGAGATGGTTAATTCTGGGGGGCATTGATATTCTCAAGGGGCTCAGGCTCTTTCCATCCTCTCCTCTCCATCCTTGGCCTGCTTGCTTGTCCTTCTTGCTTGTTCTTTTAGGCTGGTTCCCATTGAGGTCTCAAGGTTGCTACCACAGTTCCAAGAATCACATCCAGATGGCAACATTTGGAGGCAGAAAATGAAAGAAACGTTACCTTTATTATAAACCAAAATTCCTTTAATGCATGAGTGTATTTGTGGATTACATATTCTGCTCCACTGATCTAATTCTCTATTACTGTGCCAATACCACACAGTTTTTCCTTAACATTTATTTTAAATTGAGGAATAATGAGTAAAATACAGAAATCTTGTGCAGAGCTTGAGTTTTTACATATATATACTCTTTTAACTATCACTCATATTACAATATAGAACGTTTTCAACCTCCCAATCAGTATCTCCTCTAAGAATAACCACTGTTCTGACTTCTGTCAACACAGATGAGTTTCGCCTGATTTGAAATTCATGTATCACTCAACGTTAAATCTGTGGGATTCATTCATGTTGTTGCCTATGTCAGTGGTTCACTCTTTTTTTTCTCTTATTTATTCCATTTATACCACAATTTATTTACACTTTTTACTGTTGATAGACATTTTGGTTATTTCTATTTGGGAGCTATTATGGATAAAGCTCCTGTGAACATTTTTTTACACATCTTTTGGTGGACATAAGCACTTGCTTCTGTTGGGTATATACCCAGGAGTGGAATTGCTGAGCCTCAGAGTGTAAAAGTTTGTTTAGCATTAGTGGATACTGCCAAATACTTTTCCAGTGGGGTTGTAGCAATTGTCAATCCCATATTAATGTAAGAGATTTCCAGTTATTCCATATCTTCACAAATACTTGGTACCATCAGTCTTCTTTTTACTCGTTTTGGTAGATAGGTAGTGATATCTCATTGTGGTTTTGATTTGCATTTCTCAAGTGACTAATGATGTTGAGTACCTTTTTATATGTTTATTGGTCACTTTGATATCCTCTTTTGGAAGTGCTTATTTGCCTCTTGCCTGTATTTAAATTGGATTGTGTATCCTTTTTGTTGTTGTTGTTGATTTGAGTCCTTTATGTATCCTGGATACAAGGTCCTGGTAGATCCATATTATCACAAAAATCTTTTCTCAGTCTGTGACTTGCTTTTTCATATTACTGGTGAATTTTGGTGAACAGAAGTTCTTAATTTTAATGAAATCCAATTCATCAATCTTTATAGTTAGTGCTTTCTATTTCCTGATCAAGACTTTTTTGCATGTCTCAAGCCATGAAGATATTTTTCTATATTTCCTTCTAGAAGCTTGATTATTTTAGTTTTTACATTTGGTCTATGATCTATCTAGAATTAATTTTTGTATATAGTGTGAGGTAGAGTCAGAGTTAACTCTTATATGGATATCTGATTGACCCAGCACCATTTGTTGAAAAGACTATATAATCTTCCCCACTGAGTTGTTGGGGAGGCATTGTGGTAAGGTGGGTGACAGTGTATGTATCTAAACGACTGTAGCTTTGTAACAAATTTTGACAACTGATGGTGAAATTCTACAGCTGTGATGTTATTCTTCAAAATTGCTACAGGTATTGTAAGACCTTTGCATACAAACAGTATGCAAATTCTATGCAAATTTTAGAATCAGCTTATCAACTTCCAAACAAAATCCTGCTAGGATTTTGATTGGAATTGAATTGAACCTACAGACCAATTTGGAGAGAATTGCCTCATTAAAATAATATATCCTACCATTTTTTAGATCTTTTAAAATTCTTCTCAACAATGCTTTGTAGGCTTCAATGGCAAGGTTATGCATATCTTTCATTAGATTTATTCCTAGGTATTTGGTCTTCTTTATGCTATCATCAATGGTATTGCTTTTTTATATTTCATTTCCAATATTGAACATGTATCCAGTAACCTTTCTAAATTCATTTATCACTTTTAGTCATTTGCAGGTTCTTTCGGATTACCTATGTTCACGATCATAACGTTTACAGATAATGACCATTTCATTTATTCTCTACCAATCTTATGCCTCTTATGCCTTTTTATTTCTTTATTTCACTGGCTAAGACTTCTAGTACGATGTTGAGAGAAGTGGTGATAGTGGACATCCTTGTGTTGTTCCCAACCTCAGGGGGAAACTGTTCAATATTTCAAAATTATGAGTTAGCTATAGATATTTTTGTAAATGCCTTTTATCAGATTAAAGAAATTTCTTTGTTTTCCTAGTTTGCTGACAGTTTTTATTATGCATGGGTATTGAATTTTGTCAAATGCTTTTTCTGCATCTATTGAGACAATCATGTGATTTTTCTTTAATCTATTAATACTGTTCATTACATTGATTTTGTTTGAAGTTCAGTTAATATCTGTCACCATACCTAGTTACAAAAAAATTTTTTTCATGTAATGAGAACTTTAAAGATCCACTCTCCTAGCTACTTTCAAATACACAATACAGTATTGTTAACTATAGTCACCGCACTATATTCATTACATTCCCATATATAACTGGGAATTTGTACCTTTTCACCCCCTTCACCCATTTCGCCCACCCCCCACCCCCTGCCTCAGGCAGCCACCAGTCTGTTCTTTATATCCATGAGCTCAATTTTTTTGTTTTGGTTTGGGTTGGTTTTTGTGTTTTTCTTTAGATTCCACATTTAAGGGAGATCATATGGTATTTATCTTTTTCTGTCTGGCTTATTTCACTTTACATAATGCCTTCAGGGCCTAACCATGTTGTTGCAAATGGCAAGGTATCATTCTTTTTTACGGCTGAATAATTTACATATGTGTGTGTGTACATATATATAAAATCACATTTTCCTTATCCATTCGTCCATCGATGGACATTTAGGTTGTTTCTGTGTCTTGGCTATTGTAAATGATGCTGCAATGAACATAAGGGTGCATTTTATTTTCTTTGGGTAAATACCCAGAAGTGGAACTTCTGGATCATATTGTAGTTCTGTTTTCAGTTTTTTTGATGAACCTCCATACTGTTTTCCATAATAGCTGCACCAATTTACATTCCCACCAACAGTGCACAACAGTTCCCTTTTCTCCACATCCTCGCCAACACTTGTTATTTCTTTTCTTTTTGATACAGCCATTCTGACAGATGTGAGGTAATATCTCATTGTGGTTTTGATTTGCTTCTCCTTGATGATTAGTGATGTTGAGCATATTTTCATGTACCTGTAGGCCATTTGCATGTCTTCTTTGGAAAGATGCCTATTCATATCCTCTTGATTGTTTGTTTTTTTGCTATTGAGTTTTCTGAGTTTTTTAAAAATATATTTTTGGATAGTAACCCTTTGTCCAGATACAGAATTTAAAAATATGTTCTCCCATTCAGTAGGTTGTCTTTTCATTTTGTTGATGGTTCCCTTTGCTGTGCAAAAGCTTTTTAGTTTGATATAATCCCACCTGTTTATTTTATATCAATTTTTGAATGTTGAACCAGACTTGCATTCCCAGGATAAACCCCACTTGGTCATGATTTAACTTGCTGATTGATATTTTGTCAAGGATTTTAAAATCTATGTTCAGGAGATATGTGGGTATATTATTTTCTTTTGTTATAATGTTCTTGTCAGGATTTACAGTCAAAGTTATGTTTGCCTCATAAAATGCATTTGGAGAAATATTCACTATTTTTCTGTTGCTTGGGAAAGTTTGTATAAGATTGAGATTATATCTTCCTTAAATTTTGGAAGAATTCACCATGAAGCCATCTGAGCCTGGGCTTTCCTTTGTGGGAAGAGGTTGGAATTATTAAAATTCAGAAGCTTGGAAGAGAAGCCCTTTAGAGCTTGGCTGCTGGTGTCTCTAAGCTCAGAGGGGCCTCATGGAGCTGAGACCCCAAATCTCTGCAAGGAGGAGACTGACTGGCTGGTGCTGGTATCCCTGAAGCTAGTTTATAAAGGTTGGAAAACTGCAAACTGGATTCAGCTGCTGCTGGGGAGAGACTTGCTGAAGCTGGGATGAAGTGACATTACTCCAGCGGCATTCATATCACAAGCAGTTGGGAAACCCATGGGAAGCAGACTGGTGGAAGCAAGCCTCTTCTTCCTCTTCCAGCTTTGCAGTCTTCCTCTAGCCCCAACCCCTATTGTCAGAGTCTAACAGGAAAGCAACTGGCAAAGCAGAAAAATGATTTTCAGAACCCCAGCTCCAACATCCCAAAGCAGAATAGAGAAGGGTGGGTTTGGAAGTAAAAAATAATAGCTTAATAATTGGCACAATTATGTTATTCAGATTTTCCCCAAGATTGTTTTTGTGTCTACTTGGTTTGTTAACTTTGGAAACAGGTATATTAAAGTCTCTTACCACTATTGTGGGTTTGTCAGTATCTCCTATGTTTCTGGCGCTTTTTATTAAATTGGTTCAGTTCCATTATGAGGATCATGACTATTACCTAATACACTGTATCTTTTAATCACTGTAAAATACTCCACCTTATCTTAATACTTTTGGCCTCAGCCTGGGCCTCCATTTTCTTTGATATGAACACTTATTTTGTAATATCTTAAAAACAATATAACCCTCCTATTTTCCCCAATATTGGTCTTTTTCTTTTAATAGAAGAATTTAGCTCACATTGTGATTATTGATGTTTTGATTTATTTCTATCATCAGTAGTGTATATATATATTTTTTAAATGTTTAATATATATTCTTTTTTTCCATTTTTAAATTAAAATATAGTGATTTACAATATTGTATTAGTTTCAGGTGTACATCAGAGTGGATTCAGTTATACATATATATGTATATATCTATATTCTTTTTTCCTGATTCTTTTCCATTTTAGTTTATTACAAGATAGTGAAAATAGTTCCCTGTGCTATACAGTAAATTCTTGTTGTTTATCTACTTTATATATAGTGGTATACATATGTTAATCCCATACTCCCAATTATGCCTCTCCCTTCTTCCCCTTTGGTAGCCATGAGTTTGTTTTCTATATCTTTGAGTCTGTTTCTGTTTTGTAAATAAGTTCATTTATACTATTTTTTAGGTTCCACATATAAGTGATAGCATATATTTGTCTTTCTCTGTCTGACTTACTTCACTTAGTATAATCTGTAGGTCCATGCGTGTTGTTGCAAATGGCATTATTTCATTCTTTTATATGGCTGAGTAGTATTCTATTTGTATGTATCACATCTTCTTTATCCATTCATCTGTTTATGGACACTTAGGTTGCTTCCATGTCATGGCTATTGTAAATAGTGCTGCTATGAACATTGAGGGTGCATGTTTCACTTTGAATTAGAGTTTTCATCTTTTCTGGATATATGCCCAAGAGCGGGATTGCTGTATCATATGGTGACTCCATTTTTAGTTTTTTAAGGAACCTCCATACTGTTTTCCATAGTGGCTGCACCAATTTACATTCCCACCAACAGTGTACAAGGATTCCCTTTTCTCCACACCTGCTCCAGCACTTATTATTTGTAGACTTTTAGATGATGGCCCCTCTGATTGGTGTGAGGTGATACCTCATTGTAGTTTTGATTTGCATTTCTCTAACAATTAGAAATGTTGAACATCTTTTCATTTGCCTGTTGGCCATCTGTATGTCTTGAATGGAGAATGTCTATTTACGTCTTCTGCCCATTTTTTTGATTGGGTTGTTTATTTTTTGTTATTGAGTTGTATGAGCTGTTTGTATATTGTGGATATTAACCCATTGTCAGTTGCTTCATTTGCAAGTATTTTCTCCCATTCTGTAGGTTGTTTTTTTGTTTTTTTTATTTTGTTTTTTGTTTTTCGGTATGTGGGCCTCACACCGCTGCGGCCTCTCCCACTGCGGAGCACAGGCCCCGGATGCGCAGGCCCAGCGGCCATGGCCCACGGGCCCAGCCACTCCGCGGCACCCGGGACCCCCCGGACTGGGGCACGAACCCGTGCCCCCTACATCGGCAGGCGGACCCCCAACCACTGCGCCACCAGGGAAGCCCTTTTTGTTTTGTTTTATGGTTTCCTTTGCTGTGCAAAAGCTTGCAGTTTGATTAGGTCCCATTTGTTTATTTTTGCTTTTATTTCTATTGCCTTGGAAGACTGACCTAAGAAAACATTGCTATGATTTATGTCAGAGAATGTTTTGCCTATGTTCTCTTCTAGGAGTTTTATGGTGTCATGTCTTATATTTAAGTCTTTAAGTCATTTTAAGTTTATTTTTGTGTATAGTGTGAGGGAGTGTTCTAAGTTCATTGCTTTACATGTGGCTGTCCAGCTTTCCCAACACCATTTGCCAAAGAGACTTCCTTTTCTCTATTGTATGTTCTTGCCTCCTTTGTCAAAGATTAATTGACCATAGGTGTGTGGGTTTATTTCTGGGCTCTCTATTCTGTTCCATTGATTTATATGTCTGTTTTTGTGCTGATGCCATGCTGTTTTGATTACTGTAGCTTTGTAGTATTGTGTGAAGTCTGGGAGCCTTATTCCTCCAACTTTGTTCTTTTTTCCTCAGGATTGCTGTGGCAACTTTCGGTCTTTTATGGTTCTATATAAATTTTAAGATTATTGTTCTAGTTCTGTAAAATATGTCATGGGTAACTTGATAGGGATCGCATTAAACTGTAGATTGCTTTGGATAGTATGGCCATTTTAACAACATTCATTCTTCCCATCCAAGAGCATGGTATATCTTTCCATTTCTTTAAATCAGCTTCATTTCCTTCATCAGTGTTTTATAGTTCTCAGCATATAAGTCTTTCATCTCCTTGGTCATGTTTATTCCTAAATATTTTATTCTTTTTGATGTGATTTTAAAAGGGATCTTTTTTTACTTTCTCTTTCTGATATCTCATTGTTAGTGTAAAGAATTGCTACTCATTTCTGTATGTTAATCTTGTATCCTGCTACCTTGCTGAATTCATATATCAGTTCTAGTAGTTTTTGTGTGGAGTCTTTAGGGATTTCTATATATAGTATAATGTCATCTGCATATAATGACAGGTTTACCTCTTCCCTTCCAGTTTATTTATTTATTTTTAATATTTATTTATTATTATTTTTTATTTTGGCTGTGCTGGGTCTTAGTTGCGGCACGTGGGATCTTTTTTTCTTTTTTTTTAGTTTCAGCATGCAGACTTCTTAGTTGTGGCATGCGGACTCTTAGTTGCGGCATGCATGTGGGATCTAGTTCCCCGACCAGGGATCAAACCTGGGCCCCCTGCATTGGGAGCGTGGAGTCTTATCCACTGGACCACCAGGGAAGTCCCTCCCTTCCCATTTAGATACTTTTTATTTCTTTTTCTTATCTGATTGCTGTGGCTAGGACTTCCAATACTGTGTTGAATAGAAGTGGTGAGAGTGGGCATCCTTGTCTTGTTCGAGATTTTAGCTGGAAGGTTTCCAGCTTTTCACAGTTGAGTATTATGTTGGCTGTAGGTTTGTCATAAATAGCTTTTACTAATTTGAGATACGTTCTCTCTATACCCACTTTTGGTGAGAGTTTTTATCATGAATGGATGCTGAATTTTATCAAATGCTTTTTCTGCATCTATTGAAATGACTGTGTGGTTATTGTCATTTCTTTTGTTGATGCGGTGTATCACATTGATTTGCGTATGTTGAACCATCCTTGAAAGCCTGGGATGAATCCAACTTGATTGTGGTGTGTGATCTTTTTTATGTGTTGCTGGATTCTGTTTGCTAATATTTTGTTGAGGATTTTAGCATTTGTATTCATCAGAGATATTGGCCTGTAATTTTCTTTTTTGGTAGTGTCTTTGTCTGGTTTTGGTATAACGATGATGGTGGCTTCATAGAATGACTTTGGGAGTGTTCCCTTTTCTTCAGTCTTTTGGAAAAGTTTGAGAAGGATAGGTATAAATTCTTCTTTGTATCTTTGGTAGAATTCCCCAGTGAAGCCATCCAGTCCTAAACTTTTGTTTGCCGGGAGTTTTTGTTTTCTGTTATTTTTTTTAAATTACAGATTCTGTTTCACTTCTAGTGATCAGTCTGTTTAGATTGTTTCTTTTTGATTCAGTTTTGGTAGGCTGTATGTTTCTAGAAACTTGTCCATTTCTTTTAAGTTGTCCATTTTGTTGGCATATATGTGTTCATAATACCTTCTTATGAAATTCATATTTCTGTCGAATTGGTTGTTATTTCTGCTCTTCCATTTCTTATTTTGTTTATTTGGGTCCACTCTTATTGGTGAGCCTGGCCACAGGTTTGTCGATTTTGTTGGTCCTCTCAAAAAAACAGCTCTTGGTTTTATTGATATTTTTTCTATTCCTTTTTTATTTTATTTAGTTCCTCTCTGATCTTTGTTATTTTCTTTCTTCTGCTGACTTCAGGTTTTGTTTGTTTTTTTCTAATTCTTTTAGGTTGTAGGTTAGGTTGTCTATTTGGGATTTTTCTTGTTATTGTTTTTGTTTTTTTATTGGAGTATAATTGCTTTATAATGGTGTGATAGTTTCTGCTTTACAACAAAATGAATCAGTTATATGTACACATATGTTCGCATATCTCTTCCCTCTTGTGTCTCCCACCCTCCCTATCCCACCGCTCCAGGCAGTCACAAAGTACCGAACTGATCTCCCTGTGCTATGCGGCTGCTTCCCACTAGCTATATACCTTACGTTTGGTAGTGTACATATGTCCATGCCTCTCTCTTGCTTTGTCAAAGCTTACGCTTCCCCCCCCACCATATCCTCAAGTCTATTCTCTAGTAGGTCTGTGTCTTTATTCCTGTTTTACCCCTAGGTTCTTCATGACACTTTTTTTTCTTAAATTCCATGTATATGTGTTAGCATACGGTATTTGTCTCTTTCTGACTTACTTCACTCTGTATCACAGATTCTAGGTCTATCCACCTCATTACAAATAGCTCAATTTCGTTTCTTTTTATGGCTGAGTAATATTCCATTGTATATATGTGCCACATCTTCTTTATCCATTCATCCAATGATGGACACTTAGGTTGTTTCCATCACCTGGCTATTGTAAATAGAGCTGCGATGAACATTTTGGTACATGACTCTATTTGAATTATGGTTTTCTCAGTATATATGCCCAGTAGTGGGATTGCTGGGTCATATGGTAGTTCTATTTGCAGTTTTTTAAGGAAGCTCCATACTGTTCTCCACAGTGGCTGTATCAGTTTACATTCCCACCAACAGTGTGAAAGAGTTCCCTTTTCTCCACACCCTCTCCAGCACTTATTGTTTCTAGATTTTTTGATGATGGCCATTCTGACTGGTGTGAGATGATATCTCATTGTAGTTTTGATTTGCATTTCTCTAATGATTAGTGATGTTGAGCATTCTTTCATGCGTTTGTTGGCAGTCTGTATATCTTCTTTGGAGAAATGTCTATTTAGGTCTTCTGCCCATTTTTGGATTGGGTTGTTTGTTTTTTTGTTATTGAGCTGCATGACCTGCTTGTAAATTTTGGAAATTAATCCTTTGTCAGTTGCTTCATTTGCAAATATTTTCTCCGATTCTGAGGGTTGTCTTGTGGTCTTGTTTATGGTTTCCTTTGCTGTGCAAAAGCTTTGAAGTTTCATTAGGTCCCATTTGTTTATTTTTGTTTTTATTTCCATTTCTCTAGGAGGTGGGTCAAAAAGGATCTTGCTGTGATTTATGTCATAGAGTGATCTGCTTATGTTTTCCGCTAAGACTTTGATAGTTTCTGGCCTTACATTTAGGTCTTTAATCCATTTTGAGCTTATTTTTGTGTATGGTGTTAGGGAGTGATCTAATCTCATACTTTTACATGTACCTATCCACTTTTCCCAGCACCACTTTTTTTTTTTTTAGCACTTTCTCCACTGTACATTCCTGCCGTGGTCACAAAGCACTGAGCCGATATCCCTGTGCCATGCGGCTGCTTCCCACTAGCTCTCTACCTTACGTTTGTTAGTGTATATATGCCTCTCTCGCCCTGTCACAGCTCACCCTTCCCCGTCCCCATATCCTCAAGTCCGTTCTCCAGTAGGTCTGTGTCTTTATTCCTGTCTTACCCCTAGGTTCTTCATGACATTTTTTTTTCTTAAATTCCATATATATGTGTTAGCATACGGTATTTGTCTTTCTCTTTCTGACTTACTTCACTCTGTATGACAGACTCTAGGTCTATCCACCTCATTACAAATAGCTCAATTTCGTTTCTTTTTATGGCTGAGTAATATTCCATTGTATATATGTGCCACATCTTCTTTATCCATTCATCCGACGATGGGCACTTAGGTTGTTTCCATCTCCGGGCTATTGTAAATAGAGCTGCAATGAACATTTTGGTACATGACTCTTTCTGAATTCTGGTTTCCTCAGGGTATATACCTAGTAGTGGGATTGCTGGGTCATATGGTAGTTCTATTTGTAGTTTTTTAAGGAACCTCCATACTGTTCTCCATAGTGGCTGAACCAATTCACATTCCCACCAGCAGTGCAAGAGTGTTCCCTTTTCTCCACACCCTCTCCAGCATTTATTGTTTCTAGATTTTTTGATGATGGCCATTCTGACTGGTGTGAGATGATATCTCATTGTAGTTTTGATTTGCATTTCTCTAATGATTAATGATGTTGAGCATTCTTTCATGTGTTTGTTGGCAGTCTGTATATCTTCTTTGGAGAAATGTCTATTTAGGTCTTCTGCCCATTTTTGGATTGGGTTGTTTATTTTTTTGTTATTGAGCTGCATGAGCTGCCTGTAAATTTTAGAGATTAATCCTTTGTCAGTTGATTCATTTGCAAATATTTTCTCCCATTCTGAGGGCTGTCTTTTGGTCTTGTTTATGGTTTCCTTTGCTGTGCAAAAGCTTTGAAGTTTCATTAGGTCCCATTTGTTTATTTTTGTTTTTATCTCCATTACTCTAGGAGATGGGTCAAGAAGGATCTTGCTGTGATTTATGTCATAGAGTGTTCTGCCTATGTTTTCCTCTAAGAGTTTGATAGTTTCTGGCCTTACATTTAGGTCTTTAATCCATTTTGAGCTTATTTTTGTGTATGGTGTTAGGGAGTGATCTAATCTCATACTTTTACATGTACCTGTCCAGTTTTCCCAGCACCACTTATTGAAGGGGCTGTCCTTTCTCCACTGTATATTCCTGCCACCTTTATCAAAGATAAGGTGACCATATGTGCATGGGTTTATCTCTGGGCTTTCTATCCTATTCCATTGATCTATCTTTCTGTTTTTGTGCCAGTACCATACTGTCTTGATTACTGTAGCTTTGTAGTATAGTCTGAAGTCAGGCAGCCTGATTCCTCCAGCTCCATTTTTTGTTCTCAAGATTGCTTTGGCTATTCGGGGTCTTTTGTGTTTCCATACAAATTGTGAAATTTTTTGTTCTAGTTCTGTGAAAAATGCCAGTGGTAGTTTGATAGGGATTGCATTGAATCTATAGATTGCTTTGGGGAGTAGAGTCATTTTCACAATGTTGATTCTTCCAATCCAAGAACATGGTATATCTCTCCATCTGTTTGTATCATCTTTAATTTCTTTCATCAGTGTCTTATAATTTTCTGCATACAGGTCTTTTGTCTCCTTAGGTAGGTTTATTCCTAGATATTTTATTCTTTTTGTTGCAATGGTAAATGGGAGTGTTTTCTTGATTTCACTTTCAGATTTTTCATCGTTAGTATATAGGAATGCCAGAGATTTCTGTGCATTAATTTTGTATCCTGCTACTTTACCAAATTCATTGATTAGCTCTAGTAGTTTTCTGGTAGCATCTTTAGGATTCTCTATGTATAGTATCATGTCATCTGCAAACAGTGACAGCTTTACTTCTTCTTTTCCGATTTGGATTCCTTTTATTTCCTTTTCTTCTCTGATTGCTGTGGCTAAAACTTCCAAAACTATGTTGAATAAGAGTGGTGAGAGTGGGCAACCTTGTCTTGTTCCTGACCTTAGTGGAAATGCTTTCAGTTTTTCGCCATTGAGGATGATGTTGGCTGTGGGCTTGTCATATACGGCCTTTATTATATTGAGGAAAGTTCCCTCTACACCTACTTTCTGCAGGGTTTTTATCATAAATGGGTGTTGAATTTTGTCAAAAGCTTTCTCTGCATCTATTGAGATGATCATATGGTTTTTCTCCTTCAATTTGTTAATATGGTTAATCACATTGATAGATTTGCGTATATTGAAGAATCCTTGCATTCCTGGAATAAACCCCACTTGATCATGGTGTATGATCCTTTTAATGTGCTGTTGGATTCTGTTTGCTAGTATTTTGTTGAGGATTTTTGCATCTATGTTCATCAGTGATATTGGCCTGTAGTTTTCTTTCTTTGTGACATCCTTGTCTGGTTTTGGTATCAAGGTGATGGTGGCCTCGTAGAATGAGTTTGGGAGTGTTCCTCCCTCTGCTATATTTTGGAAGAGTTTGAGAAGGATAGGTGTTAGCTCTTCTCTAAATGTTTGATAGAATTCGCCTGTGAAGCCATCTGGTCCTGGGCTTTTGTTTGTTGGAAGATTTTTAATCACAGTTTCAATTTCAGTGTTTGTGATTGGTCTGTTCATATTTCAAACCCGCGTCCCCTGCATCGGCAGGCGGACTCTCAACCACTGCGCCACCAGGGAAGCCACCAGGTTGTCCATTTTATTGGCATAGAGTTGCTTGTAGTAATCTCTCATGAACTTCTGTATTTCTGCAGTGTCAGTTGTTACTTCCCCTTTTTCATTTCTAATTCTATTGATTTGAGTCTTCTCCCTTTTTTTCTTGATGAGACTGGCTAATGGTTTATCAATCTTGTTTATCTTCTCAGAGAACCAGCTTTTAGTTTTATTGATCTTTGCTATCGTTCCTTCATTTCTTTTTCATTTATTTCTGTTCTGATTTTTATGATTTCTTTCCTTCTGCTAACTCTGGGGTTTTTTTGTTCTTCTTTCTCTAATTGCTTGAGGTGCAAGGTTAGGTTGTTTATTCGAGATGTTTCCTGCTTCTTAAGGTGGGCTTGTATTGCTATAAACTTCCCTCTTAGAACTGCTTTTGCTGCATCCCATAGGTTTTGGGTCGTTGTATCTCCATTGTCATTTGTTTCTAGGTATTTTTTAATTTCCTCTTTGATTTCTTCAGTGATCACTTCGTTATTAAGTAGTGTATTGTTTAGCCTCCATGTGTTTGTATTTTTTACAGCTCTTTTCCTATAATTGATATCTAGTCTCATGGCGTTGTGGTCGGAAAAGATACTTGATACAATTTCAATTTTCTTAAATTTACCAAGGCTTGATTTGTGACCCAAGATATGATCTATCCTGGAGAATGTTCCATGAGCACTTGAGAAAAATGTGTATTCTGTTGTTTTTGGATGGAGTGTCCTATAAATATCAATTAAGTCCATCCTGTTTAATGTATCATTTAAAGCTTGTGTTTCCTTATTTATTTTCATTTTGGATGATCTGTCCATTGGTGAAAGTGGGGTGTTGAAGTCCCCTACTATGAATGTGTTACTGTCGATTTCCCCTTTTATGGCTGTTAGTATTTGCCTTATGAATTGAGGTGCTCCTGTGTTGGGTGCATAAATATTTACAATTGTTATATCTTCTTCTTGGATCGATCCCTTAATCATTATGTAGTGTCCTTCTTTGTCTCTTCTGATAGTCCTTATTTTAAAGTCTATTTTGTCTGATATGAGAATTGCTACTCCAGCTTTCTTTTGGTTTCCATTTGCATGGAATATCTTTTTCCATCCCCTTACTTTCAGTCTGTATGTGTCTCTAGGTCTGAAGTGGGTCTCTTGTAGACAGCATATATATGGGTCTTGTTTTTGTATCCATTCAGCCAATCTGTGTCTTTTGGTGGGAGCATTTAGTCCATTTACATTTAAGGTAATTATCGATATGTATGTTCCTATTCCCATTTTCTAAATTGTTTTGGGTTCGTTATTATAGGACTTTTCCTTCTCTTGTGTTTTTGTCTAGAGAAGTTCCTTTAGCATTTGTTGTAAAGCTGGTTTGGTGGTGCTGAACTCTCTCAGCTTTTGCTTGTCTGTAAAGGTTTTAATTTCTCCATCAAATCTGAATGAGATCCTTGCTGGGTAGAGTAATCTTGGTTGCAGGTTTTTCTCCTTCATCACTTTCAGTATGTCCTGCCACTCCCTTCTGGCTTGTAGAGTTTCTGCTGAGAGATCAGCTGTTAACCTTATGGGGATTCCCTTGTGTGTTATTTGTTGTTTTTCCCTTGCTGCTTTTAATATGCTTTCTTTGTATTTAGTTTTTGACAGTTTGATTAATATGTGTCTTGGCGTATTTCTCCTTGAATTTATCCTGTATGGGACTCTCTGTGCTTCCTGGACTTGATTAACTATTTCCTTTCCCATATTAGGGAAGTTTTCAACTATAATCTCTTCAAATATTTTCTCAGTCCCTTTCTTTTTCTCTTCTTCTTCTGGAACCCCTATAATTCGAATGTTGGTGCGTTTAATGTTGTCCCAGAGGTCTCTGAGACTGTCCTCAGTTCTTTTCATTCTTTTTTCTTTATTCTGCTCTGCAGTAGTTATTTCCACTATTTTATCTTCCAGGTCACTTATCCGTTCTTCTGCCTTAGTTATTCTGCTATTGATCCCATCTAGAGTATTTTTCATTTCATTTATTGTGTTGTTCATCGTTGTTTGTTTCATCTTTATTTCTTCTAGGTCCTTGTTAAATGTTTCTTGCATTTTGTCCGTTCTATTTCCAAGATTATGGATCACTTTACTATCATTATTCTGAATTCTTTTTCAGGTAGACTGAGGTTCTTTTTCAGGTAGACTGAGGTTCTATTTCCTCTTCATTTGTCAGGTCTGGTGGGCTTTTATCTTGCTCCTTCATCTGCGGTGTGTTTTTCTGTCTTCTCATTTTGCTTGTCTTACTGTGTTTGGGGTCTCCTTTTTGCAGGCTGCAGGTTTGTAGTTCCCGTTGTTTTTGGTGTCTGTCCCCAGTGGCTAAGGTTGGTTCAGTGGGTTGTGTAGGCTTCCTGGTGGAGGGGACTAGTGCCTGTGTTCTGGTGGATGAGGCTGGATCTTGTCTTTCTGGTGGGCAGGTCCACGTCTGGTGGTGTGTTTTGGGGTGTCTGTGGACTTCTTATGATTTGGGGCAGCCTCTGTGCTAGTGGGTGGGGTTGTGTTCGTGTCTTGCTATATGGTTGGCATGGGTTGTCCAGCACTGTAGCTTGCTGGTCGTTGAGTGAAGCTGGGTGCTGGTGTTGAGATGGAGATCTCTGGGAGATTTTCGCCGTTTGATATTATGTGGAGCTGGGAGGTTTCTTGTGGACCAGTGTCCTGAAGTTGGCTCTCCCACCTCAGAGGCACAGCACTAACTCCTGGCTGCAGCACCAAGAGCCTTTCATTCATATGGCTCCTTAATTTGAGATGATTCGTTGTCTACTCATGTATTCCACAGATGCAGGGTACATCAAGTTGATTGTGGAGCTTTAATCTGTTGCTTCTGAGGCTCCTGGGAGAGATTTCCTTTCTCTTCTTTGTTCTCACAGCTCCCAGGGGCTCAGCTTTGGATATGGCCCCGCCTCTGCGTTTAGGTCAGTGGAGGGCCTCTGTTCTTCGCTCAGAGAGGACGGGGTTAAAGGAGCCGCTTATTCGGGGGCTCTGGCTTACTCAGGCCGGGGGTAGGGAGGGGCACGGAGTGCGGGGCGGGCCTGCGGCGGCAGAGGCCAACGTGACGTTGCACCAGCCTGAGGCGCGCCATGTGTTCTCCCCGGGGAGTTGTCCCTGGGTCACGGGACCCTGGCAGTGGCGGGCTGCACAGGCTCCCTGGAAGGGGGGTGTGGATAGTGAGTGACCTGTGCTCGCCCACAGGCTTCGTGATGGCGGCAACTGCCGCCTTAGCGTCTCATGCCCGTCTCTGGGGTCCGCGCTTTTAGCCGCAGCTCGTGCCCGACTCTGGAGCTCCTTTAAGCAGCGTTCTTAATCCCCTCTTCTCGCGCACCAGTAAACAAAGAGGGAAGAAAAAGTCTTGCCTCTTTGGCACGTCCAGACTTTTCCCTGGACTCCCTCCCGGCTAGCCATGGTGCACTAATCCCCTGAAGGCTGTTTTCACGCTGCCAACCCCAGTCCTCTCCCTGCACTCCAACCGAAGCCCGAACCTCAACTCCCAGCCCCACCCGCCCCGGTGGGGGAGCAGACAAGCCGCTTGGTATGGGGAGTGCCTGTCGGCACCGATCCTCTGTGCGGGAATCTCACCACTTTGTCCTCCCCGCACCCCTGTTGCTGTGCTCTCCTCCACGTCTCCAAAGCTTTCCCCCTCTGCCACCCGCAGTCTCTGCCCGCGAAGGGGCTTCCTAGTGTGTGGAAACCTTTCCTCCTTCACAGCTCCCTCCCACTGGTGCAGGTCCTGTCCCTATCCTTTTGTCTCTGTTTATTCTTTTTTTCTTTTTCCCTACCCAGGTATGTGGGGTGTTTCTTGCCTTTTGGGAGGTCTGAGGTCTTCTGCCAGCGTTCAGTAGGTGTTCTGTAGGAGTTGTTCCACGTGTAGATGTATTTCTGGTGTATCTGTGGGGAGGAAGGTGACCTCTGCATCTTACTCTTCCGCCATCTTTCTTCTTGGTTTTTTTGAGGAAGGCCTGTATTGCTATGAACTTTCCTCTAAACTGCTTTTGATGTATCCCATAGATTTTGTATAGTTGTGTTTTCATTGTCATTTATCTTGAGATATTTTTTATTTCCTCTTTGATTTTACTGTCGGCCCATTGGTTTTTTAATAGCATGTTGTTTAGTTTCCGTGTAATTGCTTTTTTCTCACTTTTCTTTCTGTGGTTGATTTTTAGTTTCATGCTGTTGTAGTCAGAAAAGATGCTTGAAGTAATTTGTATTCTCTTAAATTTGTTGATGCTTGTTTCGTGAACTAGTATGTGATTTATCCTGGAGAATGTTCCCTGTGCACTTGAAAAGAATGTGTATTTTGGTTTTTTTGGATGTAGTGTCCTATAGATATCAATGAAATCTAACTGTCATATTGTGTCATTTAGGATCTCTGTTGCCTTATTGATTTTCTGTCTGGAAGATCCGTCCATTGATGTCAGTGGGGTTCTGAAGTCTCCTACTATTATTGTATTACCAGCAGTTTCTCCCTTTATGTCTGTTAGTATTTGTTTTATGTATTTAGGTGCTCCTATTTTGGGTGCATATATGTTAACAAGTGTAATATCCTCTTCTTGTATTGATCCTTTTATCATGATATAACATCCTTTGTCTTTTTTTATGGCCTTAGTTTTAAAGTCTATTTTGTCTCATATGAATATTGCTACCCCTGCTTTCATGTCATTGCATGAAATATCTTTTTCCATCCCCTCACTTTCCATCTGTATGTGTCTTTCACCCTAAAGTGGGTCTCCTGTAGGCAGCATATTGTAGGTTCTTGTTTTATTATCCAATCTGCCACTCTATGTCTTTTGATTGGAGCATTTAGTCCATTGACATTTAAAGTAATTATTGATAAGTATGTATTTACTGCCATTTAAAATCTTGTTTTCCAGTCACTTTTGTATTTCTTCTTTGTTCCTTTCTTCTTTTTGTTTCCCTCTTGTAGTTTGATGACTTTCTTTTGTATTATGCTTGAGTTCCTTTCTTTTTAGCTTTTGTGAATCTATTGTATGTTTTGATTTGTGGTTACCCTGGTTTTCAAGTATGTTAATCCATATCTACTTGCTTTAGACTGGTGGTCATATAAGCTCAAACACATTCTAAAAGATCTACATTTTCTTACTCCCCTCCCCAACATTTCATGATTTTGATGTCCTATTTTACATCTTCATGTTTATCCTTTTGCTGTTATAATTGCTTTCATATAATTTGGTTGGTTTTTTTAAATCTATATACTGGCTTATTTAAGTGATCTTCAGTCCTTTTATATATTTACCTTTTCTATTGTGATTTTCCCTTTCCTATATATTCTTTTTTTTTTTTTTTTTTTTTTTGGCAGTACGTGGGCCTCTCACCGCTGTGGCCCCTCCCATTGCAGAGCACAGACTCCAGATACGCAGGCCCAGCGGCCATGGCTCACGGGCCCAGCCACTCCGCGGCATGTGGGATCTTCCCGGACCGGGGCTCGAACCCGTGTCCCCTGCATCGGCAGGCGGACTCTCAACCACTGCGCCACCAGGGAAGCCCCCTTTCCTATATATTCTTGCTTCTTTTCTGTTTAGAGAAGATCTTTCAATATTTCTTTTAAGATATGTTTAGTATTGCTGTATTCTTTTAGTTTTTGCTTATCTGAGAAATTTTTTATCTATTCTTCTATTCTAAATGATAATCTTGCTAGGTAGTGTATCCTAGGTTACAGGTTTTTCCCTTTCAGTACTTTGAATATATCTTGCCACTCCCTTTTGGCCTGCGAAGTTTCTGTAGAGAAATCAGCTGATGGCCTTGTGGGGGTTCCCTTGTAAACTGACTTTGTTTTTCTCTTGCTGCCTTTAGAATCCTCTCTTTAAATTTTGCCATTTTAATTATGGTATGTCTTGGAGTAGGTCTGTTGGGGTTCATCTTGTTTGGGACCCTCTGTGCTTCCTATACCTGGATATCTGTTTCCTTCTTTAGGTTTGGGAAGTTTTCCGCCATAATTTCTTCAAATACATTTTAAATCTCCTTTCTCTTTCTTCTCCTTCTGAGATTCCTATTATGCATATATTGGCATTCTTTATATTATCTCATAGATCTCATATGTTGCTTCCATTTTTTTTTTCTGTTGTCTTTCTGTCTGCTGTTCTGATTGGGTGGATTGCTATTATTCTACCTTCCAGATCACTTATTTGTTCTATTGCATTATTTGACCTGCTATTCGTCGCCTTTAGCTCAGTTTTCATCTCAGCAATTGAGTTATCTAATTTTGATTGGCTCCTCTTTATAGTTTCTAGTTCCCTGTTACAGTGATCCACATTTCTATTGATAGCCCTTCTTAATTCCTTCAGCATTTTTATTACCTCCTTTTTGAACTCAGGGTCTGGTAGACTGCAGAGGTCTGTTTCATTGTTTTCTTTCAGGGGATTTCTCTTGTTCTTTTAATTGGGAATAATTCCTCTGCTTTTCCATTTTTCTTGTATATCTCAGACTTTATGAATTTAGGAGAAACAGTTATCTACTGTGGTCTTGAAGGGCTGTTTTCATGTGGGAGCATCCCTGTGTAGCCTGCTTGTGTCCAGTATTTTTGGTACGAGGCCTGTGTTTAGTATGGATGCCTGCCACATCTTTCCTAAGGGTCTGCTGGTCTTTGTCCCCTTGATAGAGGGGATGCGTTTGGTGTTGTGGTGATCAGAGCCTGCACTGGATATTAGACGGGGCCTCCTCTTTGCTCTTTGGTTGTCTCAGCCCTGTTGGGGGCAGGGTCTGCTCCTCAGCTGTTGGAGTAGAAGCCCCCAGATCCGGTTCTAAGCTGTGGTGTGAGGTAAGTGGGACTGGAGTGCTCCTACTGGGGAAAGAGCCACTGAGTGTTCTTCCCTAGGAGCTGTCTGCCGGAACGTGTGATTCTATGATGCCACCCGCCACCCTGTGTGAGTGCCCACAAAGATCACTGTTGCTGGCATTGTCCTGGGTGGTCGCCTCTGCTTAGGAGCTCCGGTATTCAGCTCAGAGGTCCCTTAGGCATGCATGTGCCCTCACAAGCTGGCGCATAAACCTGCAGGAGCTGTGTCCCCTAAGCCCACAGATAGTCAGTTCAGATGGCCCTCAGGCCTGTGTGTGCAGTCCTGGCCCCCAAACCCGCCAGTGAGAACCCACCAGAGCTGCATCCCAGGCGCCAGCAGTGGGATTGCCGGTAATCAGCTCAGACATCCCTCAGGTGTGCATCTGCCCATGGGCCCACCAAGTGCACAGAACCTGCGGCGACCAGAGCCACACCTGCTGTGAGCATGCTGACAATAAGTCTGCTATGGTGGACCCATGCCCCTCCTTTCCCGTGTTGACAGTGGGGCTCCTCTGCTGGACTCACGTTCTATCCTTCATGTGCCCCCAGTTGAGGGCTGGGCCATGCTCCAAGTGCTTCAGGCTGTCTCCGCACAGCCAAACCTAGTCCTTTCCCGGGGTCTGTTCTCTGAAGCCCAAGTTTCAGCACACAATACACACACCAGCAGGCGCGTCTCAGGCTGGGAAATGCAGCAGCGTGGCCAGGACCATCTGTGCTGGTCAGTCTCTACACTGTGGGGCTGCAGGCCAGCTCCCACACTCTCCTCTTGGGCCTCTGAGTCTCCTTGTCTGTCCTGGCGGACCTCCCAACTGGTGAAGGAGGTTCCCAGGGTAAGGGAAGCTTTCCTCTCTCACAGCTCCCTCCCAAGCGTGCAGGTCCCATCCCAATTCCTCTTCTCCCTTTTCCCTTCCTCCTACCTGGTTACATGGGGATCTTTCTTGCAGCTTTGGTTGTATGAGATCTTCTGCCAGCTTTTAGTAGGTATTCTGTGAGAACTGTTGTGGGAGCAGGTGAGCTCCATGTCCCTCTGCTCCACCGTCTTGATTTCCTTCTCCATATGTTTTCTATTTACCATGGTTTTTTCCTTCTTTTGTGCCTCCTGTGAGCACTGAATGAGTTTTCTTTTACTTCTACTTTTTCCCTAGTTGTTTAAAGTTATACATCTCATTTCCATTTCAGTAGTTACCCTAGACCTTTTAATCCACATATTTAAACTCACCTTTGTCTATCAATACCTAGAATCAACCAAATTCAAGTGTTATTCATAATAAGAAAAAAATCTTAATATATGTTTACCTACTCCACCCTACCCCATCGCTTCCCATAAAGTAATAAACACTGATAATGATTTGAGTGGTTTTAATTTTTTTAAATTACACATCAACAGTTACACTGAGAGATTGAACTCTTAGTTTTACTTACTTCTGTACTCACCACGGCTGCTTATATCTCAGATCTTCCTCCTTCTTACATTCCCTATTGTGTGTCTGTGTATAACTTAGGAGCAGAGAGTTGATTTAATAATAAAACTCAGGGGATTCCCTGGTGGCGCAGTGGTTGAGAGTCTGCCTGCCGATGCAGGGGACACGGGTTCGTGCCCCAGTCCGGGAAGACCCCCACATACCGCAGAGCGGCTGGGCCCGTGAGCCATGGCCGCTGAGCCTGCACGTCTGGATCCTGTGCTCTGCAACGGGAGAGGCCACAACAGTGAGAGGCCCGCGTACCGCAAAAAAAAAAATAATAATAATAATAAAACTCAGGTTATTAGCACTTTAACCATTAGTCTTTATAAAGCTCCTCTTGCCCTATTTTATTTTTTCTCTTTCATTCTTTTTTTTTTTTTTTTT
>NW_006773138.1:2184795-2190620 GCF_000442215.2 Lipotes vexillifer | reverse complement strand
TCTCCCGTTGCAGAGCACAGGCTCCGGACGCACAAGCTCAGCAGCCATGGCTCACGGGCCCAGCCGCTCCGCGGCATGTGGGGTCTTCCCGGACCGGGGCACGAACCCGTGTCCCCTGCATCGGCAGGCGGACTCTCAACCACTGCGCCACCAGGGACGCCCCTCTCCTTCATTCTTAATCCCTACCCCCACTTCCTATTTTCATGTAAGTATTTGTTTTTTATTGCTGGATATATTTTCCTGGATATATGGATGTATCTTGTAAAGTATATATTATTTTGTGTATAATGTGTTTTTAGTTTATATAATGGTAATATAGCTGTTGAGCTCATTCTGTTACTTAAATTTTTTCACTCAGCACTGTTTTTAAGATTGTTCTTATTGCTGTATGCCCATCCAGTTCTTTCCTTTTATCTAATGCATAATATTCCACACTATGCTCTAACCACACTTTAATTCATCTATTCCCTTGCTAATGGACACCTAGGTCGCCTACCTTGTGTATGTTTCTTGCATATACCTCTGTGCCAGAGTTTTTCTGGAATATTTACCTAGGAGTGGTTTTGTTGGATCACAGAATATATGCATATGTAGTTTAAATAAGTGTCACCTGATTGTTCTTCAAAATGGTGGCTCTAGTGTACACTCACACCAGTAGTACATCAGGGTTCCTGTTTCCTTTCAACCTTGCCTGCACTTGATATTCCCCAACTTTTTAATTGTTCTAAGTTTTTTTATTTTGTAGGTATAAAGTGATATTTCATTTTTTTAAATTCCATTTTTCTAAATATTTTTGATGTTAAGTATTTCTTCATTTACTTAGCCATTTGGTTTTCAACTTTTATGAATTGCTATTTCATATCCCTCGATAGTTTTAATATTTTCAATTTCTTCTTTTATTCTGTCATCACCTGTCTGTTTACTTCATCTGTAATGGTAGAGATGACATTTTGAAGAGAAGTTCTTAATTTTGATTTATCTAAATGTATTAGTTTGCTAAGACTGCCGTAACGGAATACCATAGGCTGTTTGTTTTAAACAACAGATATTTATTTTCTCACGGTTCTGGAGTCTAGAAGTCCAAGATCAAGGTGTTGTCAGATTTGGTTTCTTTTGAGGGCTTTCTTCTTGGCTTATAGAAGACTGCCTCTAGCTGTATCCTCATTTGGTCCTCCCTCTGTCTGAATTGTCTATGTCCTAATCTCCTCTTCTTACAAGGAGACCTTTCATATTGAATTAGGGCTATCCTAATGAACTTATTAACATTAATTACCTCTTTAAAGGCACTATTTCCAATACAGCCACATTCTGTGGTACTAGGGGTTAGGACTTCAACATATGAATTGGGGTGGGGGAAATGACACAGTTCAGTCCATCACACCAGATCTATACAATTTTATCTTATGGTTTATGCTTTTGGGTTCTTGTTTGAGAAGTATCTCCCTTTCTCTTAGTCACAAAGATAGTTTCCTATTCTTTATTTCTTTTCATTTTGCTGTTTGAATGATTCTTTCAAAGAGGGTTTGCATAGAATAGATTTTTCTCAGCCCATAAAATATCCAAAATTACCTTTATTTTGTTATCATACTTGAATGCTAGTTTGCTGAATAGAGGACTCTAGCCTTAAAATAATTTTTACTGAAAACTTTAAAGATATTACTCCACTGCCTTCTAAATCCATTGCTGCCAATGAGAAGTCTGACACTAATCTGATTCCCATCCCTTTGTAGGAAACCTATTTTTGCTCCCTGGAATCTCTTAAGATTTCCATTTTTTCCTTTGGAAATTTGACTAAGATGCATCTGGGTGTGCAGTTCTTTTTTGTTTATCCTGTTAGATACTTTGTATTCTTTCCAAGATGGTTTCCGTCATCTTGGAAAAATTTTCTTTCTTATCCCCTTTCCATTCTCCATTTTATGCATTAGCTCTTCAAGTGGGTCTTTTCTTCCTTACAACACATTTATTAAATCTTTTATTTGATTATCATACTTTAAAATTACAAAATTATTAATAGTTTCTCTTCCATAATGACTGATTTTGTTCTAGAATGAAATAGCCTTTTGAATTCCTTAGAGGACACTAATTTTTCTATTTAAAGTTTTTATTCTTTTGGTTAAATTTTTTTTTTTCAGATGCTAGTTCTTCTTTTATATTTCATAACTTTCTTTCATATTGTTAATTTTCCTCAGACATTAGGAAGTGCTTGATTGTGCATCTTTCTCTTGAACAGTCTCCAGTCTGAAACTTAGAATGCATGTTCTGGTTTCTGGAGTTGCTTCTGGTAATTTTGGGGAGGGCCAGGACATGAGTTTGGATAGAGTGCACCTCAGTGCACTTTCTAGATATGGGGGCTCTCTATCTGCCCAGAAGATCACTGCTTAGCACCTACACTTGTGACCACGGCCCATCTTTCAGCTAACTCCTACTTTGTTCCTTGCACAAACCTTTCCCAAATTCCTTTCAGACCCTTGTCATAGGAGTTGTTTATGCCATGTGATGTTCCACCCATACTATTGCTTATTTCATTTTAATGTAACCTTCTCTGCATAATATCATTAACATGTGGAAGGGATCCCATTAGTCAGGGCAAAGGTGAGCAGTCCCTGCACAGGATCCAGTCCCAGCAGATGCTTTGCTTTATTAGGTTGAAATGAGCTCTTTATTGGCTCATCTTAGTCTGATGATCCCAAGAATGAAACCACTCTGCAGCCTCCTCCTTAGTTACTTATCTCTCCTGAATTCACTGTCTTAACACACTCTATTTATACTAATATAACAGATAGTATTTTCAGATCCTCTGACAGACTATCTTTTATATACATTTTTCTCTTCTAAGACAGTTGGTTTGCCTTCTGACCAATACTGACTGCCCAATAGTTCTGAGGCTCGAAAGAGCTTGCTTGTTGCAAAGTCAGGAAGAAGGTCAGTGTGGCTGAAATATAGTGAGTCAGGGGCAGGGTAGCGTGAGATAAGATTAGAGAAGTAGGCAGGGGCCAGATCAGGCAGGACCTCAAAAGCCTGGCCAAGGAGTTTGAATTTTTTTCTAAGCGCAAAGGGCTTATTACCTGACACATGTCACAGCTGTTCCTCTTCCCAGTTAGCACTGAAGCTCGGGGCCAATGAGTACTCCCTCTAGGAGGTACCCTGCTGCATACAATGGGTGGTAGACCCAGACCCTGGCCTCTCCGGGGGTCAGTTAGTTCTCTCACCAACCTTCATTCTGTTTCTCTTCTATTTCAGAGGTTGTGTTCTCATCTTATCCTGGATTTTCAACCTCAGAGGTAGGAACTGCCTACTTTATATTTGCATCCTTGAGTCAAAACATTAATTTTAATAAACAAAAATAGGTTAATGGAGCCATGAGAGGCATTTACATATATAACACTGAGGAGGCCCATTCACTGAACTGACCATGTTCCAGGCACTAAGCTGGCCTATGGAGATGCAGCAGCGGACTCAACAGACAGGTCCCAGACCTCACACTGCCCACGGACTAGCTTTCATTGTTCTCAGATGCTGTTCAGTAGTAATGGTTGCTACCTCACGTGATCCAGCTGGCATTGAAGTGAGGCTGCCACCAGGATGAAGCCCAATAGCTCCCTAACAAGTGAACCTGCCCCAAAGCTAGAGTGATCCTCGCCAAACACACCACCATCCAGGGTCTAATCCTTGGCGTCACAGGCTTGGCATCTTTTCTTGTCTTTTCATCCTGGACTTCTTTACAGCATGGTGGCATCAGGGTTCCAAGAGAGCAAGGCTCTGAAATTCAAACAGTGGCATTTTCTGTTGGTCAAAGCAAGTCATAAGGCCAGTATATTCCTGCAGTACAATTCTGATGCTAGTTACCTGGAATTAGCATGCGTCCCACAAGTTAAGGGCACAGTCCCCAATAAGACTGCCCTCACTTCAGACACTAGCTGCAAGTTTGGGGGTCCCCAGGCTACCTGACCTACTGGCAATAAATTCTAAAGTTCCATTGACCCCCTCGGGTTCAATAATTTGCTAGAACGACTCATAGATAGAACTCAGGAGAGCACTATACTTACAATCACAGTTTGACTATAAAGGATACAAGTCAGGACGAGCCAAATAAAAAGACACATAATGAGGGCTGGGAGGGTTTGAAACACAGAGCCTCTTTGCCCTCTTACTGTGGAATGAGAGTGTGTCACCCTCCCAGCACATCTGATGTGTTCACCAACCAGGAAGCTCACTTGAGTCTCAGTGTCCAGAGCTTTCATTGGAGTTTCATTACATAGCTACAATTGATCAAACCATTGGCCACATGATTGAACTCAGTTTCTAGCCCCTCTCCCTTCCCCAGAGGTCAGGCTGGCTCAAACTCCAATCCTCTGATCACATGGTTGTCTTTATAGTATGGCCAGCTGCCATCCTAAGTCATCTCATTAGCGTGAACTCAGGTATGATCCAAGGGTCATGCATAACAAAGACATTCCTATCACTCAGGAGATTCCAAGGGTTTTAGAAGGTCAGTGCCAAGAACCCAAGACAAAGACCAGACAAATTCTTTATTATACAGCAACCAGTCTAGTTTCAAGGGATTAGAGATACAGACTCCACGTCTGAATGGGAGGAGCAGCAAGGTCACACAAGTGCATGCATAAGGGATAGAGGGGCTTGTGGCCACAGAATTAGGTTGCTTAGTGCTCAGATCCCAACTGTGTGGCATCTGAGAATGTAGAGAGTGAGTTGAATGGTTGAAACGTTTAGCGGCCTCTCTATCAATGTCAGATACATCCCACTCTAAGATAGGGCCCTTTCTGTCCCCAGCAGAGCCAGTCATGCCCTCAGATCAGGACATTCCGGCCCCCTGGACAGGGCTAGGTAACCCCCGAGCCTGTCTGGCTTTTTCTTCTCTGTGCTCCAGTCTGATTTGCCCACTTTGTCTCACACAGCCTCACTCCGGGTAGGGAATTGGACAGTTGAGGAGATACCTTACCAGACCGCCACCACATTCCACTCAGCCTCTTGGAGATTGCATTCGGATTTCCTTGAGAGGAGAGTTCCCAAGCACCACCACTGGTTTTTGTTTTACTGTCACCCATGACTTATCTGTCTCACTTGTGGCTGTACAAGTTGGACCCCAGGAGGGGACAAAAATACTTGGCCAATAGTAGGTGCTCCAGGGACTTCCCCAGCGGTCCAATTGTTAAGACTCTGCCTTCCAGCACAGGAGGCGTGGGTTCGATCCCTGGTCGGGGAGCTCAGATCCCACATGCCATGGGGTGTGGCCAAAAACTTAATAAATAAATAAAAAGGAATTGCTGTAAAAAAAAAAAAAAAAAAAGTAGGTGCTCCACAAATGGCCATTGAATGAGCAAAGGAAATTTAAGTGATTTGCTCGAGATTACACAGCAATTAATGGAGCTTAGATGAATCTAGTTCATCTGAACCCATTCATTAGCCCAGCATCTGCCCTGTGATTTCCTTTGGCTCCATCTAACTCAAGGAATCAGTGAGTGAACTGAGTTTGGCATGGTTAATCCAGCGACTTCCATTTTCTACTTGATCAAACATGTTGACCCTAAGGCAGGCTGAGTTGTGCTGAGAGACCAGGATGCTGCAAGTGAGCCAGATGCACTGGCCACACCCAGGCCCCGCAGCCTGCCGGAATCCAGGACTTAGCTGTCATTTTATCTCGGAACAAAGAGCCTCCACTGTAGGATGTGGACTAGCCCATCAGAGCAGGTGTTCAAGGCTCAGGTCACTCCTGCTCTGTCTCCTCACTAGGAAAAGTCTCCTTAACAATGCAAGCCCTGCCGTTTCACCTTCTGGATGAATTTTTTTTTTTTTTTTTTTTTTTT
>NW_006773138.1:2162062-2184785 GCF_000442215.2 Lipotes vexillifer | reverse complement strand
TTTGCGATACGCGGGCCTCTCACTGTTGTGGCCTCTCCCGTTGTGGAGCACAGGCTCTGGACGCGCAGGCTCAGCGGCCATGGCTTACGGGCCCAGCCGCTCTGCAGCATGTGGGATCTTCCCAGACCGGGGCACGAACCCGCATCCCCTGCATCGGCAGGCGGACTCTCAACCACTGCACCACCAGGGAAGCCCTGGATAAATTTTAACTCAACCGTATAGAGGGGCAAGTTCAGGATAAGCTGCTATAGGGCAGAAAGTGGGAGGTGAGAGCAAAGAGCCTCAGCAGTGGTACACTGCTGTATTGTTCTTTGGCTTCAGAGAACTTGAAACTGAAACTTTGCGTACCAGAGAACTAGCTCACCACGTGACATAGGAAACTTGGAGCCAGAACTCTGGGCCCTTGATGACATCACCCCTTATGACCCTGGATGTCTCTTTTGACCCAGCCTCTCGAGAATGGTCATTCTTTCCATCACACTCCATAGGAAGGGTCTGTTGGCCCACTTCTTATCACCAGGGCACTTTGACTTTGACTTTCTTTTCCTTCTAAGGCAACCAAGGTATGTGCGCTTCCTCCCATATTCGAGATTCTTCCCGTGAAGTCACTGAAGGCGAGGAACCAGACGCTGGCCCTGCCCTTCCCAGAGCTGAGGTACCTTAGCCTGGCCTACAACAAGGTAACTCTCTGCTTCTCTACCTCTTTCCTCAGGGGCACAGACGGGAGGGTGGGGTGTGAGCTGCTCTGGCCTGAAAGCTAACCCTCCCGTTCCCTTCATCAACCGTATGCAGGCTCAGGAATTCTCAGGGTGGGGGGAAGCAGAGGGCATGCAGGCCAAGGCAGGAGTCCATCCATTCAGTCACAGATATTGATTTAACACAACATGTGCCAGGCTCTGTGCCAGGCACTGGGGATACAGCTGTGCAAAAGAAAGATTCAGCCTCTGAATCTGAAGACTGATACTGGACAAATAATCACAATATAAGACTGCTCAGTGTTATGAAGACATTCACAGTGCTATGAAGTATGTGACAGGGCAGGGGGTCTCACCTAATATTTGGGATCAGGGAAGGTTCTCTGCAGAGTGATGTTTAAGCTGAGATGGGAATCAGTGAGTTTATTGAGGTGAAGACTGAGGGTAGAGTGAAGTGAGAAATGTTCTAGCCTAAGGGAGCAGCAGATGTAAAGTCCATGGGACAGATTTAACATGTGTTTCCTTAACATGTTTTTGTTTTTTAATTAATTTATTTATGGCTATGTTGGGTCGTTGTTGCTGCACATGGGCTTTCTTTTAGTTGCGGCAAGTGGGGGCTACTCTTCGTTGCGGTGTGTGGGCTTCTCTTGTTGAGCATGGGCTCTAGGTGCACGGGCTTCAGTAGTTGTGGCGCATGGGCTCAGTAGTTGTGGCTTGCGGGCTTAGCTGCTCCACGGCATGTGGAATCTTCCCGGACCAGGGCTCAAACCTGTGTCCCCTGCATTGGCAGGCGGATTCTTAACCACTGTGCCACCAGGGAAGCCCCCCGCCCTTACCATATTTTATGTTAACATATTTTTCCAACAGCCATGTCCTATAAAACTTCCAGTAAACCCCACTAATTGAGCCCTACTCAGGTGTGAAATGCAGGCAACTTTTAAGGTACTCTGCTTACATTCCTTCTGAGGCAAGTGGTTAGTACAGCCAAACTTCCCGGGTGTTTTCTTCTAAGAGTTATAATTTTAGCTGTAACATTTAGGTCTTTGATCCTTTTTTTTTTTTGCGGTACGCGGGCCTGTCACTGCTGTGGCCTTTCCCGCTGCGGAGCACAGGCTCCAGACACGCAGGCTCAGCGGCCATGGCTCACGGGCCCAGCCGCTCTGCGGCGTGTGGGATCCTCCCGGACCGGTGCAAAACCCCGCGTCCCCTGCATCGGCAGGCGGACTCCCAACCACTGCGCCACCAGGGAATCCCAGGTCTTTGATCCATTTTGAGTTAATGTTTATATGTGGTGCGAGATAGGGGTCCGGCTTCATTCTTTTGTATGTGGATATGCAGTTTTCTCAACACCGTTTATTTTTTTAAATAAATTTATTTATTTATATTTGGCTGCATTGGATCTTCATTGCTGTGCACGGGCTTTCTCTAGTGGCACCTAGCGGGGGCTACTCTTTGCTGTGGCACGTGGGCTTCTCATTGCGGTGGCTTCTCTTGTGGAGCATGGGCTCTAGGCACGCGGGCTTCAGTAGTTGTGGCTCGCGGGCTCTAGAGCGCAGGCTCAGTAGTTGTGGCGCACGGGCTTAGTTGCTCCACAGCATGTGGGATCTTCCCAGACCAGGGCTCGAACCCATGTCCCTTGCATTGGCAGGCAGATTCTTAACCACTGCACCACCAGGGAAGTCCTTCAACACCATTATTGAAAAGACTGTTCTTTCCCCATTGAGTGGTCTGCTCACCCTTGTTGAAAATCAGTGGATAAGAGATGTATTATGGGTCCTCCTTTCATTCTTGAAACTGGTAAGTTGTGTCTTTTATTGATCCAAAATAGTTAGAAGTTATCCCTTTTATTGACTTAAAAAAAACCCCACTAAGCTAGGTGCTGGTTTCTTTGGATTTCTCTGTAGTCTGTTTTCCATTTCATTGATTTCTGCTCATAACTTTATTTTCTACTCACAATGAGCTTAATTGGCTCTTCTTTTTCTAGATTCATAAATAGTATAATATTAGATCATTGATTTAGACCTTTCTTCTTTTTAATATAAGCATGTACAGCTATAAATATCTTCTTTAAGCACTGTTAGAGCTGCATCCTACAAATTGTGTCTTGATTTTCATTCAGTTAAAATATTTTTTTTTTTATGATTTCTTCTTTGACCCTTGGGTTGTTTAGAAGTGAGTTGTTTTGTTTCCAAATATATGGGGATCTTCTAGATAACTTACATTTGTTGAGTTCTAATTTAATTCTATTGTGGTCAGATAACATAATCTGTAAGATTTCATTCTTCTGAAATTTATTTAAACTTATTTTATGGTCCACCCTATATTCTAGCTTGGTGAACACTCTGTGTGCACTTAGAAAAAAAAATGTATATTCTACAGTTTTGGGGGATAGTGTTCTATAAATATCAACTAAGTTAAGGTGGTTGGTGGTGTCACTCAGATCTTTTATGTACTATTGTTTTATGTGTTCTATTAATTATTGAGAGCAGTATGCTAAAATCTCCAGCCATGATTGTGGATTTGTTTATTTCTCCCTTTAGTTCTGTCAGTTTTTGCTGCATGTATTTTGAAGCTCTACCCTTGGGTACATATTCATTTAGAATTTTTATATCTGTTTGATGTGTTTATCCTTTTCTTATTATGACTTGTCTGTCTTTGCCTCTAATTATACTCCTTGTTTTAATGTCTGTTTTGTGTGATTTTAGTATAGATGCACAGCTGTCTTATGCTTACTGTTCGCATGGTGTATCGTTCTTTCCTTTTACTTTCAGCCTATTTATAACTTTGTATTTAAAGTGTATCTCACTGAAA
This sequence comes from Lipotes vexillifer, assembly GCF_000442215.2. Taxonomy (NCBI): domain Eukaryota; kingdom Metazoa; phylum Chordata; class Mammalia; order Artiodactyla; family Lipotidae; genus Lipotes; species Lipotes vexillifer. The sequence goes on along the minus strand of NW_006773138.1, from coordinate 2,181,279 downwards.
CAGCATGTAGTTGGTTCTTGCTGGGGTGCTGGAGCATTTTCTCAGCATTCCTGCTCTATCCTCATCTTGCAGCCTTTTCTGTGTTCTTACACCTCAGAGGGTTTATCTCCACACTCTTGTTCCTCCCCCAGCAGTGACTGCTTTTGCTTGTTAGTTAGTGCTTGCTAGTCTGGTGGTAGGGTGCCAGTGGGAGGGCCCAACCCCCGTCTTAAATAGGCCCTGGGTTCCTGTGTCTCAAGGATGTACCCTTCTCAGTGGTCCTACCCCTGTCCCAGCAGTAGGCGACTTCTAATGTAATGGGCCAGGTTGAATTCCTCCCCTACCACAGGAGTAGCAGGTTTTAATTTTTTCCCTCCCCAGATGCAGGGCCCTGGGCCCAACAGGGTTTGCTGACCTTCCTCAGCAACTTAAGGCTTTTGTTCACTAGGGAGCAGGGTTGGCAGGGCTTCCTGCCTTTCCTACAATGGCAGCTGCTCTCCTCCTCCAGGCCTGCACCCCAAGGAAGGCTTTCTCCAGTCTCCCTCACTGTGTCCAGTCTTTTGCCTACAAGTGGGTGTGAATTCCCCTTGTGTCTGCAGCACTCAGGAGTTCTATTCTCCTCCTGTAGCCCACACTTGGCCTTTAGCAATTCATTAAAAATTTTAGCTGACTTCTTAAATACCTAAATGCCACTCATCATCTTTTCCTCCCACGTTCTGCCACAGGTGAGCCAGGGTCCATGTCCCATCCCTCCTTGGAGGTGCCCTACTTTCCTTATATTTCAGGCCACTTGATTGCCCTGAGACCTTAGCTCTCTGTTGGACTCAAGAAAAGTTGTGCAGGTGTAGGTTATTCAGTTTTTATATTGTTGTTAGGAGGGGAGCAGCAGTCTTTCCTGTTTTCTACATTTCACTTGAGTTTTTAAACATTTTTCTTTATGAGAGTTACCCCCTTACATATATCTTTTTGTCTGTGATCAGTTGTCTACTGCCAGAATGTAGGTTCTTTTGAGAGCTGTGACTTTGTTTTGCTTACAACTATTTCATCATCTTTTCAAATAGCACCTGATACATGTTAGGTGCTCAGTTATGTTTGTGAGATGAATGAGTGATGTTCTGATCATGTCAAGGAGTACTCAGGCAACCTGTGTTGAAATTAATATTCAATTTATTAAAGTTAAACATTTTAAAACCAGTTATGCCTTCAAACAGAATTTATATACATCTAGAATATTCACTTAGAAATCTAGTAATTTCTGTGCCAAAAGTAAAATAATCACTTTCACTCCACCTTTAACTAATACTTACTTACTTCATAAGTTTGACTATTAAGTTATATTCACCCTAACCCAATGAAAAATTGGGCAGAAATTTCAAGGTGTCATTGGAATCTGAATTTATTTCCAGGGACATTAAACTCACCTTATAAGGGACAAGCTAACCTGATGGTCAAATTCTGCTTACAATAATCAGCCAGAATCCTAAGCCTGTATCTTTCAGCTGGGACTTAATTTCACAGAAAATATGACACATGTGCCCTGGGTATCTTTCAACTTTCCACCAGTATTTTTTTTAATAAATTTATTTATTTATATTTTTGGCTGCGTTGGGTCTTCCTTGCTGCGTGCGGTAGTTGCGGTGAGTGGGGGCTACTCTTCGTTGGGGTGTGCGGGCTTCTCATTGCGGTGGCTTCTTTTGTTGTGGAGCAGGGGCTCTAGGCATGTGGGTTTCAGTAGTTGTGGCACGCGGGCTCAGTAGTTGTGGCTCACGGGCTCTAGAGCGCAGGCTCAGTAGTTGTGGCGCATGGGCTTAGCTGCTCCACGGCATGTGGGATCTTCCCGGACCAGGGCTCGAACCCATGTCCCCTGCATTGGCAGGCGGATTCTTAACCACTTCGCCATGAGGGAAGTCCCTCCACCAGTTTTAATTGTAACTTTCTTCAACTTTTTAGCTACCTGATTTGGATGGATGTAATTTTGCATCCTGACAAAGTTAAATTCTCCATCTCCCATTTTGTGGTGACTGCTTCTTGACTACTTGATTTGCACAAAAGCGACTCTGCACCCTCTTTAACCATCATTATATAGTCATTTATCAACACATATTAGGTTTCTTCATAGATTCATCTTTCTTCCCTCTTTTTCTACAGTCTAGATAAGAAGTCTGGAAAACTTTTTCTGTAAAAGAGACAGATAGTAAATATATTACTCTGTCACTGGTCAACTCTGCCCTTGTAGCACAAAAGGCAATACATAAGTGAATGAGCATGGCAGTGTTCTAATGAAACCTTATTAAACAGATAGGGACCCAGATTTTGGCCAACAGGCTATATCTGCTGACCCTGTTTTTTGTATATTCTTTGGCTAAGAGTGGTTCTTACATTTTTAAATGGTTGAAAAAATCAAAAGAAGAATAATACTTCATGACCCATGAAAATTATGTGAAATTCAAATTTCAGAGTCCATAAGTAAAGTTTTGTTGGAAGAGTCACCACACTTATTTACTTATGAATTGTCTATGGCTGCTTTTGTGCTACAACAGCAAAGTTGAATAGTTGCAACAGAGACTGTATGGCCTGCAAAGCCTAAAACATTTATTAACTGGCCTTTGACAGAAAAGGTTTGCTGACCTCTGGTCTAGATGATCAAATGTCAAAGTCCTTCAAGGCCTACTTTGAGTCCCTTTTCTCCTCTTACTCTGTGTTTTCTCCCGAGGCTGGCTTCACATACCCATTGCCCATGACCAATGCCTCACAAACTTATAACTCCTTTATACCTGAGACCAGTGTATCTACTGTCTACTTGAATTTCTACTTGGAGGTCTAAGAGGCACCTCCAAAAACACATATCCAAAGTGAATTAATGATCTTATCAATTCAAAAATGGATGTTCTTCCATGATTCCATATCGTTGTCAATAGCTGAGTTACTTGAGCTATTGACTCCATTCAGGTACTTGAGGCAAAACCTGGTTGTCGTTTTTGTTTTTTTTTTGCGGTACGCGGGCCTCTCACTGTTGTGGCCTCTCCTGTTGCGGAGCACAGGCTCCGGACGCGCAGGCTCAGCGGCCATGGCTCACGGGCCTAGGCGCTCTGTGGCATGTGGGATCTTCCCGGACCGGGGCACAAACCCGTGTCCCCTGCATCGGCAGGCGGACTCTCAACCACTGCGCCACCAGGGAAGCCCCTGGTTGTCGTCTTTGATACTTCTCTCTCCTGTACATCCCTCCTCCCCACCCATATCTAATCCAAGTCCTGTCAAATTTAAGTCTCCATATTTCTTTTTTTTATGGAATTATAGTTGATTTACAATATTGTGTTAGTTTCAGGTGTATAGCATAGTGATTCAGTATTTTTGCAGATTATATTCCATTATAGGTTATTATAAGACTGAGTATAATTCCCTGTGCTATACAGTATATCCTTGTTGCTTGTCTATTTTATATATAATAGTTTATATTTATTAATCCCATACCCCTAATTTGTCCTTCCCTGCTTCACTCTCCCCTTTGGTAACCACAAGTTTGTTTTCTGTGAGTCTGTTTCTGTTTTGTGTATACATTCATTTATATTATTTTTTAGATTCCAATATAAGTGATATCATACAGCATTTGTCTTTCTCTAACTTATTTCACTAAACGTAATATTTTCTAGGTCTATCCATGTTGCTGCAAATGGCATTATTTCATTTTCTTTATAGCTGAGTAATACCGCCAGTTTACATTCCCACCAATAGTATACGAGGGTTCCCTTTTCTCCACATCTTCTCCAACATTTGTTATTGGTAGACATTTTTTTTAATATTTGTAAAATTTTATTTATTTATTTATTTATTTATTTATGGCTGTGTTGGGTCTTCGTTGCTGCACGCAGGCTTTCTCTAGTTGCAGCGAGCAGGGGCTACTGTTCATTGTGGTGCCCGGGCTTCTCATAGTGGTGGCTTCTCTTGTTGCAGAGCATGGGCTCTAGGCATGCGGGCTCAGTAGTTGTGGCTCACTGGCTCTAGAGCGCAAGCTTAGTAGTTGTGGTGCACGGGCTTAGTTGCTCCGCAGCATGTGGGATCTTCCCAGACCAGGCTCGAACCTATGTCCCCTGCATTGGCAGGCAGATTCTTAACCACTGCGCCACCAGGGAAGTCCCATGGTAGACTTTTTGATGACAGCCATTCTGACAGATGTAAGGTGATATCTCATTGTGGTTTTGATTTGCATTACTCTATTAGCGATGTTGAGCATATTTCATGTGACTGTTGGCCATCTGTATGTCTTTGGAAAAATCTCTCTTCAAATCTTCTGCCCAGTTTTCAATTGGATTATTTGGGTTTTTTGATAATGAGCTGTTTGTATGTATATTAACCCCTTGTTAGTTGCATCATTTGCAAATATTTTCCCCCATTCCACAGATTGCCTTTTTGTTTTGTCAGTGGTTTCCTTTGCTATGCAGAAGCTTTTAAGTTTAATTAGGTCCCATCTGTTTATTTTTGCTCTTATTTCTTTTGCCTTAGGAAAGTGATGCAAAAAAATATTGCTATAATTTATGTCAAAGAGTGTTCGGTCTATGTTCTCTTCTAGGACTTTTATGATTTCAGGTCTTACATTTAGGTGATTAAACCATTTTGAGTTTATTTTTGTATATGGTGTAAGAGAATGTTCTTTTTTTGGCTGCGCTGCGCAGCTTGTGGGATCTTAGGTCCCTGACCAGGGATTGAACCTGGGCTCTTGGCATTGAAAGCATGGAGTCCTAAACACTGGACTGCCGGGGAGTTCCCAAGAGAATGTTCTAATATATATATATTTTTACATGTAGCTGTCCAGTTTTCCCAGCACCACTTACTGAGGAGACTGTCTTTTTTCCATTTATATTCTTGCCTCGTTTGTCGTAGATTAATTGACCGTAGGTGTGTGGCTTTATTTCTCAGCTTTTTATTCTGTTCCATTGATGTATGTGTCTGTTTTTGTGTCAACACCATGCTGTTTTTGATTACTATAGCTTTATAGTATAGTCTGAAGTCTGGGAGGGTTATACCTCCAGCTTTGTTCTTTTCCTTGGGACTGCTTTGGCAATTCTGGGTCTTTATTGTATTTTAGTATTATTTCTTCTAGTTCTCTGGAAAAAGTAATGGGTATTTTGATAGGGATTGCATTAAATCTGTAGATTGCTTTGGGTAGTATGGCCATTTTAACAATATTAAAATCTTCCTATCCTCCAGCATAGGATATCTTTCCATTTCATTGAATCATCTTTAATTTCCTTCATCCATGTTTTACAGTTTTCCAAATACAGGCTTTCACTTCCTTGGATAAGTTTATTCCTAGGTATTTTTGGATGTGATTAAAAAAAATTTTTTAATTGAAATATAGTTGCTGTACAATATTATATAAGTTAGAGGTGTACAGTCAGTGATTCATAGTTTTTAAAGGTTGTACTCCATTTATAATTACTATAAAGTAATGTCCGTATTCCCCGTGTTGTACAATATATCCTTGGAACTTATTTTATACCTAATAGTTTGTACATCTTTCTTCTCTACACCTATATTGCCCCTTCCCCCTTCCCCCTTCCCCATTGGTCACCACTAGTTTGTTTTCTATATCTGTAAGTCTGCTTCTTTCTTATTGTATTCACTAGTTTCCTGTATTTTTTAGATTCCACAACTAAGTGATATCATACAGCATTTGTCTTTCTCTGACTTACTTCACTTAAAATAATACCCTCCAAGTCCATCCATGTTGCTGCAAATGGCAAGATTTCATTCTTTTTTATGGCTGTTAGTCCATTGTGTGTGTGTGTGTATACCACGTCTTCTTTATCCATTCATCTGTTGATGGTCACTTAGGTTGCTTCCATATCTTGCCATTTGTAAACAATGGTGCTATGAACACTGGGATGCATGTACCTTTTCAAATTAGTGCTTTTGTTTTTTTCAGATATTTACCCAGGAGTAGAACTGCTTGGTCAATGGTAGTTCTATTTTAAGTTTCTTGAGAAACCTCCATACTGTTTTCCACAGTGGCTGTACAGTTTACATTCCCACCAACAGTGCATGAGGGTTGTCTTTTCTCCACATCCTCTCCAACAATTGTTATATTTGTGTTCTTTTTGATGATAGCCATTCTGAGAGGTGTGAGATAATATCTCATTGTGGTTTTGATTTGCATTTCCCTAATGATTAGCAGTGTTCAGCATCTTTTCATGGGCCTGTTGGCCATCTGCATTTGCTCCTTAGAAAAATGTCTTCGGTTCTTCTGCCCATTTTTTAATCAGGTTGTTTGGTTTTTTTGATGTTGAGTTGTATGAGCTATTTATATATATATTGGATATTAATCCCTTATTGGTCATATCATTTTCTCCTACGCAGGAGGTTGTCTTTTCCTTTTTTCAATGGCTTCTATTGCTGTGCAAAAACTTTTAGGTTTAATTAGGTTCCATTTGTTTATTTTTGCATTTATTTCCTTTGGTTTAGGAAACAGATCCAAAAAAATATTGCTATGATTTATGTCAAAGACTGTTCTGCCTTTGTTTTCCTCTAAAAGTATTACAGTATCCAGTCTTACATTTAGGTCTTTAATCCATTTTGACTTTATTTTTGTATATGGTGTTCAAGAACGTTTTAACTTCACTCTTTTACATTTAGCTGTCCAGTTTTCCCAGTACCACTTATTTGAAGAGATTATCGTTTCTCCATTGTATATTCTTGCCTCCTTTGTCATAGATTAATTGATCATAAGTGCATGTTTTTTTTCTGGGCTCTCTCTACTGTTGCACTGATGTCTCTTTTTATGCCAGTACCATAATGTTTTGATTATATTGTAGCTTTGTAATATAGTCTGAAGTCAGGGAGCATGATTCGTCCAGATCTGTTATTCTTTATCAAGATTGTTTAGACTATTTGGGTTCTTTTGTGTTTCAATACAAATTTTAATATAGTTTGTTCTGGTTCTTTGAAAAATGCCATTGATATTTTTTTTGAATTTTAATATCCTTATTGGAGTTTAATTGCTTTACAATGTTGTGTTAGTTTCTGCTGTACAACACAGTGAATCAGCTATATGTATACATATATCCCTATATCCCCTCCCTCTTGAGTCTTCCTCCCACCCTCCCTATCCCACCCCTCTAAGTCATCAGAAGGCATCAAGCTGATCTCCCTGTGCTATGCAGCAGCTTCCCACTTGCCATCCATTTTACAATTGGTAGTGTATATATATCAATGCTACTCTCTCACTTCATCCCAGCTTCCCCTTCCCCCCCATGTCCATTGATAGCTTGATAGGGACTGCATTGAATCTGTAGATTGCCTTTGGTAGTATGGTCATTTTAACAATATTGATTCTTCCAATCCAAGAACACGGTGTATCTTTCCATCTGTTTGTCGTCTTTTTCTTTCATCAGTGTCTTATACTTTTCCGAATACAGTTCTTTTGCCTCCTTAGGTAGGTTCATTCCTAGATATTTTATTCTTTTTGATGTGATGGTAAATGGGATTGTTTCCTTAATTTCTCTTTATGATAGTTCATTGTTAATGTGTAGGAATGGAACAGATTTCTGTATATTGATTTTATATCCTGCACCTTTACTGAATTCAGCGATGAGTGCTAGTAGTTTTCTGGTGGTGTCTTTAGGATTTTCTATATGTACTATTGCATCAGCTACAAATGGTGACAGTTTTACTTCTTCCTTTCCAATTTGGATTCCCTTTATTTCTTTTTCATCTATGACTGTTGTAGCTAGGACTTCCAAAACTATGTTGAATAAAAGTGGCTAGAGTAGACATCCTTGTCTTGTTCCTGATCTTAGAAGAAATGCTTTCAGCTTTTCACCTTCGAGTATGATGTTACCTGTGGGTTTGTCATATATGGCCTTTATTATGTTTAGGTACATTCCCACTATGCCCACTTTCTGGAGAGTTTTTATCATAAATGGGTGTTGAATTTTGTCAAAAGCTTTTTCTGCATCTATTGAGATGGTCATATGGTTTTTATTCTTCAATCTGTTGATGTGGTGTATCCCAATGATTGATTTGTGTATATTGAAGAATCCTTGCATCCCTGGGATAAATCCCACTTGATCATGTTGTATGATCCTTTTAATGTATTGTTGGATTTGGATTGCTAGTATTTTGTCAAGGATTTTTGCATCTCTGTTCATCAGTGATATTGGCCTGTAATTTTCTTTTTTTGTCATATCTTTGTGTGGTTTTGGTATCAGGGTGATGGTGGACTCACAGAATGAGTTTGGGAGTGTTCCTTCCTCTGCAATTTTTTGGAATAGTTTCATAGGATTGGTGTTAACTCTTCTCTAAATGTTTGATAGAATTTGCCTGTGAAGCCATCTGGTCCTGGACTTTTGTTTGTTGGACTTTTTAAAATCACAGTTTTAATATCAGTACTGGTAATTGGTCTGTTCATATTTTGTATTTCTTACTGGTTCACTCTTGGAAGATTGTACCTTTCTAGGAATTTGTCCATTTCTTCTAGGTTGTCCATTTTATTCTCGTGTAGTTTATTGTAGTAGTCTCTTATGATCCTTTGTATTTCTGTGGTGTCAGTTGTAACTTCTTTTTCATTTCTGATTTTATTGATTTGAGTCCTCTCCCTTCCTTCCTTGATGAGTCTGGCTAAAGGTTTATTAATTTTGTTTTTCTTTTCAAAGAACCAACTTTAGTTTCATTGATCTTTTCTATTGTTTTCTTCATTTCTGTTTCATTTATTTCTGCTCTGATCTTTATGATTTCTTTCCTTCTACTAACTTTGGGTTTTGTTTGTTCTTCTTTCTCTAGTTGCTTTAGGTGTAAGTTTAGGTTGTTTGAGATTTTTTCTTATTTCCTGAGGTAACACTGTATTGCCATAAACTTTCCTTTTATAACTGCTTTTGCTGAGTCCCATAGGTTTTGGATTGTCGTGTTTTTGCTTTCATTTGTCTCTAGGTATTTTTTAAATTTCACCTTTGATTTCTTCAGTGATCCATTGGTTGTTCAGTAGCATACCATTTATCCTCCAAGTGTTTGTGTTTTTTACAGTTTTTTTTTTTTTTATTTAGGTCTTTAACCCATTTTGAGCTTATTTTTGTGTATGGTGTTAGGGAGTGATCTAATCTCATAGTTTTACATGTAGCTGTCCAGCTTTCCCAGCACCACTTATTGAAGAGGCTGTCCTTTCTCCACTGTACATTCCTGCCTCCTTTATCAAAGATAAGGTGACCATATGTGTGTGGGTTTATCTCTGGGCTTTCTATCCTGTTCCACTGATCTATATTTCTGTTTTTGTGCCAGTACCATACTATCTTGATTACTGTAGCTTTGTAGTATAGTCTGAAGTCAGGAAGCCTGATTCCTCCAGCTCCGTTTTTCGTTCTCAAGATTGCTTTGGCAATTCGGGGTCTTTTGTGTTTCCATACAAATTGTGAAATTTTTTGTTCTAGTTCTGTGAAAAATTCCAGTGGTAGTTTGATAGGGATTGCATTGAATCTGTAGATTGCTTTGGGTAGTAGAGTCCTTTTCACAATGTTGATTCTTCCAATCCAAGAACATGGTATATCTCTCCATCTATTTGTATCATCTATAATTTCTTTCATCAGCGTCTTATAATTTCCTGCATACAGGTCTTTTGTCTCCTTAGGTAGGTTTACTCCTAGATATTTTATTCTTTTTGTTGTAATGGTAAATGGGAGTGTTTTCTTGATTTCACTTTCAGATTTTTCATCATTAGTGTATAGGAATGCCAGAGATTTCTGTGCATTAATTTTGTATCCTGCTACTTTACCAAATTCATTGATTAGCTCTAGTAGTTTTCTGGTAGCATCTTTACGATTCTCTATGTATAGTATCATATCATCTGCAAATAGTGACAGCTTTACTTCTTCTTTTCCAATTTGGATTCCTTTTATTTCCTTTTCTTCTCTGATTGCTGTGGCTAAAACTTCCAAAACTATGTTGAATAAGAGTGGTGAGAGTGGGCAACCTTGTCTTGTTCCTGATCTTAGTGGGAATGCTTTCAGTTTTTCACCATTGAGGATGATGTTGGCTGTGGGCTTGTCATATATGGCCTTTATTATGTTGAGGAAAGTTCCCTCTATGCCTACTTTCTGCAGGGGTTTTATCATAAATGGGTGTTGAATTTTGTCAAAAGCTTTCTCTGCATCTATTGAGATGATCATATGGTTTTTCTCCTTCAATTTGTTAATATGGTGTATCACATTGATTGATTTGTGTATATTGAAGAGTCCTTGCATTCCTGGAATAAACCCCACTTGATCATGGTGTGTGATCCGTTTAATGTGCTGTTGCATTCTGTTTGGAAGTATTTTGTTGAGGATTTTTGCATCTATATTCATCAGTGATATTGGCCGGTAGTTTTCTTTCTTTGTGACATCCTTGTCTGGTTTTGGAATCAGGGTGATGGTGGCCTCGTAGAATGAGTTTGGGAGTGTTCCTCCCTCTGCTATATTTTGGAAGAGTTTGAGAAGGATAGGTGTTAGCTCTTCTCTAAATGTTTGATAGAATTCGCCTGTGAAGCCATCTGGTCCTGGGCTTTTGTTTGTTGGAAGATTTTTAATCACAGTTTCAATTTCAGTGTTTGTGATTGGTCTGTTCATATTTTCTATTTCTTCCTGATTCAGTCTTGGCAGTTTGTGCATTTCTAAGAATTTGTCCATTTCTTCCAGATTGTCCATTTTATTGGCATAGAGTTGCTTGTAGTAATCCCTCATGATTTTTTTTATTTCTGCAGTGTCAGTTGTTACTTCTCCTTTTTCATTTCTGATTCTATTGATTTGAGTCTTCTCCCTTATTTTCTTGATGAGTCTGGCTAATGGTTTATCAATTTTGTTAATCTTCTCAAAGAACCAGCTTTTAGTTTTATTGATCTTTGCTATTGTTTCCTTCATTTCTTTTTCATTTATTTCTGATCTGATTTTTATGATTTCTTTCCTTCTGCTAACTCTGGGGTTTTTTTGTTCTTCTTTCTCTAATTGCTTGAGGTGCAAGGTTAGGTTGTTTATTCGAGATGTTTCCTGCTTCTTAAGGTGGGCTTGTATTGCTATAAACTTCCCTCTTAGAACTGCTTTTGCTGCATCCCATAGGTTTTGGGTCGTTGTATCTCCATTGTCATTTGTTTCTAGGTATTTTTTAATTTCCTCTTTGATTTCTTCAGTGATCACTTCGTTACTAAGTAGTGTATTGTTTAGCCTCCATGTGTTTGTATTTTTTACTGCTCTTTTCCTATAATTGATATCTAATCTCATGGCGTTGTGGTCGGAAAAGATACTTGATATAATTTCAATTTTCTTAAATTTACCAAGGCTTGATTTGTGACCCAAGATATGATCTATCCTGGAGAATGTTCCATGAGCACTTGAGAAAAATGTGTATTCTGTTGTTTTTGGATGGAGTGTCCTATAAATATCAATTAAGTCCATCCTGTTTAATGTATCATTTAAAGCTTGTGTTTCCTTATTTATTTTCATTTTGGATGATCTGTCCATTGGTGAAAGTGGGGTGTTGAAGTCCCCTACTATGAATGTGTTACTGTCGATTTCCCCTTTTTTGGCTGCTAGTTTTTGCCTTATGTATTGAGGTGCTCCTATGTTGGGTGCATAAATATTTACAATTGTTATATCTTCTTCTTGGATCGATCCCTTAATCATTATGTAGTGTCCTTCTTTGTCTCTTCTGATAGTCCTTATTTTAAAGTCTATTTTGTCTGATATGAGAATTGCTACTCCAGCTTTCTTTTGGTTTCCATTTGCATGGAATATCTTTTTCCATCCCCTTACTTTCAGCCTGTATGTGTCTCTAGGTCTGAAGTGGATCTCTTGTAGACAGCAAATATATGGGTCTTGTTTTTGTATCCATTCAGCCAATCTGTGTCTTTTGGTGGGAGCATTTAGTCCATTTACATTTAAGGTAATTATCGATATGTATGTTCCTAATCCCATTTCCTTAATTGTTTTGGGTTCGTTATTGTAGCTCTTTTCCTTCTCTTGTGTTTCTTTCCTAGAGAAGTTCCTTTAGCAGTTGTTGTAGAGCTGGTTTGGTGGTGCTGAACTCTCTCAGCTTTTGCTTGTCTGTAAAGGTTTTAATTTCTCCATCAAATCTGAATGAGATCCTTGCTGGGTAGAGTAATCTTGGTTGCAGGTTTTTCTCCTTCATCACTTTCAGTATGTCCTGCCACTCCCTTCTGGCTTGCAGAGTTTCTGCTGAAATATCAGCTGTTAACCTTATGGGGATTCCCTTGTGTGTTATTTGTTGTTTTTCCCTTGCTGCTTTTAATATGTTTTCTTTGTATTTAATTTTTGACAGTTTGACTAATATGTGTCTTGGTATATTTCTCCTTGGATTTATCCTGTATTGGACTCTCTGTGCTCCCTGGACTTGATTAACTATTTCCTTTCCCATATTAGGGAAGTTTTCAACTATAATCTCTTCAAATATTTTCTCAGTCCCTTTCTTTTTCTCTTCTTCTTCTGGAACCCCTATAATTCGAATGTTGGTGCGTTTAATGTTGTCCCAGAGGTCTCTGAGACTGTCCTCAGTTCTTTTCATTCTTTTTTCTTTATTCTGCTCTGCAGTAGTTATTTCCACTATTTTATCTTCCAGGTCACTTATCCGTTCTGCCTCAGTTATCCTGCTATTGATCCCATCTAGAGTATTTTTCATTTCATTTATTGTGTTGTTCATCATTGTCTGTTTCATCTTTAGTTCTTCTAGGTCCTTGTTAAATGTTTCTTGCATTTTGTCCATTCTGTTTCCAAGATTTTGGATCATCTTTACTATCATTATTCTGAATTCTTTTTCAGGTAGACTGCCTATTTCCTCTTCATTTGTCAGGTCTGGTGGGTTTTTATCTTGCTCCTTCATCTGATGTGTGTTTTTCTGTCTTTTCATTTTGCTTATCTTACTGTGTTTGGAGTCTCCTTTTTGCAGGCTGCTGGTTTGTAGTTGCCGTTGTTTTTGATGTCTGTCTCCAGTGGCTAAGGTTGGTTCAGTGGGTTGTGTAGGCTTCCTGGTGGAGGGGACTAGTGGCTGTGTTGTGGTGTATGAGGCTAGATCTTGTCTCTCTAGTGGGCAGGTCCACGTCTGGTGGTGTGTTTTGGGGTGTCTGTGGACTTATTATGATTTTAGGCAGCCTCTCTGCTAATGGGTGGGGTTGTGTTCCTGTCTTGCTAGTTGTTTGGCATAGGATGTCCAGCACTGTAGCTTGCTGGTCGTTGAGTGAAGCTGGGTGCTGGTGTTGAGATGGAGATCTCTGGGAGATTTTCGCCATTTGATATTATGTGGAGCTGGGAGGTCTCTTGTGGACCAGTATCCTGAAGTTGGCTCTCCCACCTCAGAGGCACAGCACTGAGTCCTGGCTGCAGCACCAAGAGCCTTTCATCCGCACGGCTCAGAAGAAAAGGGAGAAAAAGTAGAAAGAAAGAATTAGTAGAAGTAGAAAGAAAGGAGGGAGGGAGGGAGGGAGGGAGCAAGGAAGGAAAGAAGGAAGAAAAAAAAGAAGATAAAGTAAAATAAAGTAAGATAAAATATAATAAAGTTATTAAAATAAAAAAAAAAAATAAGAGGAAAAAACCCAAAAAAAACACAAAAACGGATGGATATAACCCTGGAACAAATGGTGGAAATAAAGCTATACAGACAAAGTCTCACACAGAAGCATACACATACACACAAAAAAAGGAAAAGGGGAAAGAATAATAAATCTTGCTCTTAAAGTCCACCTCCTTAATTTGGGATGATTCGTTGTCTGTTCATGTATTCCACAGATGCAGGGTACATCAAGTTGATTGTGGAGCTTTAATCCGCTGCTTCTGAGGCTGCTGGGAGAGATTTCCCTTTCTCTTCTTTGTTCTCACAGCTCCCAGGGGCTCAGCTTTGGATTTGGCCCCGCCTGTGCGTGTAGGTCGCTGGAGGGCGTTTGTTCTTTGCTCAGACAGGACGGGGTTAAAGGAGCCGCTGATTCGGGGCCTCTGGCTCATTCAGGCCGGGGGTGGGGGGTAGGGAGTTTCACGGAGCGCAGGGCGAGGCAGAGGCCGGCATGGCGTTGCACCAGCCTGAGGCGCACCGTATGTTCTCCCGGGGGAGTTGTCCCTGGATCACGGGACCCTGTCAGTGGCGGGCTGCACAGGCTCCCCAGAAGGGGGTGTGGATAGTGACCTGTGCTCGCACACAGGCTTCTTGGCGGCAGCAGCAGCCTTAGCATCTCATGTCTGTCTCTGGGGTCCACGCTTTTAGCCATGGCTCGTGCCCGTCTCTGGAGCTCCTTTAAGCAGCGTTCTTAATCCCCTCTCCTCGCACACCAGGAAATAAACAGGGAAGAGAAAAAATCTCTTGCCTCTTCGGTAGGTCCAGACTTTTCCCTGGACTCCCTTCCTGCCAGCCGTGGAGGACTAACCCCCTGCAGGCTGTGTTCACACCGCCAACCGCAGTCCTCTCCCTGCGCTCCGACCGAAGACCCGCCCACTCCGGCGGGGGAGCAGACCAGCCTCTCGGGCTGGTGAGTGCCGGTCGGCGCCGATCCTCTGTGCTGGAATCTATCTGCTTTGCCCTCCGCACCCCTGTGCTCTCCTCCGCGGCTCCGAAGCTCCCCCCCTCCACCACCGCAGCCTCTGCCCGCGAAGGGGCTTCCTAGTGTGTGGACACTTTTCCTCCTTCACAGCTCCCTCCCACTGGTGCAGGACCCGTCCCTGTCCTTTTGTCTCTGTTTATTCTTTTTTCTTTTGCCCTACCCAGGTATGGGGGGGGGGTTTCTTGCCTTTTGGGAGGTCTGAGGTCTTCTGCCAGTGTTCAGTAGGTGTTCTGTCGGAGTTGTTCCACGTGTAGATGTATTTCTGGTGTATCTGTGGGGAGGAAGGTGATCTCCGCGTCTTACTCTTCCGCCATCTTCCCGGAAGTCTATTCTTGTAGTTGATTTCTAATCTCAGCGTTGTGGTCAGAAAAGATGCTTGGTAAGATTTCCGTTTTCTTAAATTTACCATGGCTTGCTTTGTGGCCCAGCATGTGATCTGTCTTGGAGAATGTTCCATGTGCACTTGAGAAGAATGTGTATTCTGCTGCTTTCAGATGGAATGTTCCATAAATATCAATTAAGTCAATGTGATCTAATGTGTTATTTAAGGCTTGTGTTTCCTTATTGATTTTCTATCTGGATGATCTGTCCATTGATGTAAGTGGGGTGTTAAAGTCCCCCACTATTATTGTGTTACTATTGATTTCTCCTTTTATGGCTATTAGCATTTACCTTATACATTGGTGTGCTCCTGTGTTGCATGCATATATATTTACAGTTGTTATATATTCTTGGATTGATCCCTTGATCATTATGTAGTGTCCTTGTCTCTTGTAACAGTCTTTATTTTAAAGTCTATTTTGTCTATATGAGTATTGCTACTCCAGCTTTCTTTTGATTTCCATGTGCATGGAATACCTTTTTCCATCCCCTTACTTTCAGTTTGCATGTGTCTCTAGATCTGATATAAGTCTCCTATAGGCAGCATATATACAGGTCTTGTTTTTTTAACCATTTAGCCACTCATCTTTTGGTTGGAGCATTTAGCCCATTTACATTTAAGGTGATTATTGATATGTATGTTCTTACTGCCATCCTGTTAATTGTTTTGTTTTTGTTTTCATAGGTCTTTTTTTCCCTTTCTTCTTTTGCTGTCTTGTGATTTGATGACCATCTTTAGTTTTATGTTTGAATTCCTTTTTCTGTTTTGTGTGTATATTATAGGTTTTGGTTTGTGGTTACCATGAAGTTTTTGTATAGCAGTCTCTCTCCCTCTCCTTCTCCCTCTCTCTCTCTATATATATGTAGATGTATATATATGTATATATGTGTGTGTGTGTAATTGTATTAAGTTGCTGATCTCAATTTCAAATTTTAGTGATCTGTTCTTCCGTACCCCTATTGATTCCCTCTAGTGTATTTTTCATTTCAGTTATTGTATTCTTCACCTCTGTTTGATTGTTCTTTATATTTTCTTTTTAAAAAAACTTCTAACTTCTCCCTCTGTGCATCCATTGTCCTCCCAAGTTCTTTGATCACGTTTACAATCTTTACTCTGAACTCTGGCCTGCAGATTTTCTGATGAAAAATCAGCTGATAGCTTTATGGGAGTTTCCTTGCTGCTTCTTGTATTCTCTTTAATTGTTGTCATTTTAGTTACAATGTGTCTTGATGTATTCCTCTTTTGAGTTAATCCTGTATGGGACTCTCTGTGCTTCCTGAACTTGGATGTCTGTTTCCTTTCCCAGTGAGGCAAGTTTTCAGCTATTATGTCTTCAGTTGTTCTCAGCCTCTTTCTCTTCTCTTTCTGAGACCCCTATAGTGCAAATATTTGTGCACTTGATGTGGTCCCAGAGGTCTCTAACTGTCCTCATTTCATTTGTCTTTTTTTCTATTCAGTGGCAGTGATTTCCACTACTCTGTCTTCCAGCTCACTGACCTCTTCCGCTGTGTTATATAGTCTACTATTGATTCCTCTAGTGTTTTCATTTCAGTTATTGCATTTTTCATCTTTGTTTATTCTTTATATTTTCTGATTCTTTAAAAACTTCTAACTTCTCTCTCTGTGCATCCATTCTTTGTCCAAGTTCTTTTATCATCCTTATGATCATTGCCCTGAACTCTTTCTCAGGTAGATTGCCTATCTCCACTTAGTTTTTCTTCTGAGGTTATAGCTTGTTCCTTCATCTGGAACATGTTCCTATTTCACCTCATTTTGCCTAAGTTGCTGTTTTTATTTTTATGGATTTGGCAGGTTGGTTCTGTTTCCCGACTTTGGAGAAGTGTCCTTTTGTAGGAGATGTCCTGTGTGTCCCAGCAGTACACTACCCTCTCATCACCAGAGCTATGTATGCTGTGTGGATCTTTTGTGGCAGGCTGACTGTGTGTGAACACGTGGGTGGTCTGCTAGATTTGATTGGTCCCCAGTCCTATTGGTTTCCAGGTCCTGCCTTGTGTGGAGGCTGCCTGTCGCTGGTTCATAGGACCCAGTCATGAGGTGGCTGACTGCAGAACCTTGGGGTGCCCTGGGTCCAGCTTACTGGTGGGCAGAATCAGGGTCCAGGAGACCTCAGTCTATTGTGTGTCCACTGGTGGGTGAAGGAAGGTTCTGGGGCTAGTGCTGGACTACTGGTGGGCAGAGATGTCTTCTGGGGTCTGGTTGCAGGGTGCAGAGGTCCTAGAGGTGGTGTCAGATTGCTGGTGGGTGGGCCAATTCCTAACACAGTTAGTTGTGGGGTCTGGGGTATCCTGAAATGCATGTCGGCCTGCTAGTGGGTGGGCCAGGGCCCAGCCATTCCCAGGGCAGGATATGGCCTACTAGTGGGTGGGCTGGTTCTGCAGGCTGCAAGGCTGTGGTTTTCTTGTGGCTGGTGTCTGCCTGCTGGTGGGCGAAGCTGGGTCTGACGCTAGACCAGGTTCTCTGGTGGGCAGGGCCACGGTCCAGCAGGTCCCAGGGCAGGGTCTGACTTGCTATTGGGCAGGCCATGTCTGCAGACTTGGGGGCTGCGGTTTTCTTATGGCTGCTCTCTGCCCACTGGTGGGTAAAAATGGGCTGAGGCTAGAGCGGGATCCTTGGAGGGTGGGGCTGGGTCCAAGGGATTATGGGGCTGGGGCCTGTCCACTGGTAGGTGGAGCTGGTTCCCAGGGCCTCAGGTCTAGTGCCTGCACCCTGGTATATGGGGCCAGGTCCTGGGCCCTCTGGTGGGCAGGGCCATGTCCAGGTGTGGCTGTGGGCTCAGGGGTTCTTAAGGCAGCCTGTCTGCTCGTGGGTAGGGCTGTGTCCTTTCCCAGTTAGTTGCCTGGCCTGAGGCCTCCCAGTACTGATGTCTACAGACTGTTGAACCAGGGCATCACTGCACCCTGGGACTAATACGCTAGAAGGAGGATTCTAAAATGGCGCTTGCCAGCACCAGTGTCCACGTGGCAGAATGAGCTCCCCAGATGGCTGCCACCACTGTGTATGTCCCCAGGGTGAGCTCCAGTTGCATCCTGCTTCTCCAGGAGACTTCAAGATCAGCAGATGGGTTTAATCCAGGCTCATATCGAATTACTGCTTCTGCCCTGGGTCCCAGAGTGTGAGATATTCATGTGTTTTACGAGTGGGGTCTCTATCTCCCCCAGCCCTCTGGGACTCTCTAAAGTAAGCCCTGCTGGCCCTCAAAGCCAGATGCTCTGGAGGCTCGTCTTCCCAGTGCAGAAGCCCTGGTCTGGGGAGCTCAGTGTAGGGCTTGGACCTCTCACTTCTTTGGGAGAACCTCTGCAACTGTCATTTTTCTCCTGTTTGTGGGTTGCCCACCCAAGGGGACTTGACTATATTGCAACTCCACCCCTTCTACCCATCTCATTGTGGTTCCTTCTTTATATCCTTAGGCATAGAAGACCTTTTCTGTTAGCTTCTGGTCCTTTTCATCAATGGCTGTTCCATAAATAGTTGTGATTTTGGTGTGCCTGTGAGAGGGGGTGAGCTTAGGGTCTTTCTACTCTAACATCTTGGCCAATCCCCAGTCTTGAATGGATGTTTTTATGTGGGAGCATCCATATGTAGACTGGGTGTACCCAGTGTCTTTGGGGTGACGGCTGGATCTGATGTGGATGGCAGCCACGTCTTTCCTCAGGGTGTGCTGGCCACTAAGATGAGGGTGTGGCTGGTGTTGGATTAGCTAGAGCCTCCAGCAGATGTGAGGCAGGACTTCCTCTCTGCTCAGTGGCCACCTTCACTCTATCGGGGGTGGGGCCTGCTGCCTAGTTGCTGGAGCAGAAGCCCTGAGGGTCAAGCTTGAGCTGGCTCCTTTCCCTTTAAGTGTGTGTTTCCCTTCTCCCCGCACTGGGGCCTTGCTCTGAAGGAGGGGAGTGCTGAAGTGCGCGGGGCTTGTGCCCTTATAGAGGTCCGGTGCTCCTGTGTAGGCGTCTGCAGCTCCACTCAGCTGCAGCCCAAGGTCACATCTTTTCATTATGGTTGGCCCAGATCCAGTGCAAGGCTGTGGCATAGAATGGGCAGGGCTGGAGCCTTCCCTAGGCTGGAACTGGGGATCACGGTGTTTTGGTTCAGGAATTGAAGCTCTGGGCAGCTGTGGGAAGTTGGGCTGCTTCTGTAGTGCTATTTGAGTAAGTGCGACAGTGGCTGCCACTGCCCACCTAGACCACACCCCAGGCCCCCGAGCCACCTCTGCATCCCTAGATGGAGTCTTTTCCCAAGACCTGACTGCCCCAGATCCCGTGCCAGGCTGTGTGTGGCATGGAA
>NW_006773138.1:2134760-2161971 GCF_000442215.2 Lipotes vexillifer | reverse complement strand
GGTGCGGTGCAGCGGCAGCTGCTAGGCAGACTTCTCTCCACCCTGTCTGGGGGTGAGCCTGCACCCGTGCGCTCCTCCCAAGTGGAGTCTAGGCTTCTTCAGCCTTTCTATCTGTCCCGGCACTTCTCCCTGCAGGACCCCTCGTCCCCTCCGGGGACACCCTGTCTGTGGCTCAACCCGCTCACTCCCCACCCATGCGATCTCCCTTTTCCTCCTCTTAGTCCCCTCCCCAGGGCACGGGTCCTGACCAAGTGCTTTCCTTCTGTCCTACCTGATTATGTGGGAATCTTTCTTGCAGCCTTGGTGGTTTAGGAGTTCTTCTGCCAGTTTCCAGTTAGCTTTCCATGAGAACTGTTCTGCATGTAGATGTGGTTTTGATGTGTTTGTGGGGTCAGCTGAGCTCCACATCCTCTTATTCTACCATCTGGATGCCCCTCCTGAAGCACTAGCCTAGGTCCTCATATTTCTAAAACTTCATCTCATGGGTTCTAATCTTTGGTCTGGCCCATACTTGCATCCCCAGCCTCATTCTGCACCAGCCACCCTTTTCCTCTGCTTTTAGTCACACTAGCCTTCTTTAAATCCTTCCAACAGGCATTCCTCCTCTTTGCTGTGAGACCTTTCACACATTCTTCTCTTTGTACAGAACATTTCCTCTCTGCATTAGAGTAAGTTTAATACTAGCTGCTGTGACAAACTTAAAAATCTCAATGACTGAACACAAAAGTTTATTTCTTGCTTTTATAAAATCTATTGTGGCTATTCCTGGTTAGTAGGTGGCCTTCCACATGATCCTTCAGAGAGCCAGGTCCCTTCTGGCTATGGCTCTGTCATCCCATGGGACCTTAAGAGTACTTTATTGGATCCTATGCAACTGGTGGATAGATGGTTGAGTGAGGGGAGGGTGGTGAGAGACGTAGAGGATCCTACAGGAGGTTTTGATTGGGCTGTACCTGGAAACGGCATTTATCACTTCCACCCAGGTGCATTGGCTAGAACTGAGTCATATGCCCACATCTAGCTGCCTAGGAGGCAGGAAGAAACAGTCTGTGTGCCCAGAAAGTAGAGGGAATGGCTTCAGTTAATCCAGAGATTTCTCTGACACATACTACATCCCCTGCTGCATTCACTGATTACCTCCTGCCCGTCCTTCAGACCTCAGGGACGCCTTCTCTTACCTCTGTGACTAGGTCAAATCACCCTAGTCCTTCATGCGCCTCTTTTATGGCAGTAATCACTGTTGTAAATTCATGTTCCTTTGTGTTACTGTTTCTTCTGTGCTTGTTTCCCACTAGGTACTGTTCCTCGGGGATAGGAATTGTATCTCTTTTGCTCAGTCCCAACCCAGTGCTTGGTATATGTAGTCATTCAGTAAATATTTGTTGACTGAAGAACCAAAATGAAAGAAAATGAATAGGTAATTGCCCCGTGGGCACCTACTGCTACCCAGTGTGGCTCCAGAGGAAGTCAGATTGAAATACCATCCCACTCCCAGCCCTTAGTGCTATCTGCGGGTCACAAATCTGACTCAATACCTTTCAGTGTGTCTAGGCATCCGAAAGGCCACTGCCCAGCTCCTGGCCCCTCTGTTACCATTTCATTGCTGATAGACACCCTGCCCAAGGTTGTCCCTAGATGTTCCAGCCACTCTTCTCAACAAGGATTGTGTATTTTTCTTGCCCTTCAGAGGCTGGCCTCATGGGGTAGTGTGGCGTCGGGGCCCCAGACAGCCACGAGGTCTCCCTTAGCCCACTGGCTCTGCTTATACCTTAGATGCGTGTGTCCCCCTGACCTCCTGTCCCCTATCCCTCCCCAGAACAGGCTTTAGTGAGAGACTATCAGTGCTGTTGACAGACTGACCGGGTGTGTAGAGGCTGCACTGAGGAAGGTGAAGTGTCAGACAAAACGTATCCTGAAGTCAAAGTCCACGCCTTGCCAAATTTCCAGCCTCCTTGGGAGACAAGTGCTAAATGTGTTTGTTCTTACTGTTTTGTCACCAGCATCCTTAATATTTGGTATAAGCTTGGGAGACAAGTGCTAAATGTGTTTGTTCTTACTGTTTTGTCACCAGCATCCTTAATATTTGGTATAAGCTACCTATCCAGTGTGGAGAAGGGAAAAAAATTCTTACCTTTCAAATGTGAAACAGTGATGGTGGAATTTTGAACAGGAGGGGCAAAGGTATTCTGAGTGTGAACAGGTGAAACTGCAGGATAAGACACTGCCCAGCAGTAAGTCCTGTCCCTAGCAGCCTCACTCCTCCAGCCCCAGCCTCGCCCCAGACCTAGCAAGCATGCAGCCCTGCATTGTGGGGCCTTGAAGCACTTGGGCAGAGGTGAGGGCGGTGTCGATCTGATACTCTCCCTCATTCCTTACAGATTGCAAAGGAAGATGCCATTCTGCCGATAGCTCTCTTCCCATCTCTCTGTGAGCTCATCTTTCATAACAACCCTCTGGTGGCCCATACACGAGGTATGGTACCCACAAACCTGCCCCCTGAACCCAGTCTCCAAGAAGCAATGTGGGCATCCTCATCCCTACCTCAGTGCCGAGCCCTGCTCTGCTCTGCGTCGTGGGTGGACAAGGTTCATAGTGCATTGGGGGCTGTAGAAAACAACAGAGACCTCTGAGCACATGCTCTGCACTAACTCATCCTGACAGCAAACCTGTGAAGTGGGCATTTTTGTCCCCGTGCACAGTAGATGAAACTGAGGATCAGAGAGGGTCACAATCTACCCAAGGTCACACAGCAACAAAGAGGCAGCGCTGGGAATGGAGTACAAAATTATCTAGATCCTGCATGGGCTCTATAATGACACTTTGCTTTGTGGAACAGGTCTGTTGTGACCTCACTCCCCACTTCCCAGTTAGGGAGGAGTGGGACCCCGAACTGCTGAGCCCTCCCCACCCAGAGCATGCTGAATGCAGTAGATGCTCTGTCAGTACTGGAACCGACTGTCCAAGATGCAGCAGCTGGAGGCATTTTAGAATCCTGGGCCCTGGAGTGACACTAGGGTATTCTAATCTCTACACTGTCTTCATTGCCTTGGACAAATTCCTTAACCTCTCTGTGCCTCAGTTTCCTCACCTGTCAAACGGGCATAATATAGGTACCTACCTCCTAGAGCTCGTGCGAGAATTAAGTAAGTTTATACATGTACATGAACAGTGCCTGGCACACAGAAGCCCCCAGTAAAATGTTAGCTAATAGTAATCTTATTTTCCCACCATGGCTCCAGGGGTCCCTCCACTGCTAAAAAGCTTCCTCCAGGAGCGGCTGGGAATCCACTTAATTCGAAGGAAGATGGTAAAGGCTAAGCATCACATTTTGATGCCTCAAAAGGACTCTCGGAAGGTAAGGCTTCAAAGGCAGGACCCCCCAAGCCCAGGGGGACTGGAGCCTATTTTAATGCCTGCAGACCAACCTGGCAGCAGAGCTGCTCCCTCCCACAATATCTGGGATCCCTCTGTTAGGTTTGTAGCCGCAGTTTTGGCTTCTCCTTCCCTCGCTCTCTTACATACAGATAAACACAGGAGAGACAAGACAGCCAGTCAGAGACCCAAAAGTCAGAGTAGGGAGGAGCCTGGGAGGGCATTGAGTCTGACCCCCTAATTTTACAGAGAAACTGAGGTCCAGAGAAGACGCTGTGGAGAAGTGGAGAGAAATCAGTCAGAAGACCCGGGTGAGAGTCTGGCTCCATCATTTTTCTAGCTGCCTGAACTTGGGCAAGATTTCCACTCTCTGAGCTTCAACTTCTCAACTCTAAAACCTCTCAGAGCTGCTGAGAGGACTGGATGAAGCAACAGATATAAAAACACTTTATAAACTCCCAAAATCCCTACAAATGCAGGTTATAGTCACCTGTGGTAATCGTGAATGGCTGCACCAGGCCTAGAATACAAATCTCCTGCCTGAATCTTAGGAAGCGTTTCCTACCGTTGAGAGCAGTCTGACTATTCTCCTGTTTTGTAAGCTCAAATGATAGACTGCGCTTGAGATCTTTCCATTGCACTGCGTGGCCTGTCAAAGTACAGATAGAAGTGGACCAAATACCTTTGACAAAGAATAAAAACAATTCACTGTATAACTAGGGAGGGGAAGCAGAACTAGGCCCAGATGAGGGAAACTGGGCCCATGGCTGTCTCCTGGCAGATGAGGCAGAGGAGGAAGGGGAAGGATGACAGGCTTTTGCTAACTAAGGAAGCTGAGCAGTTCAGTGGGAAAGAAGTTATTGCCTTGTGTCTAAACCCTGAGATTTGCCTTATATCGGGATCTTTACATAAGGTGCAGGGACTAGCACCCTGAAAGGGACCTGGTGCTGCTGCCGTCCTGAGAACGTGGGCCCACCTCCCCCAGGCCCTCCTAGGAGTCCCCCAGGGGAGTCAAGGGCACTGTGGGACACCTTGATCAGAAGAATGCGGCTGCTGCAGGCCAGAGTGATATGGTCAGGCATCTAGAATGAGGCCTGGAGCCTCTGCCACTGAACAACTCTGTGACCTTGGACAAGTCATTTTACCTCTCTGAGCCCCAGTTTCCTTATTTATAAAATGAGGACACTTACTCACTGGGTAGTTTGAGGTGTAAATAAAACTACACGTCATGTATGGGGTACATCGTAGATGCCCAATAAGTGTGATTTTGCCCCCTCCCTCCCCCTATGAGACCTCACCCAGTGCTTTGACCACTATACCAGTTAGCCTTAGGCTGGTGATATCCAGGAGGAGAGATTCTGATTAGGAAGCAAACCAATTCAGCCCTTCTTCCATGACAGGTGAAAACCCAAGTCCCAAAGGTGCCAAAGCAGCCTCTGATTCTCCATCAACCACCCATGACCACAATCAAGTCTTCCTCAAAGGAGATGCTGGAAACAGAGGCAGAGTTGACTAAAGAGCTGCCCACCACCAAGACCATTTCTGTGGAGCGAGAGATGCCCATCGAGGGCCCGGAGGGCCTTCCCCTCTCCCACCGGGCCTTCGTGCCACTGCCTCCCATCTGCTCTGACTCCACTGTGCATAGTGAGGACACATCCCGCCGGAGCAACGCTGCTGGCCGCCTCAGCCCAGACCACCCATCAGATGAGGACACCAAGCGCACAGAGTCCATCTTCTTGACCCAGGTACCTGGACTCACCTGCCCCTGCCCACTTGTTCCCAGCTCCCATGTGTTCCTGTCCAACCCTTAGACGGCTGGACTGCTATAGGCAGCTGGAACTAAGCACAAGGCAGTCACCCTTGGCAGAGCCTGCAAGCCCCTTCTGGGAGTTCCACTGATCCAAGGCTACTGGTAGGGACAGCCATGGGGACAAGTCATGGTCCTGTGGCACAGACATCTGGGATTTTGCTGGGGCGTTGGTCAGACCAGTTTCTTGGAAGGGTTTGCTGTTGCCTCTGCCTATCTGCATAAGGTCACCTCACTTCTGATGCTGCATCTGAATCCTGGGAGCACAGATGGATGAGACATGGGTCCTGCCCTCAGGATGTCCTCAGTCTAATAGGGGAGATGGACAGGAACCATGCATGCAGTCAGTGCTGAGACTGAGGAAAACTCAGGGGCTGGGAGCCTAGAGGAAGGAGGGATGCCTTTGTCCTAGACCCAGGAGGGCTTCCTAAAAGCAGTTCAAATGAGCTGAGCTTTGCAGGCTGAGTAGGAGTTAACAAGGTGAAGAGCTGGGCAGCAAGGACATGCTAGGCAGAGTGAACAGCATGAAGCAGGGTACAGAGGAAGGAAATTATTAAAATGGTACATACAGAACGATGAATGATTCAGTGTAAATACAGTAGAAAGGTGACATGTAGGAAAAGGGAAGTTTAGGCTGGAGGAGTTGGCAGGGCCCCCTTGAACTTTATTATTGTAACATTATATCCTCCCATCTTCCTGCTTCCAGTCTTGCCCCTCCAATCTGCCAGATCTTTCCAAGATGTACATCCACCCATAAATTATCTCTCTATTCATCTCTTACTTGTTCCACACATGACTTATAGTGACATACAAATTCGTATAAAAGTACCTTTATGAACTAAATCAGAACCTTCTTGGAACAAAACAGAGTATAAACAAACAAGTATTAAAAAATAATTGAGATAGTTGGATAAAAGGAAGATATGCACAGGAAAGGAAATAAGTGCAAGGCCAATTTTGTCACTCAAATGTGCACATCGTGCACTGCCACTCTCATAATAGAGGTCTATTGCCAAAATGCAGTTCGAGCTTCCTAGGCCTAAGCAATACAGTCAATTATGAGTCACCATGACTGAAAAAAACAATCCAATTGCCCAGGCTATAACCTCCAATACAATGTTGTCTTTTTCCTCCTGATCTTAGCAGACAAACGTTCAGTCTTTCATCATTAATTATGATTAACTGTGGGTTTTTCATAAATGCCCTTTATCAGGTCAAGGAAATTTCTTTCTATTCCTAGTTTGTTGAATATTTTGTCATGAAGGGGTGTTAGATTTTCCCAAGTGCTTTTTCTGTGTCTGTTGCGATCATGTGGTTTTTGTCCTTTACCTATTGATATATTACATTAATTGATTTCCAGATGTTAAATCAACCCTGCATACCTGGGATAAATCCCACTTTGGCATGGCATATAATCCTTTTTATATGTTGCCGGTTCAGTTTGCTAGTATTTGGTGGGTATTTCTGTGTTTATATTCATAGGGATATTGGTCTGTAGTTTTCCTTTCTTGTGATGTCTTTACATGATTTTAATATTGGAGTAATGCTGGCCTCATAGAATGAATTAAAAAGTGTTCCCGCTTCGGTTTTCTGGAAGAGACTGTGGAGAACTGGTAAAATTTCTCTTTCCCTAGTTTGGGTTTCAGGGGAATACTGACTTCAGAAAATGAGTGTTCCCTCTTCCTCTATTTTTTATTTTTGGAAGAGTTTATGAAGGGTTGGTGTTAATTCTTTAAATGTTTGGTAGAATTCACTACTGAAGCCATCTGATCCTTGGCTCTTTGTGGGAAGTTTTTAAATGACTAATTCGATCTCTTGTTATAGGTCTACCCAGATTTTCTATTTCTTCTTTAGTCAGCCATAAGTTTTAACTAAGGGTATAACAACATTCCTACTGGTTTCATAACCATCACAGTAAGGCTGAAAAAGTGAATTCAGACAATGTTCACTCACCCCTTTTAAAACTCTTCCATGGCTTGCCATTACAGTGAGGATAAAGAAAATACAAACAAAAACAAAACAAACACCCTCAGCTTGGCATTTAAAGGCCCTTACTGAGCTGGGCCCTGCTTATTGCTCCAGCTGCCTATCTCTTTATGGTACCCTCCAACCACACCAATATTTTACTCCCCGCAAATGCACTTTGCTGTCTTAACTTTGCATCTTTGCCCATGCTCTTCCCTGCCTGCCACAGTCGTCCTTTCTCATCGCTTGCCGCCTACCTGGGGATGGCTCTCCTGGTTCTTCCCGACTTCGCTCAGGCTAAGGCAACAACCCTCCAGTGAGCTTCCTGGCCCCCCAGGCTGGTTAGGTCTTCCCGTGGGCTCACCCTGAACCCTTGTGCTCTCTCCTGTGACAGCATTTATTACAATGTATGGTAATTTCTGTTTTCATGTCTGCTTCCTCTCACCCCAGTCTGGGTTCTTGCCCATAACAGGACCCAGCATGAGGACCCACACAGAGCTCAGAATTGTTAAGGGAATGCATTTTCTTTTTCTTCTGGGGCACAGGTCAGTGGGCTGTCTTCCTCCATCTTCCAGAGGGATGATACAGAGAGAAAGGAGAAAGACCAAAGACCACCACCCACAGCACCCAGAGAGGTGAAGAGGACCCAGAAGAAGCTCCCATCTGCCTCCTTCTCCAGAAAGTACCATGGCTCTGAGGAGCTGCTGACAGCCAAGCCTGATCCAGCCTTCACTGAGCCGAAAGGTACGTGAGGAGAATGGCTCCGGGCAAGGGGCTCTCTCCATGGCCCAGAGCAAGCCAGGGCAAAGCCAAGGTGGGTGCCTAGCCTCTTTTCTGGGCCAGGGTGTCATCTTCTGTCAAAGGGCCCCTGAGCGTGTTCTGGTTTGGAGCCCTACTTGTCAGGACCCCTGGCCTGGACCTTCATTGGCTTTTGGGGAACCACAGCTGTTCAGAGATTCCAGCCAGTCTGGACCCAACTGCTTTGGTTGGAAAAGTCTCTCCAGGAAGGGTGTGATGAACACACTCAGACTGGTCAGATTCCCAAGGTCCTCCCCAGCCCAGTTAATCTCCAAAGCGAACATCCAAAATCCTCCCTGTGTGGTTTGAGACAAGGGAGGCAGTGCCTTCTCCGGCCCCTTATTTCAGACTCTGCTGTATTAACAGTATCTGCAGTGGTGCTCAGCTGTGCTCTGTTGGGTGTCATTCTCTGCAGTGTAACCCTCTGAGGTTAATGGGTTACTTGGCGTCACTCCCTTTCACCACTCGTATGCTATTTTTCCTGAACAAATGATGGAACTTCTGGCACCACAACAGATCAGGGCAGGACATGGGAACAGTGTTTTCTTCTTGGAGCCCCTCATCTTTTTACCCAGGGCTGCTATGAAATGGGGAATGAAGAAATTGGGGGAGGCATCCAGGAGGAGGGGGATGGACCTTGACCTTGTCTTTTTGCCCTAGGAATCCAGAAGAATGCACAGGCCTTGCAGTACATGCTGAAACATCCGCTCGTGTACCACTCCTGCAAGCCCAGGCTGGACACTCTTCAGAAACACTATGTTCCCAAGGAGAAATGGGTAAATTTCCGCCACACTGTGTATGTGAACTGCCCCTCAGGACCCCTCAAGTACAGAGGTGGCTGTCACCTTGGGACCTTCAAAGAGCCATGCTTTTCCCTAGTGCCCCCAAGTTCTCCCCTGCCTGTCATTGTGACTGTATGAGGAGGTGAGGCCATGAAAGTCTGAGTAGAAGACTGGGATAACACTGTGCTCTCTTACCTCCCGTCAGACCCAGAGGGTCCCTATTCCACACCCCCAGAAGACTCGAGCCCAGCTGCTGGATGACATCCTCATTCACATGCGGGACCCCCGGAACATTACTGAGGCACCACTAGGTACGGCTCTGACCCCCAGTCCTCAGCTGCCAGGATCCAAGATCTAGAAGTTTACTCACCTGCTGGTATAGGCAAAGGGCTTGTGTTGGAGCAGGAAGGGCCCTTAGAGAGCATCTGCCCCAGACCTTCCTGTGTGCAGATGGAGAAACTGAGGCCTGAGTGAGGCAGAAAGTTGCCTAAAGTCACACAGCATGTTACCAACGGCTTGAGACAGAATCAGAAGGGGATACCTCTGGCTTTCTAGTGCCCAAACTGGAGAGACCATTTTCAGGCCCTTAACATCCTCTTCCCACCCCCTCCCACTTTCTGGGGGGCTCTGGACCCAGTCCCCGCTGCTCTGGGCTAGGTGGGACCCAGGGTGACCTTGGTGCCCCTCCCGGCTTTTCTCCCTGCAGGAGCTGTCCTGTGCCAGCGGACAGAGCAGCGGCTGGTGAACCAGAAGCAGTACCTGGAGGCCAAAAGGCTGCTGAAGGAGTTTCGTGCGCGGTACCGGCGGCTGGTGCGCTGCTCACTGCGGTCAGTGTTCGGGGCCACGGCACCACCCCAGGTCCACCGGGCATTGAGCGAGGGCCAGCCTAAGAAGTTTGGCCGCTTCCTCGAGTTCATGGATGAGTTCTGCCAGGAGCCCATGGCCAGTGACTCGAAAGGCTAGGGCTGCGCATGGGGCCATGTGTGCCGCCCCACCTGCATCCCACACCCTCCGCAAGGGCTCCGTGCCCTTGACTGCTCCTTGGGATGGGTGCGGGCCTCCGAGCTCTGCTCAGCCTCACTCGCCGGCCACTGTGAGTGGGGAGCTTGTCAGGACCTCCCCACCCTGGGCCGGGCAGGAACCAGCACCTGGCCCAACAGCAATAAAGAGTGGGTGCATAGAGCAAGGTAGGCCTCATGCCTTTTTGGAGCCTAGGCCAGGTTGTCGCACTGGGGAAAGAAACCCCAGCTGATGCGCATCCCTAGAGTCCTGTGGGAAACCTGCCTGAGTCACACAGATAACACTGTGTTACCCCACAGAGCTGGGATAAGCACTAGGACAGAAAACAGGGTCAATGAAACAGAGAAACAGCACAGAATCTAAAGCTCAGAGAAGTTAACTAACTTGCCCACAGCCACTAGTGAGGAGCGAGTGTTGACTGCTCCTTGGGATGGGTGCGGGCCTCCGAGCTCTGCTCAGCCTCACTCGCCGGCCACTGTGAGTGGGGAGCTTGTCAGGACCTCCCCACCCTGGGCCGGGCAGGAACCAGCACCTGGCCCAACAGCAATAAAGAGTGGGTGCATAGAGCAAGGTAGGCCTCATGCCTTTTTGGAGCCTAGGCCAGGTTGTCGCACTGGGGAAAGAAACCCCAGCTGATGCGCATCCCTAGAGTCCTGTGGGAAACCTGCCTGAGTCACACAGATAACACTGTGTTACCCCACAGAGCTGGGATAAGCACTAGGACAGAAAACAGGGTCAATGAAACAGAGAAACAGCACAGAATCTAAAGCTCAGAGAAGTTAACTAACTTGCCCACAGCCACTAGTGAGTGAGCGAGTGTGTGTGTGTGTGTGTGTGCGCGCGCGCACGCGTGTGTGCGCGTTGGGAGCAGGGCGGGTAACAAAACTCAGGCCTCTAGGCCCCCAAAAGCCTCTAGGCTTTCTCTGTTGGGCAGCTTTTTCCACTGTGAGGGCAAATGGGGGAGGGAAGAGAGAGAGGATTGGGAATTTCCTTATTAGATGGCCATGACCACAAAGTTGGGACAAGTTGAGGGGGGGCTTACATGGAGTTTCCCAAGGTTTTCTAATCCAGGACATAAGCTGAAGTCCCATATGCAAATACAGTGGGATGTGGCTCTAAAACAGACCCTGGGACTGTGTAAGGTCAACCTGGACTCAGGTTAAGGAAGCTAGTTCTGGCCAAAGCAGCCTATGGGGTTGCCCCATTCTTATGAATGCATAGTAGTCAGCACCTACTATATATAGAGGAGGGAGAGCAGAAGGCCACTGGGGCTGAATTCCAGAGATGTGCATTTGGGTATGGGTGCTGGGTGTGACCTAATCACCTGGGCAATGATTTCTCCGAAGACTGCTTTCCTGGAGGTGCCTACAATTCAGACCTGGGGAGCAGGCCTGCAGTTCCCAGGGTCCAGGAAGCAGTGGCATAAGGATTAAGGACCCACAGCAAGGCACCAACTCCCACAACCTAAGGTGCAATTAAGACGATTATAGAAATACAGTCTTGTAGCCACAGGTCTGTGGTGCAGTATCTGCTGTATTTCAAGTGCGAGACTATTAGGACACAAGTGTTCGCATATTATCACACTCAACCAACCACAGTCACATACATGTGGCCAGTTACATATTTACACCAAGCTGTGGTCATACCAGACACACATGTTCAAGTTCAGACGGTCACACACACGATCACATACAGTCCCATACACATATCAAGTTACAAAGTCAGTTACGTCTCACTCATTCACACAGGTCTCACTCATTCACACAGGCACCTGGACAGCTTCAGGTAATAAACACAGTGCTACCCTCAGCGGCACTCATGTGCTGGGGCATGTTGCTGACTTACCACGTTGGATCTTCTAGGCCCAAAATCATCCTACCGCTAATGTTAGGAAGGAGAATCCACCCCAACATTCACACTGTAAACCTCGCTAGGTTCAAGTTCAGGAGATTTGCAATGCTCCCTTCAGCCAGAAAGAAACGCTATCAAACCATAAGCTCTCAGGCCTGAAAGGCTCCTGGGAACATCCTATCCCAGCCTCTAGGTAGGAAGCCTCTTGCAATCTCCCCAACAGATCATTCAGCTCCTGCTTGCACATCTAGTGACAGGGCGCTCATTCCCTACAAAGGCTGTCCCTTCCTTTGTTGGGAAAACTATTGGATGGCTCTAGCCATTGGACGGCTCTAGCCATTGGACTAAGCATCTGCCTAAGTCCCTCAGTAGTCCTAACTCTGCTTTTGGGCCCAAAGTATATCGGCTCTCTCTGCCCAGCCAGGCTGGCCCTTTACCAATATGAGACTATCCTGAAGAGGATATACCTATCTAGGCCAGACGCTCTTAACTTTCTCAGTTATTCCACATGGGATGCCATCTGAATAAACTGGTTCTCCTATCATTCTGAATGCCGAAGCAAGACATTCCAACACAGGGCATCTCCCAGAGCAAAGACAGCCCCAAACTCAAACACACACAGTCTAAGCTCAGCTCAGATTTGCCTGAGATTGCTCTCCAGAGATAAGACTGACTAGAAACAGAACATTCATGAGTTTGCTTTACTGTATTCTCAACTTGGGCCTCTCCTCAACCTGGCAAGCCTGCACTGAAGAATGCACTTTGGTATTGTTTAAACAACACATCATCCCATTTGATCCCTTAGCAGAAGCATCCCTAACAGGGCACGCCTGTTCTGAGTCCTCTGTCTTTGTCAAAAAGCTCCTTGTGATGAGCTGGAGAGGAGGCAGCCAGCAATGGCAGTGCCAAGGGTCTGGGCCCCTTCTGCAATCTAATGCAGACAGCAGGTTGAATGAAACCAAAATCCAAACAAACCATTTTCTATTTCTAGGTTGGAGGGGATAAGGCCCTAAGGACAGCTGTTTATACGAAGAAATAAGTAAATAGTACATCAGTCACACACAGAAAAAAAATCCATTAGTTGGCATTTAAGATAATCATTTTCCTTTACATAGCTACCCATTATCATTAGGACTTGAAGATTCTGCTGGAGGTTAAGGGTTGAACCCACTGAGGGAAAGCCCTGCTCCTACTCTTGGCACAGCTTGGAGAGGGAGAAGGGCCAACAAGGGAGAATCTGCTGCTGCCGTCTGGAGCCAGGCCCCAAAGCTGCTCCTGAGCTCTCATGGCTTGATCTTTGAGGAGTACATTCCCTGTTTCTACCACTTATTAAATGAGAGGAAAGGAAGAAGAACAAGCCTGGCCTTACCCTGGCTTTGTCCAACTAGTTCTTGACTTAAGACACCAGAAAAGGTAGAAAGGGAGCCTGCCCCCAGTTTGAGGTTGCCTCCCACAATTACTGAGACAAGGCATTAAGGAAGCATTTTCTCACAAAGCAAAATGTGTAAATATTTTTCTTAGAAAAAAAATACTGATAATACATAGAACAATGTGCACATTCAGTCTTGGCACTTTTCCTTCATCCAATTTAACCAATTTCTAAACTGGTGACTTCTGTATAGAGTCACTGTGGATAACGTGTAAAGATGCATTTCTGGATCATCTTTAGAGCAAAGTCTATTCAGCATCCTCTTTTCCTAGAATCCCACCCACACCCCTCAAAAAAAAAAAAAAAAAGCAGGCCTGCTTTCTCATTGAGTCACAAGAATTTATAAACAGCTATACTCACTTCTAAAAGCCAAGTCAAAAGACCAGTCTGGGTTGATAAGGAAAAGGCGGGCTGAGAAAAATTAAGTCCCTAAGGAGTTCTTGATTTTCAAAGAAAAGTGAAGGGTTGGTTGGGTTCTAATCCTTGGTAGTTAAAATAACAGCTATTCCAATCAAAATATATCACTTCCCAAGATTTCACATTCACATTACTCTTACTATGGGGGTTTTCCCTGCCTGGGTGTGTATTCAGGGGATCTGGGTACATTTTAATTCGAACTGAAAAAAAGCAGGAAGAAAAAACTTAAAACAATCATTCGGGTGTCCCCCTCATTAGCAGATTGTGTGTGTGTAACTTAGAGGACTATTCATTCAGACCCTAGACAACTACAGTACAAATATGACACAGGGCACTGAACCTCAAGTTCCTCATTTCTTAAAAAAAAGAAGGGCATCAGGGGGTATAGTTTGACTTGGATAATTTCCATGCCTATTCCAGCTACATAACATTTTATGATTATGATCCAGCCTTCATTTTTCTTCCCTTCCTCACCTGCTCGCCTTCTATCTCAATGGAAAGCCACGCAGGAAAAAGGAAAGGAATCCCAAGTTGCTGCCAGCTCTGGTGAGGGGTCTGGTTGGGGAAGAGGTTAGTAGGTTACTAAGTTGAGAGTGAACCTCCTCTGACCACGTCAGTGATCCACAACCTTCCTCATTTCTTGGGGCTTTATGCTAAGAGATGCTATTGTCCTATAATCACCAGAGGAGAAAAATCATTCTCCACTGGTAAAATTACTTAAGAAACAGAGAGCAGTATTGCAATCAAATTCACAAATACTGATGGGGGCATGTAAAATGTTCAAGGGTGCTGGACAGTACCTTGAATGGGCCATCCAAGATCATCACTATGGTCTTTCATGAAACCATTAACGAGCTCTCCAGCCACACATGCATTCAAATACATTCCAGTAGACACTGAGCTCATCAAGAGCAAGACTGTCCTTTCCATCTTTATATCCATGACTTTGCACAGGGTTGGCACAAGTTCGAAGCTCAGGAAATATCTGTCAAATGGAACAAAAAGGATAAATGGCACAGCCTTCGGTCACCAGCTTCACCAGTCAAGCACAATGGCAGCTTTCCATCTTAGTTTGTCTGTTTGTAGTAACATAGCAATTAATTAAGCAGCTTTAATCTCTTAAGGGCATTTTTCTTTAAGAGAAAATGAACCAAAAACACAGAAAGCATTCATCACCAATGCTTCCTCCAGGCAAAAATTTAAAGATTAAATTTTAAAAAATAAATGAAGCCACTTAAAAAAGGTTTTCCTGGGAAGCTTCAGCCAAGAAGCCTTCTAAAAAGAGGCAATTACATGAAAGGGGCCAGGGGCTAGATACATAATCCCCAGATCTGACATTAACGCAACAGGCCCAGATGACTTCTTTCAGCAGGTACAATCAACGGATCACAAACATGTTCCCAAAGTATCTTTCCCACTTGATAAAAAAAGGGCTGAGAGCCCCCTTCTTAGGGCATTCCATTTCTTGGATTACCCATCAGAATGACCTCTACCCTCCAACCTCTCATAACTTCCCCTTTAGTAAGAAAAAACACAGAAAGCATATACACAAGGAACAGTTAGAAGGACATGGGAAATTTCTATGGTGAATCAGATTCCAGTGATTTGTGAGAAATGTTTGTTTTCTGAGATAGTGTATCTTTCATTCTAGCTCACAAACCCTCCCCATCAGTTTTCCTTTGTCTTTTTCTCCAAAGAATTCACGTCAACAACTCCATTTGTGACCAACTTCACAATCAAGCAACAGGAGAGGGGAATTTTCCAGAAAGAAGTGTTCAGGTTTTAGTTGTTAAGTATGGGAAGCATCTTAAAATACAGATAATACCTTAGTGGCTTTACCCTCCTCCAAAGCCAAGCAGATTAAAGATTAAGCCTCCTCCCTCCTTAACCTAAACTGCTTTGTCTATATTTGAAGGACTGCTGCTCAGCTGGAAGTTTGGAAACTACAACTGTCAATACCATTCGAGGTTCCACAGTAGGTAGTCAGTAAGCTGGATCCAGCATTTGGAATATTTGCCTAACAAGAAATTTTCACTCTGCACCTGATGCTAAACACTTGTTGCTACTGCTAAGCAATTTCTTAAAATGAAAGTATTATTTTGGGGAAATATTTAAAATATATCTTTTCTGTTAAAAATATTTATCTTTTTTCCAAAAACAAAAATCAGTTCCAACTGAAGTGTTTTTCAAATGACTGAAGATATAGAAAAAGGTGACAAGTGGAAAAATAAGTGTCTTTGCTACTACCAATGAGACTAGCCTTCCAATAACATTTACTAAGATCGAAAAGGAACTCCATGAAATGGCCGTAACTGATGTCTTCTCTGAGGGCATTTAGTAAGTCACCCTCCCTGTCTCTACAAACCAGTGCCAGCTCTTCTACCTTGGGCACCAATATGCCCTCCAGCAGCCTTTAGAGGGCGTATGTTGCTGGTAGGACCTAAAACTGAAGTGGTATGAATATAAAGTACTGATGTATATTTTCTAAACAAACATCTGCATGTGTGCACGCACAAACACACAGAACACAGAATACATACATTCAGGTAAGTGACACTCCTCACCAAAGTAGTCACTGAGGAGGTTCCACATATCTCAGTGATTGCCAAAATACTTAAGACATCTCTGGAACTCCTCTTTGGGAACTGTTTATGAGCTGCCCAAGAAAACGGCTCTGACTGCTTTACAGATGCACCTCATTTCTGACTCCAAACCCTCTAGGTAACCTACCTTCTCTTCCAGAAGCTTCAAATAGCTTCTGACTAGTTTCAAACTAAAATTCTCTTTCCTATAACCCCAAAGATTAAAGATTTGCCGAGAAGAAGGGAGGCAAATCTCCTGAGAAGAAGCAAAAGTAGGTGATATAGTAAATCCTTTGTGATCTTGATAAGTGAGTCGTTCTGGATCTTAGCTTCTGCCTTAGTAAGAGGAGGAAGTTGGAATAGATGACCATTAACGTCCTTTGCAGTTCGAACATTAGATGTCTAGATGTCTCTAGACTTTGAGGACAGTTCCAGAGATGTTTTCACCAATGGCAACATTATTGGAAAAACTATGCAGCATCCTGCTGAGGCCACCTGAGGGGAACAACATACATTGGGATATGTAAGATCTGAAAGGTTTGTTAAAATGCCAGTCACATGACTTTATAGTAACAGCTCATACATGCACAGGGAATGCCAGGCCACCTGAGATTCCCTAAAATCATATCTTAATCCCTACTCTCAATGAGCCCAGATGGGCAGAAGCACCAAGCACCACCAGAGATGCGAAAGACACATGGTGTCAGCTGCTAAGGAAAATAAACCCCAAAGGTCCATGGGACTGAATTTACCAGCTGCATCCAGCTAGATTCCTTGTTTCCACAGTCGGGAGTTTCAGTATTGTTCTTCCCTGACTTCTGGGCAAATTTTCTGGATTTTAGATCAACACTGCAGATAACTCTTGGCCATATGGAGAGTAACAATGAAGTCCAATTGTAGTTTATCTAACAGAGTGGAACCCCAGGAAAACAGAAGGCTGTACACTGTAGGGATGGGGATAATTGCACAGTATATGTTTACACTTCCAGTCAATCTCAATTATCTGCATGTGGATTTTGCACAATCAGCATTCAAAGCCCAGCTAGCTTTCTCTAGGCTTCCCTGGTACGTCCTTGGATCGCTGTCCATTATGGCAACCTCTTTAAGTGTGGAAAATCCATGGGATTTGTCGTTGGGAGACCCAGCAGTCAGTCTGGGCTGTGCCCTTAGTTGAGAGAACCTGAACATCTGCACTGCAGTTTCATCATCTAAAAATGGGACTAATACCACTTACATGTTAGGTCTCCTGAGAAGACCAAATTAAACAATGACTATGAATGTGGTCTGTCAACTATATAGCATTAATCAAATGTTATTTTTTAAACAAGGAATGTAAATTAACTTTTGTAGAAGCATAAAAACTGATTTAATTAGGAATATTTACTTGCGGCAAGGGTAAGAAGGGGGAACATAATCTTTTTGGATCTGCCAAAGAACTACACTGTTCCACTTCTTTGAAAAAAGATGGAACTAATTTTTATCTGCACGGCTGATTTAAAACAACACCTGCTGAAAGAAGTCAGGAGGTCTGTCAGTTTGAGAAGGTGTCCCCTTTTCCTCTACCATTTCTAACCCCAGCCATTGTGCTCCTGAATCTCACCCCAAGCAGGGGCTGCCAGATTTGGCCCAGACGCCCTAAGGGGTGGGTCACTTAGGGGGTGAGGAGCGCTTCTGGCCTGGGTCACAGGGAGGCAGAGATGCAGCTTCCTTGGATATATATACTACAAAGGCCCGAGACCTCTCAGAATCATGCTAGACAGTGTTTTGCCATTAAAAGAAACCCAAAGTGAGAACACTCATTTCTTCAGGGTAAATGATCAAGCCCAAAGACCTCTGAAAAACAGGTAACGCTGCTCGTCGGGTGCTACTTGGCCCCAGCCATGCTACTGGACCGCAAGAGGTACTGATCCACGCTTCCTTTTCGCCGACTCACAGTCCGCCTCTCATTGTCAAACATGCGCTGCAACTGTAGAGCGAGCTGCCGGTCCTCTTCCTCTTGCTGCAATTTCTGCTCCATCTCTCGCAGTACTGGGTCTGCTGGGGCCAGACCCACCTCACCACTGCTTTGTCGCAGTTTCTTAAGGGAGCCATTTTGTTCCAAGTGCTTGGTCTTACAGTGTCTTTTCCTGCCCCGACGCAAGGAAGAAAGTGGCTCCTCACCTAGGCTGTCTGCCAGAACACCATTAGGCAGATCAAAATGATTCACTGTCTTCAGCTGTTTCTTTGTTTTGAGGACCCCACCCAAAACACTGTTTTTAGGTAGCACTGAACTAACTGCTGAGATTTTCATAGTTGTTGTTATACAGGTTTTATCTAACTTGGCATCTGGGGATGACCCTGACCCTTCAAACTGCTCTCTCTCCAAAGAAGTCCCACTGGCTTCCACTTTGAGTTCTGAAGAACAGCAGGTTTCTAATGGGATCTCAGTGCTCCTTTTACTGTCACTGCCCTGCTCTGCTTTTGTCTGGCTAACAGAGGGGAAGTAATCAAGGTCAGTGAGGGTAGGTCCTGTATACTCAGAGAGTACTTGCCCACTGGACAGTCTTGTATTTAAAGCCAGAAGTGGCTTCTCCTTGCTAGAATGCGTAACTTCAGTGACGAGTAAGTCTTCCCCTGTTTCTGGAGCCAGGGAGGTGAGGGTGGCTTTCGAAAGGGTCTTTTTGATCTGCCGCTCCTGAAAGATCTGTTCCCACTTTTTGAGGATCCGTGGACTGGCCTCATAAGAAGTCTGCTTCTGCAGGCTTCTGTTTAGGTTGCGGGGTGTTGATTTGATGATGAGGGGACTCAGTACACGGCCATCAGGGAGTCTCTTGGGAGGAGTACATGGTGAGCAGACAATGGGCTTGAAATGGTTTAGTTCTTCGGAGATGCTGTCGTTGCTCTCAGGACTGATGGAGCGCTCTGGCTTATGCAAGGAAGCCAAGGATGAGAGGGAGCTGAAGGGCAGACGCTTTTCAATGGTTAAGTCAGGGGCTGAGAGGCAGCGGTTGTTTTGGGTGGACAAGAGGACACCAATGATAGGGTTGGAGGCTGGGGTCATGGTTGTGACCTGAAAGAGATTTAAAAGATTACAGATACATACATATATATACATTTTTTTTCTTCGTAATTCCTTCTTGATGGTAGAGGGATAGAGAGGAAAAGTGTAAGAAAAGGGATAAAGGGTCATATGAGCCTAAGAAATGTGGAAAATCCCTAACCTAGAATGCACCCACCATTTGCAGAAATTCCTACATACTTGAAACAATTAATGAAATTGAAAATTCTGGGTAAAAAAAACTCATCCAGAACTTTTAAGAAGGTTCTTCTAGTGGCCCTCATTCCACTCATCTGGCTACTAATTCAAACTCTCTTCCTTCACATCTATTTTATAAAATTCTCCAACATAATTAGTATGCCTAGGACCCATTCTGCCTCTTCTCATCTGGAACAGTTTCTCCTGTGGCCGTGCGCAGGACGGGACTGGAGAGCCCCGGAAGCCTGTGTCTGAGGTCTACCTTGGCTTTGCTGGTTGGGGCTGCTCTCAGTCTGCCCTTCACTCTGTCCTGACCAGTGTCACTGCAGCTCTGACTCCTTTCCATCTTGGAATTTAGGTTCCTAAAAGAGAATAAATAAAAGACAAGTAGTCAAAAGTAGCCCATGATTGCTAAGGAAAAAGAATGACAATCTCTTCTGTGCTTTCAAAGCCACGCAGCTACAATAGAAAATGAATTCATTTATTAACAAAATACATTCTAAGAACAAATCCTGTCCAAAGAGAGAGGGAGTTCTCCAGAGGGGACATCTGGTTTAGGCCTTTGTTTCCAAACTCAGATCCTGCCTAAGTAACGCAAGACCAATGGCTATTTCACTCATGCTTAGAGAGACGTAGGGACACCTCACCTTCCTTAATAGGGTGGATACAGTATTAAATCACCTTTACAAACAATATATTTTTTTCCTTTGATTAGGCCCAAACCTCTCCTCAAGCAATCTAAATCAGCCATGAAACAAATATTTAAGTACTTATAAAATGCATAGCAATGCACTAGATTCCTATGCAAGGAGTAAAAATTAAATATAGTCTCTCCCTTAATCCATTACATTTGAGCTTCCAGAGGCCTACATCCTTTGGAATTAAGATTTCAAGAACACATGACTTTTCTTTTTTTGTCTTCCGCATGCATTACATTATGACTTTACAATGCAAACCAAAAACCAAAGTACCTGTATTATAACATTAATCTTACTGTGTAAGAATTATGTACAGATGACCGTCACCTGCCCCAGAGACTGTAAGTAGGGATTCTTGACTATCTTATTACTCACCTTTGTTTTCTACTCTCCAACTCTTGCCTAATACATGTCTGGTGAGACTAATGCTTTTACAAATGTTTGCAAGAGATATTTTACCTGTGATACAACTCTACTCTATAAGCATTTAACATACACTTACTATATGCCAGTCACTGATGAGCACTATCTGGGCACTGGAAATACAGAAAAGAATGAGGTACAGTCTAGGTCTTCAAGGAATCAGAGTCCAGTGAAGCAGACAAATAATTCAATACAATACAGTGAAATGGTACAACAAAAAAATTATGCCTAAGAATAGCATAAAAGAGAGAGTTATTAATTACCTGGGATGGAGTGAGAGCAGGGTTGCAAAAGCCTTCCTACGGCATATGTATTTTGAAGGATAAATAAGAATTTGCCAGAAGGCAAGATGGACACATAGCCATGTAGAGGATCCCAAACAGAAATTATTTCCTTGAGTGATTCTATTTAGCTCTGGAATGGAATAATCATATCTACTCTTTGGAGCAAAAGATTTAAAATTTTACTAATGCCAGATTAGTTCAGAGAAAACTTATAAAGGAGGCAATAAGGTACATTCCCAGAGTTCTTCTCCTCTCCCTACATCTCTAGTGAAGGCCTAGCCTACCTATTCCAGCATTTCTGTGTTATTCCTCCCATTCAAACCCCTCTCATCCTATGTCTCATAGCCACATCACCTTGCTAGATGGCTCCAATTTGACGAACTAATCTATGCTATGGTATTAATAGGAGAAAATGATGGCCAACCTGTATTACATGTTTGCATTTTACCAAGAAAATTCAACACTGAACCCAAAAATAAAAATAATGTGAGAGTTGTACCATCTGGTGGGAGGTATATTTTGGAGCAAGAAAGAAACTTCAACATTACCCTATAAAGGCAGTTGCTTACAAGTCAGCTTGGTTTGTATTTTACCTAGAATAATACTGAAATTCATTTGCATTCCCAGAACTCACAAAAACTGTTAGTGGTGCAAGTTACCCAAAAGTAAACTGTACAGTATATTAAAATGCTGGGGTGAATAACATTTACTTTGGGTCAAGAGGAATGGATATAGAGCTGAAAGAGACAGCATTACTATATCAAATATGTGACTTGTTTCGCATGATTCCATTGGAGAAACAAGTACAAACTTAAAGGGAAAGATTTCCTGATCAACATAAGAAAGAACTTTATAACTTTCAATAGTAAGAGCAGTTCAATGATATCTGCCTTGGGAAGTACTAAGCTCCATGTCGTTAGAGGTGTTCAAACTGAGGCTGGATCTATACTTTAACAAACATTCCAAAATTTAAAATTAGCTTAATATATATACTTTTTTTCTTTTTCTTTTTTTTTGCGGTACGCGGGCCTCTCACTGTTGTGGCCTCTCCCGTTGCGGAGCACAGGCTCCGGACGCGCAGGCTCAGTGGCCATGGCTCACGGGCCCAGCAGCTCCGTGGCATGTGGGATCTTCCCGGACCGGGGCACGAACCCGCGTCCTCTGCATCGGCAGGCGGACTCTCAACCACTGCGCCACCAGGGAAGCCCAGTATATATACTTTTTAAAAAACAGGCTATGCATCCATTTTGTCAGCAATAACAAGTCAAATTTAAAGACACTGGCGACATGGTATCTGATGTACAAACGACAACTACTTGTTGCTGGGGAGAACTTCTTAACATGCCCTCTAAACTCTGTTTTGGTGAAAGAAAAGGCCCAGGGAAGAAACTCACACTTGCAGCACTCAAGCACACAACAAGGACACCTAAATAGTTTCTGACAATCTAAAATCTTTTGGGTAAACCTCAGTATGGCTGAAACCATCATTGTCTCTTCCATTCATTGGATCAGCAAACTTTATTGAGCACCAACTCTGCAAAGCACTTGAGACAGGTTGATGAAAAGATAACTTTGACCCACAGAAGCATCCAGTCACTGAAGTTCACCACAACATACCACAAAAGGGCTATAAGAAAGCAGTAATTATACAACTAAACTCTTCAAGTGTTTTCTTTTAAAAGTTTCATAGTCTTATCTCTTACAATTAGGTATCTAAACCAGTTTGACTCAATTTGTGTACATGGTGTGAAGTTGGAGTCCAACTTCATTCTTTAGCATGTGGATATCCAGTAGTCTCAGCACCATATGTGAAGAGACTCTTCTTTCCTCCACTGAATGGTCTTGGCACCATTACTGACAATCAACTGACCACAGATGTATGGGTTTATTTCTGGACTCTCAATTCTATTCCACTGATTGATATATCTTCCCTTATTTCAGAACCATACTATTGATTTCTGTAGCTTTGCAGTAAGTTTTGAAATCAGGAAGTGTGAGTCCTCCACCTTTGTTCTTTTTCAGGATTGTTTTAGCTATTTGGGATCCTTTGCAATTCCATATGTGAATTTCAGGGTCAGCTTATTCATTTCTGTGAAAAAAGAGATTGTAATTTAAATACGTATTGTAATGAATGTGTAAAAAACAAATTGGGAAGTATTGCCATATTAACAATATTAAGTCTTCTAATCCATGAGCACAGAAAATCTTTTCATTTCTTAAAGTTTTTAATTTCTTTCAACAATGTTTTGTAGTTTTTAGTGTACATGTCTTGCACCTCCTTGGTTAAATTTATTCATAACTATTCTGAGTTTTTGGTTTTTTTGTTTTTTGAATTTTTTTATTTATTTTTTTATACAGCAGGTTCTTATTAGTCATCAATTTTATACACATCAGTGTATATATGTCAATCCCAATCGCCCAATTCATCACACCATCACTCCCACCACCCCCCATCGCTTTCCCGCCTTGGTGTCCATACGTTTGTTCTCTACATCTGTGTCTCTATTTCTGCCCTGCAAACTGGTTCATCTGTACCATTTTTCTAGGTTCCACATATATGTGTTAATATACAATATTTGTTTTTCTATTTCTGGCTTACTTCACTCTGAATGACAGTCTCTAGATCCATCCACGTCTCTACAAATGACCCAATTTCGTTCTTTTTTATGGCTGAATAATATTCCATTGTATATATGTACCACATCTTCTTTATCCATTCGTCTGTCGATGGGCATTTAGGTTGCTTCCATGACCTGGTTATTGTAAACAGTGCTGCAATGAACCTTAGGGTGCATGTGTCTTTTTGAATTACACTTTTCTCTGGGTATATGCCCAGTAGTGGGATTGCTGGATCATATGGTAATTCAATTTTTCATTTTTTAAGGAACCTACATACTATCCTCCATAGTGGCTGTATCAGTTTACACCCACCAACAGTGCAAGAGGGTTCCCATTTCTCCACACCCTCTCCAGAATTTGTTGTTTGTAGATTTTTTGATGATGGCCATTCTGACTGGTGTGAGATGATATCTCATTGTAGTTTTGATTTGCATTTCTCTAATGATTAATGATGTTGAGCATTCTTTCATGTGTTTGTTGGCAGTCTGTATATCTTCTTTGGAGAAATGTCTATTTAGGTCTTGTGCCCATTTTTGGATTGGGTTGTTTGTTTTTTTCTTATTGAGCTGCATGAGCTGCTTGTAAATTTTGGAAATTAATCCTTTGTCAGTTGCTTCATTTGCAAATATTTTCTCCCATTCTGAGGGTTATCTTTTCGTCTTGATTATGGTTTCCTTTGCTGTGCAGAAGCTTTGAAGTTTCATTAGGTCCCATTTGTTTATTCCTGTTTTTATTTCCATTTCTCTAGGAGGTGGATCAAAAAAGATCTTGCTGTGATTTATGTCAAAGAGTGTTCTGCCTATGTTTTCCTCTAAGAATTTTATAGGGTCCGGTCTTACATTTAGGTCTCTAATCCATTCTGAGTTTATTCTTGTGTATGGTGTTAGGGAGTGTTCTAATTTCATTCTTTTACATGTAGCTGTCCAGTTTTCCCAGCACAACTTATTGAAGAGACTGCCTTTTCTCCATTGTATATCCTTGCCTCCTTTGTCATAGATTAGTTGAGCATAGGTGCGTGGGTTTATCTCTGGGCTTTCTATCCTGTTCCATTGATCTATGTTTCTGTTTTTGTGCCAGTACCATATTGTCTTGATTACTATAGTTCTGTAGTGTAGTCTGAAGTCAGGGAGTCTGATTCCTCCAGCTCCGTTTTTTTCCCTCATGACTGCTTTGGCTATTCGGGGTCTTTTGTGTTTCCATACAAATTTAAGAATTTTTTGTTCTAGTTCCCTAAAAAATGCCATTGGTAAGTTGATAGGGATTGCATTGAATCTGTAGATTGCTTTGGGGAGTAGAGTCATTTTCACAATATTGATTCTTCCAATCCAAGAACATGGTATATCTCTCCATCTGCTGGTATCATCTTTAATTTCTTTCATCAGTGTCTTATACTTTTCTGCATACAGGTTTTTTGTCTCCCTAGGTAGGTTTATTCCTAGATATTTTATTCTTTTTGTTGCAGTGGTAAATGGGAGTGTTTCCTTAATTTCTCTTACAGATTTTTCATCATTAGTGTATAGGAATGCAAGAGATTTCTGTGCATTAATTTTGTATCCTGAAACTTTACCAAATTCATTGAATAGCTCTACTA
Organism: Lipotes vexillifer; assembly: GCF_000442215.2. Lineage (NCBI taxonomy): Eukaryota > Metazoa > Chordata > Mammalia > Artiodactyla > Lipotidae > Lipotes > Lipotes vexillifer. Next base: position 2,137,098 of record NW_006773138.1, on the reverse strand, counting down.
GTTTTCTGGTAGCATCTTTACGATTCTCTATGTATAGTATCGTGTCATCTGCAAACGCTGACAGTTTCACTTCTTCTTTTCCAATTTGTATTCCTTTTCTTTCTTTTTCTTCTCTGATTGCCGTGGTTAGGACTTCCAAAACTATGTTGAATAATAGTGGTGAGAGTGGACATCCTTGTCTTGTTCCTGATCTTAGAGGAAATGCTTTCAGTTTTTCACCATTGAGAATGATGTTTGCTGTGGGTTTGTCGTATATGGCCTTTATTATGTTGAGGTAGGTTCCCTCTATGCCCATTTTCTGGAGTTTTTATCATAAATGGGTGTTGAATTTTGCAAAAAGCTTTTTCTGCATCTATTGAGATGATCACATGGTTTTTGTTCTTCAATTTGTTAATATGGTTTATCACATTGATTGATTTACATATATTGAAGAATCCTTGCATCCCTGGGATAAATCCCACTTGATCACAGTGTATGATCATTTTATTGTGTTGTTGGATTCTGTTTGCAAGTATTTTGTTGAGGATTTTTGCATCTATATTCATCAGTGATATTGGTCTGTGATTTTCTTTTTTTTTGTAGTATCTTTGTCTGGTTTTGGTATCAGGGTGATGGTGGCCTCGTAGAATGAGTTTGGGAGTGTTCCCTCCTCCAGTATTTTGGAAGAGTTTGAGAAGGATGGGTGTTAGCTCTTCTCTAAATGTTTGATAGAATTCACCTGTGAAGCCACCTGGTCCTGGACTTTTGTTTGTTGGAAGATTTTTAATCACAGTTTCAATTTCATTACTTGTGATTGGTCTGTTCATATTTCCTATTTCTTCCTCATTCAGTCTTAGAAGGTTATACCTTTCTAAGAATTTGTCCATTTCTTCCAGGTTGTCCATTTTATTGGCATAGAGTTGCTTGTAGTAGTCTCTTAGGATGCTTTGTATTTCTGTGGTGTCTGTTGTAACTTCTCCCTTTTCGTTTCTAATTTTATTAATTTGAGTCCTCTCCCTCTTTTTCTTGATGAGTCTGGCTAATGTTTTATCAATTTTTTTTATCTTCTCAAAGAACTAGCTTTTAGTTGTATTGATCCTTGCTATTGTTTTGTTTCTATTTCATTTATTTCTGCTCTGATCTTTATGATTTCTTTCCTTCTGCTAACTTTGGGTTTTGTTTGTTCTTCTTTCTCTAGTTCCTTTAGGTGTAAGGTTAGATTGTTTATTAGAGATTTTTCTTGTTTTTTGAGGTAGGCTTGTAGAGCTATAAACTTCCCTCTTAGAACTGCTTTTGCTGCATCCCATAGGTTTTGGATCGTCGTGTTTTCATTGTCATTTGTCTCTAGGTATGTTTTGATTTCCTCTTTGATTTCTTCATTGATCTCCTGTTTATTTAGTAACGTATTGTTTAGCCTCCATGTGTTTGTGTTTTTTACCTTTTTTTTCCCTGTAATTCATTTCTAATCCCATAGCATTATGGTCAGAAAAGATACTTAATATGATTTCAATTTTCTTAAATTTACTGAGGCTTGATTTGTGACCCAAGACGTGATCTATCCTGGAGAATATTCCGTGCGCACTTGAGAAGAAAGTGTAATCTGCTGTTTTGGGATGGAATGTCCTATGAACATCAATTAAATCTATCTGATCTATTGTGTCATTTAAAGCTTCTGTTTCCTTATTTATTTTCATTTTGGATGATATGTCCATTGGTGTAAGTGAGGTGTTAAAGTCCCCCACTATTATTGTGTTACTGTCGATTTCGTCTTTCAGAGCTGTTAGCAGTTTCCATATGTATTGAGGTGCTCCTATGTTGGGTGCATATATATTTATAATTGCTATATCTTCTCCTTGGATTGATCCCTTGATCATTATGTAGTGTCCTTCCTTGTCTCTTGTAACATTCTTTATTTTAAAGTCTATTTTATCTGATATGAGTATTGCTACGCCAGCTTTCTTTTGATTTCCATTTGCATGGAATATCTTTTTCCATCCCCTCACTTTCAGTCTGTACGTGTCCCTACGTCTGAAGTGGGTCTCTTGTAGACAGCATATATATGCGTCTTGTTTTTATAACCATTCAGCAATCTCTGTCTTTTGGTTGGAACATTTAATCCATTCACCTTTAAGGTAATTTTTGATATGTATGTTCCTATGACCATTTTCTTAATCGTTTTGGGTTTGTTTTTAATAGGTTCTTTTCTTCTCTTGTGTTTCCCACTTAGAGAAGTTCCTTTAGCATTTGTTGTAGAGCTGGTTTGGTGGTGCTCTATTCCCTTAGCTTTTGATTTCTCCATCAAATCTGAATGAGATCCTTGCTGGGTAGAGTAATCTTGGTTGTAGGTTCCCCTTTCATC
>NW_006773138.1:2107124-2134750 GCF_000442215.2 Lipotes vexillifer | reverse complement strand
TCTATTCCCTTAGCTTTTGATTTCTCCATCAAATCTGAATGAGATCCTTGCTGGGTAGAGTAATCTTGGTTGTAGGTTCTTCCCTTTCATCACTTTAAGTATGTCATGCCACTCCCTTCTGGCTTGTAGAGTTTCTGCTGAGAAATCAGCTGTTAACCTTATGGGAGTTCCCTTGTATGTTATTTGTCGTTTTTCCTTTGCTGCTTTGAATAATTTCTCTTTGTCTTTAATTTTTGCTAATTTGATTACTATGTGTCTTGGCATGTTTCTCCTTGGGTTTATCCTGTATGGGACTCTCTGCACTTCCTGGACTTGGGTGGCTATTTCCTTTCCCATGTTAGGGAAGTTTTCGACTATAACCTCTTCAAATATTTTCTCGGGTTCTTTCTCTCTCTCTTCTCCTTCTGGGACCCCTATAAGGCGAATGTTGTTGCATTTAATGTTCTCCTAGAGGTCTCTTAGGCTGTCTTCATTTCTTTTCATTCTTTTCTCTTTATTCTGTTCCGCAGCAGTGAATTCCACTATTCTGTCTTCCAGGTCACTTATCCTTTCTTCTGCCTCAGTTATTCTGCTATTGATTCCTTCTAGTGTAGTTTTCATTTCAGTTGTTGTATTGTTCATCTGTTTGTTTTTTAATTCTTCTAGGTCTTTTTTAAACATTTCTTGCATCTTCTCGATCTTTGCCTCCATTCTTTTTCCGAGGTCCTGGATCATCTTCACTATCATTATTCTGAATTCTTTTTCTGGACGGTTGCCTATCTCCACTTCATTTAGTTGTTTTTCTGGGGTTTTATCTTGTTCCTTCAGCTGGTACATAGCCCTCTGCATTTTCATCTTGTCTATCTTTCTGTGAATGTGGTGTTTGTTCCACAGGCTGCAGGATTGTAGTTCTTCTTTCTTCTGCTGTCTGCCCTCTGGTGGATGAGGCTATCTAAGAGGCTTGTTCAAGTCCACTCTATGACTTTTGATTGGAGAATTTAATCCATCTACATTTAGAGTGATTATTGATAAGTAAGGATTTACTAATCCCATCTTAGTCGTTGTTTTCTAGCTGTTTTGTAGTTCTCTTGTTCCTTAATCCCTCTCTTGTGGCCTTCCTTTGTGAATTGGTGATTTTCTATCAAGGTATGCTTTGATTCCCTTTTTATTTTATGTGAATCCACTGTAGGTTTTTGCTTTGTGGCTATCAGGAGGCTTATATAAAACATCTTATAGATTTAAGAGTCTATTTTATGCTTGATAACAACTTAACTTCGATTGCATACAAAACTTTACCCTTGGCCGCCCCTCGGAGACTTGGCGCTCCTGGGCGCGCGCTTCGACCTCACCCGCCCAATTGTTGCCGCCTCGCCCCCTCCCCCTTCCGGGTACCTGGAAACCTCGGGCCCGGGAGCCGATTCTTGCCAGGGACGCGGGCCCCGGCGGCCGCGGGAAGCCAAGGATACAGCATTACATTTAGTATTCATGTCTCCATAGGCTCCTCTTGGCTGTGACAATTTCTCATACTTTCCTCATTTTTGATGACCTCGACAATGTTGAGGAGTACTGATACACCAGAAATACATCTACACGTGGAGCAACTCCTACAGAACACCTACTGAACGCTGGCAGGAGACCTCAGACCTCCCAAAAGCAAGAAACTCCCCACGTAACTGGGTAGGGCAAGAGAAAAAAGAATAAACAGAGACAAAAGGATAAGGACGGTACCTGCACCAGTGGGAGGGAGCCGTGAAGGAGGAAAGGTCTCCACACACTAGGAGCCCCTTCGCGGGCAGAGATTGCGGGAGGCGGAGCGGGGAGCTTCGGAGCCGCGGAGGACAGCACAGCAACAGGGGCGCGGATTCTTTCTGTATTTTTTCCTTCCTTCCCTCATTCCTTCCTTCCTTCCCTCCTCCCTCCCTCCCTCCTTTCTTTCCTTCTTGCCTTCTTCCTTTCTTTTCTTCTTTCTTTCTTTCTTCCTTCCCTCCTTCCTTCCTTCCCTCCTCTCTTTCTTTCTTTCTTTCTTTCTTTCCTATTTCCTCCTACTTATACTAATTCTCTCTACTTTCTCTCCCTTTTATTCTGAGCCGAGTGGATGAAAGGCTCTTGCTGCTCCAGCCAGGAGTCAGGACTCTGCCTCTGAGGTGGGAGAGCCAACTTCAGAACACTCGTCAAGAAGAGACCTCCCAGCCCCACATAATATCAAACGGCGAAAATCTCCCAGAGATCTCCATCTCAACACCAGCACCCAGCTTCGCTCAACGACCAGCAAGCTACAGTGCTGGACAACCTATGCCAACCATATAGCAAAACAGGAACACAACCCCACCCACTAGCAGAGAGGCTGCCTAAAATCATAATAAGTCCACAGACACCCCAAAACACACCACCAGACGTGGACCTGCCCACTAGAGAGACAAGATCTAGCCTCATACACCACAACACAGCCACTAGTCCCCTCCACCAGGAAGCCTACACAACGCACTGAACCAACCTTAGCCACTGGAGACAGACATCAAAAACAACGGGAGCTACGAACTTGCAGCCTGCAAAAAGGTGAACCCAATCACAGTAAGATAAGCAAAATGAGAAGACAGAAAAACACACAGCAGATGAAGGAGCAGGATAAAAACCCACCAGACCTAACAAATGAAGAGGAAATAGGCAGTCTACCTGAAAAAGAGTTCAGAATAATGATAGTAAAGATGATCCAAAATCTTGGAAATAGAATGGACAAAATGCAAGAAGCAGTTAACAAGGACCTAGAAGAAATAAAGATGAAACAGACAATGATGAACAACACAATAAATGAAATGAAAAATACTCTAGATGGGATCAATAGCAGAATAAATGAGGCAGAAGAACGGATAAGTGACCTGGAAGATAAAATAGTGGAAATAACTACTGCAGAGCAGAATAAAGAAAAAAGAATGAAAAGAACTGAGGACAGTCTCAGAGACCTCTGGGACAACATTAAACGCACCAACATTCGAATTATAGGGGTTCCAGAAGAAGAAGAGAAAAAGAAAGGGACTGAGAAAATATTTGAAGAGATTATAGTTGAAAACTTCCCTAATATGGGAAAGGAAATCGTTAATCAAGTCCAGGAAGCACAGAGAGTCCCATACAGGATAAATTCAAGGAGAAATACGCCAAGACACATATTAATCAAACTGTCAAAAACTAAATACAAAGAAAGCATATTAAAAGCAGCAAGGGAAAAACAACAAATAACACACAAGGGAATCCCCATAAGGTTAACAGCTGATCTCTCAGCAGAAACTCTACAAGCCAGAAGGGAGTGGCAGGACATACTGAAAGTGATGAAGGAGAAAAACCTGCAACCAAGATTACTCTACCCAGCAAGGATCTCATTCAGATTTGATGGAGAAATTAAAACCTTTACAGACAAGCAAAAGCTGAGAGAGTTCAGCACCACCAAACCAGCTTTACAACAAATGCTAAAGGAACTTCTCTAGACAAAAACACAAGAGAAGGAAAAGTCCTATAATAACGAACCCAAAACAATTTAGAAAATGGGAATAGGAACATACATATCGATAATTACCTTAAATGTAAATGGACTAAATGCTCCCACCAAAAGACACAGATTGGCTGAATGGATACAAAAACAAGACCCATATATATGCTGTCTACAAGAGACCCACTTCAGACCTAGAGACACATACAGACTGAAAGTAAGGGGATGGAAAAAGATATTCCATGCAAATGGAAACCAAAAGAAAGCTGGAGTAGCAATTCTCATATCAGACAAAATAGACTTTAAAATAAGGACTATCAGAAGAGACAAAGAAGGACACTACATAATGATTAAGGGATCGATCCAAGAAGAAGATATAACAATTGTAAATATTTATGCACCCAACATAGGAGCACCTCAATACATAAGGCAAAAACTAGCAGCCATAAAAGGGGAAATCGACAGTAACACATTCATAGTAGGGGACTTCAACACCCCACTTTCACCAATGGACAGATCATCCAAAATGAAAATAAATAAGGAAACACAAGCTTTAAATGATACATTAAACAGGATGGACTTAATTGATATTTATAGGACACTCCATCCAAAAACAACAGAATACACATTTTTCTCAAGTGCTCATGGAACATTCTCCAGGATAGATCATATCTTGGGTCACAAATCAAGCCTTGGTAAATTTAAGAAAATTGAAATTATATCAAGTATCTTTTCCGACCACAACGCCATGAGATTAGATATCAATTATAGGAAAAGAGCAGTAAAAAATACAAACACATGGAGGCTAAACAATACACTACTTAGTAACGAAGTGATCACTGAAGAAATCAAAGAGGAAATTAAAAAATACCTAGAAACAAATGACAATGGAGATACAACGACCCAAAACCTATGGGATGCAGCAAAAGCAGTTCTAAGAGGGAAGTTTATAGCAATACAAGCCCACCTTAAGAAGCAGGAAACATCTCGAATAAACAACCTAACCTTGCACCTCAAGCAATTAGAGAAAGAAGAACAAAAAAACCCCAGAGTTAGCAGAAGGAAAGAAATCATAAAAATCAGATCAGAAATAAATGAAAAAGAAATGAAGGAAACAATAGCAAAGATCAATAAAACTAAAAGCTGGTTCTTTGAGAAGATTAACAAAATTGATAAACCATTAGCCAGACTCATCAAGAAAATAAGGGAGAAGACTCAAATCAATAGAATCAGAAATGAAAAAGGAGAAGTAACAACTGACACTGCAGAAATACAAAAAATCATGAGGGATTACTACAAGCAACTCTATGCCAATAAAATGGACAATCTGGAAGAAATGGACAAATTCTTAGAAATGCACAAACTGCCAAGACTGAATCAGGAAGAAATAGAAAATATGAACAGACCAATCACAAACACTGAAATTGAAACTGTGATTAAAAATCTTCCAACAAACAAAAGCCCAGGACCAGATGGCTTCACAGGCGAATTCTATCAAACATTTAGAGAAGAGCTAACACCTATTCTTCTCAAACTCTTCCAAAATATAGCAGAGGGAGGAACACTCCCAAACTCATTCTACGAGGCCACCATCACCTTGATACCAAAACCAGACAAGGATGTCACAAAGAAAGAAAACTACAGGCCAATATCACTGATGAACATAGATGCAAAAATCCTCAACAAAATACTAGCAAACAGAATCCAACAGCACATTAAAAGGATCATACACCATGATCAAGTGGGGTTTATTCCAGGAATGCAAGGATTCTTCAATATACGCAAATCTATCAATGTGATTAACCATATTAACAAATTGAAGGAGAAAAACCATATGATCATCTCAATAGATGCAGAGAAAGCTTTTGACAAAATTCAACACCCATTTATGATAAAAACCCTGCAGAAAGTAGGTGTAGAGGGAACTTTCCTCAATATAATAAAGGCCGTATATGACAAGCCCACAGCCAACATCATCCTCAATGGCGAAAAACTGAAAGCATTTCCACTAAGGTCAGGAACAAGACAAGGTTGCCCACTCTCACCACTCTTATTCAACATAGTTTTGGAAGTTTTAGCCACAGCAATCAGAGAAGAAAAGGAAATAAAAGGAATCCAAATCGGAAAAGAAGAAGTAAAGCTGTCACTGTTTGCAGATGACATGATACTCTACATAGAGAATCCTAAAGATGCTACCAGAAAACTACTAGAGCTAATCAATGAATTTGGTAAAGTAGCAGGATACAAAATTAATGCACAGAAATCTCTGGCATTCCTATATACTAATGATGAAAAATCTGAAAGTGAAATCAAGAAAACACTCCCATTTACCATTGCAACAAAAAGAATAAAATATCTAGGAATAAACCTACCTAAGGAGACAAAAGACCTGTATGCAGAAAATTATAAGACACTGATGAAAGAAATTAAAGATGATACAAACAGATGGAGAGATATACCATGTTCTTGGATTGGAAGAATCAACATTGTGAAAATGACTCTACTTCCCAAAGCAATCTATAGATTCAATGCAATCCCTATCAAACTACCACTGGCATTTTTCACAGAACTAGAACAAAAAATTTCACAATTTGTATGGAAACACAAAAGACCCCGAATAGCCAAAGCAATCTTGAGAACAAAAAATGGAGCTGGAGGAATCAGGCTGCCTGACTTCAGACTATACTACAAAGCTACAGTAATCAAGACAGTATGGTACTGGCACAAAAACAGAAAGATAGATCAATGGAATAGGATAGAAAGCCCAGAGATAAACCCATGCACATATGGTCACCTTATCTTTGATAAAGGTGGCAGGAATATACAGTGGAGAAAGGACAGCCTCTTCAATAAGTGGTGCTGGGAAAATTGGATAGGTACATGTAAAAGTATGAGATTAGATCACTCCCTAACACCATACACAAAAATAAGCTCAAAATGGATTAAAGACCTAAATGTAAGGCCAGAAACTATCAAACTCTTAGAGGAAAACATAGGCAGAACACTCTATGACATAAATCACAGCAAGATCCTTCTTGACCCATCTCCTAGAGTAATGGAGATAAAAACAAAAATAAACAAATGGGACCTAATGAAACTTCAAAGCTTTTGCACAGCAAAGGAAACCATAAACAAGACCAAAAGACAGCCCTCAGAATGGGAGAAAATATTTGCAAATGAATCAACTGACAAAGGATTAATCTCTAAAATTTACAGGCAGCTCATGCAGCTCAATAACAAAAAAATAAACAACCCAATCCAAAAATGGGCAGAAGACCTAAATAGACATTTCTCCAAAGAAGATATACAGACTGCCAACAAACACATGAAAGAATGCTCAACATCATTAATCATTAGAGAAATGCAAATCAAAACTACAATGAGATATCATCTCACACCAGTCAGAATGGCCATCATCAAAAAATCTAGAAACAATAAATGCTGGAGAGGGTGTGGAGAAAAGGGAACACTCTTGCACTGCTGGTGGGAATGTGAATTGGTTCAGCCACTATGGAGAACAGTATGGAGGTTCCTTAAAAAACTACAAATAGAACTACCATATGACCCAGCAATCCCACTACTAGGTATATACCCTGAGGAAACCAGAATTCAGAAAGAGTCATGTACCAAAATGTTCATTGCAGCTCTATTTACAATAGCCCGGAGATGGAAACAACCTAAGTGCCCGTCGTCGGATGAATGGATAAAGAAGATGTGGCACATATATACAATGGAATATTACTCAGCCATAAAAAGAAACGAAATTGAGCTATTTGTAATGAGGTGGATAGATCTAGAGTCTGTCATACGGAGTGAAGTAAGTCAGAAAGAGAAGGACAAATACCGTATGCTAACACATATATATGGAATTTAAGAAAAAAAAATGTTATGAAGAACCTAGGGGTAAAACAGGAATAAAGACAGAGACCTACTGGAGAACAGACTTGAGGATATGGGGAGGGGGAAGGGTGAGGTGTGTTAGGGCGAGAGAGAGACATGGACATATATATACTAACAAACGTAAGGTAGATAGCCAGTGGGAAGCAGCCGCATGGCACAGGGAAACCGGCTCGGTTCTTTGTGGCTGTCTGGAGGGGTGGGATAGGGAGGGTGGGAGGGAGGGAGACAAAGAGGGAAGAGATATGGGAACATATATATATGTATAACTGACTCACTCTGTTATAAAGCAGAAACTAACACACCATTGTAAAGCAATTATACCCCAATAAAGATGTTAAAAAAAAAAAACAAAACTTTACCCTTTTACTCTCCTCCATTTTGTTTCTAATGTCACAAAACATTTCAGTGTCACAAAACACTTGATGTCTTTTTATATTGTGTAGTCATTAACAAATTAGTTTAGCTATAGTTATTTTTAATACTCTTGTCCTTTTAACATTTATACTAGAGTTAAGTGGTTAACATATCACCTTGTTAACATTATTAAAGTATTCTTAATTTGACTATATACTTACCTTTACCAGAGTGTTTTATATTTTCATATCTTTTCATGTCACTAATTAGTATAATTTTGTTTCAGCCTGAAGAACTCCTTTCAGCATTTCTTGTAAGGCAGGTCTAGTGGTGATGAACTCCCTCAGCTTTTGTGTGTCTGGGAAAGTCTTTACCTCTCCTTCATATATGAAGTACAACTTTACTAGATAGAGTATTTTGGCTGGCAGCTTTTTGGTTTTTTTTCCTTTCAGTGCTCTGAATATAACATCCTATTCCTCTGGACTGCATCATGTCTGTTGAGAATTCTACTGATAGCCTTATGTGAGTTCCCTTGTAAGTTATAATCCTTTTCTCTTGCTGCTTTTAAGATGCTCACTTTGTCTTTTATATTTGACAGTTTTATCATGTGTCTGTTGAGCCATACCCTGTATGCCTGCAAGCCCTGTACTTGCCCAGCCTCAAGACGGAAGAAAGAGCCCAGAGTCAGCAACAGATACATCACTAGTTCAATGGGATTAAACAGGGATCTCACATGTCTGAAGCAAGGTCCTGGAGTGACACCCCACTGTGTGCAGCAGACAGTGGGCAAGACATGGCAGTGGTCTTCACTACTGGGGGAGAGGAAGGTTACCAGTTATAGGGGGAACTGATGTCAGGTTGGCTCATCAGTTACTGGAGAACGAGTAGAGGAGCACGCCCCTTACTGCCCCTTTGATAAGCTATCATGGTGGAGATGTTCTGATCTAAAGATTAGAACAATCACTAGATGGGGGGGGGAGGTACAAGTATATAGGTATTTACTGATTAGGCTCTGTGATTAAGAGGGAAGGTCAGTTATGTGAGTAGTGTGTAGGTGAAGCAGGGACTGGTTGAGCAGGGGATGTACAGAGAGCAAGAGAACAGCCATCTTGGGTGGCCTGATAATACAGTGTCTTGGAGAGAATGGCTTTAAGTTGAGTTTGTTTGGTGACCTATGAGCTTCACAAACTTAGATATCCAAATCTCTCCTCAGATTTGGGAAGTTCTCAGCTCTTATTAATTAATTTATTTATTTTTAGATCTTTATTGGAGTATAATTGCTTTACAGTGTTGTGTTAGTTTCTACTGTACAACAAAGTGAATCAGCTATACATATACATATATCCCCATATCTTGTAGCTCACTGAGCCTCCTTAAAACAGCTAATTTGAAGTCTTTGTTGGATAAATCACAGACCTCCATGTTTTGGGGGATCCAATACTGGAAGACTGTTGTGATCTTTTGATGCTGTCATGTTTCCTTGATTTTTCATGTTCCTTGACATTTTGCATTGCTGTCCTCACATCTGAAGTAGCAGTCACCTCCTCCGAACTTTACTAACTGCCTTCAGGAGAGAAATACCTTCCAACAGCTCTGGTAGGGATGCTGGTATTTTCTCAGATCTTCTATGGATACACCAGCTCCTTGCTTTCTCCCTCTGTGGCAAAATTCTCAAGCTTGTATGCCTTCTCTTGATCCTCCAACATACCAGGACGAAAGCTGACAGCCTCCATTTTGTTTTCCCAAGGGTGGCAGTAAAGCTCATTTGTGGTCTCTCCCTTGCCCACAGATTCTAGCTGGCTTTCTACACATGCTTACTGGCCATAAGCCAAAACTCGCTCACTGCCACTGGGAGCATGCACAGGCAACTGGCCACAGAGTGGAAGCATGTGTGAATGAGGCATGTGGAGCGATGGGAGTGCCCATGGGCCAGTTGGGAGGATCCAGAGGTGAGGCTTCCCCAGTGACTTGTAGGTGGAGTCTGTAATGTAGTTAGTAAGATCCTCATCCCTTTAATGCCCTCTGAGAGTCCTATCTGCTGCTTTCCCAGACTCTTCCTTCCCCTAGGTCATGTAGATCATGATTCAATACTCTGGTTGAGGCAGGAGAGAAATGGGCTTCCTATACAGTTGGAGAAGCCAGGTGTTCACTCACATGCTCTTACTTTCTCCCACAGGGGCAATCACCAGCCAGGAAAATCTCTCTTGAACCTGAGTTCTGCTGCCCTGGGGTAGGAGTGATGCAGGTTAAGTCAAAGTGTTTCTCTTACCCTCTCTAATGCATCAAAGCTTGTACTTTTTTTCCTCCAACGGTGTGCTGGAATATAGATTCATAAAGGATATTGGTCTGTAGTTTTCTTTTCTTATGATATCTGCATATGGCTTTGGTATCAGGGTAATACTGGCTTCAAAGAATGAATGAATCGGGAAGTATTCACTCCTCTTCTAATTTTTGAAAGAGTTTGAGAAACATTCATGTTGATTCTTTTTTAAATGTTTGGTAGTAACACCAGTGAAGCCATCTGGTCCTGGGCTTTTCTTTGCCAGATGTTTTTTGATTACTGGTTCAACCTTTTCACTTGTTATAGGTCTATTCAGATTTTCAATTTCTTGTTGAATCAGTTAGGTATTTTGTTTCTAGCTAAGTATACAGTATTATTCAAGTCCTCTATATCCTTTGTTTATCTTTCATCTGTATAGTCTACCCATCATTGAAAGTGGGTGTTAAAGTCTCCAACTATTAATATTAAAATGTCTATTATTCCTCTTAATTTTGTCAGTTTTTGCTTCACATATTTTATGGACCCATAATTAGGTGTACATGTGTTTACAGCTGTTATATCTTCTTTGCAGACTAACCCTTTTATAATTATACAATGCCTCTCTTTGTCTCTTGTAATAATTTTTGTCCTAAAGTCTATGTTGTCTCATATTGTATAGCTATTCTAGTTCTCTTTTGGTCACTGTTTACATTTTTCACTTTCAACCTACTTCTGTCTCTGGATCTAAAGTGAGTCTCATCATATATTTGGACTATACTGTTTTTAAATCCATTCTGCCAATCTCTGCCTTTTAATCGGAGAGTTTAATTCATTTACATTTAATGTAATTACTGATAAGGAAGGACTTCTGCAATTTTTCTATTTATTTTCTATATGTCTTGTACCTTTTTGTTCCACAATGTCTCCATTAATGCCTTCTTTTGTGTTAGATATCTCCTACTGTACCATTTTGATTTCCTTCTTATTTCTTTAACTATGTATGTTTTAGTTATTTTCTTAGTGGTTGCCCTGGGAAATTACAATTAACATCTTAATTGAAAACAATATATTTCAAATTAATACCAACTCAATTTCAATAGCATACATAAACTTTGTTCCTATATAACTATATTCCCCCAACATTGTTATTGTCACATGAAGAGTCACAAAAATCATGAATGTGAAAATATCGTGTAAACCATCAACATAATATATAGATATTATTGTAGTATTTGGTCAGGTTAAGAGGCTTCAATGCTGGCTGAGAATCATCAGCAGTAAACTTGATAATGTTCCTAAGATTTAAGAGCTCAAACAATACCTTTGCTAAAAAATAGAGGAAGTAACTACTACTCCCACCTTTGTGCACATCCATTTCTATATTCCGAAAACCCTCACACAGTGCCTGGCACATAGTGGATATATTCAATAAATTTCTTATAAGTGAATAAAAATATATACAGAAATGCCTACGACATCCTTAAGGAAAGGAAAGAAAACTTCATCATTTATTAGGAATCTACTATCTGTCAGGCATTGTGTGTTTTAAATATACTGTACCTCATTTAATCCATATAGAAACCCTATAAATCAGCATCTTCAATTTACAGACAAAGAACGGAAGCAAGTGATTTTTCCAGGTCATACAGCTGAAGCCAAAGTTTAAACCTGTATCTCCAAGACTCTAAGGCCTGTGCTCTTTCTACCACAGCATACTGATCTTACATTCTACTCTACTCTGCCACAGAATAGACCCAGCACGTCTAGAGAAGTTCTCTCTTCCAAACACATAATGAAGTCATAAACAAGAGACAACAGCATTGTCTGAAAGGCAACTAGCTTAAAATTTCCACTGCCAAGGGACCAGATGGTTTCTGGGATTTCTAGTTAAGCTAAAAATACCCACAACCACAATGCATCTGACTTACAAACAAAGAAAAGGAGGAGCAGCCAGTATAAACATGCAGCTGGAAAGCTAGAAGATTTAATGCTTATAAAGCACTGCTTAAAGGGTTTTCAAATGGTATTACATGATATAAAACATTAGATAGCTCATGTTATTAATTGCTCACTCATCACTCTCTCTGTCTCTCACATACCCATACCACATTAGTTTTTTAATCAAACTCTCAAGTCTGGAAGAGCTGAGTTCCACCAAGAAGCTGAAGGTCGGAGAGGATCCTCCTCCCAGCCCCTAGCCTGGGTGTGTGAGGCCTCCCACCCCCACACACGTACTTGAATAAAAGCAGCAGCTTCCTTAGGCCTAGCTGTAGCTGCCACGCACCCAGAAAAGGGTAAGATTTTGTTACAATCCTTCCCTTGTATATTTATTGTTGGGTTATCTGCCTTGTGTATACTAGCATTCTTTCTTTTCTTTCTTTCTTTTTTTTTTTTTTACTAATTTATTTATTTATGGCTGCATTGGGTCTTCGTTTTGGTGCACGGGTTTCTTATTGCGGTGGCTTCTCTTATTGCAGAGCACGGGGTCTAGGCGGGCGGGTTTCAGTAGTTGTGGCACATGGGCTTCAGTACTTGTGGCTCACGGGCTCTAGAGCACAGGCTCAGTAGTTGTGGCGCACAGGCTTAGTTACTCCACGGCATGTGGGATCTTCCCAGACTAGGGCTCGAACCCATGTCTGCTGCATTGGCCGGCGGATTCTTAACCACTGCGCCACCAGGGAAGTCCCTCTTTCTTTTTTTAAAGTGTAAAATTTAATGGTTTTTAGTATATTCACAGAGCTACTTAACCATCACAATTTTAAAACATTTCCATCACCTCATAAAGAAACCTCATACCCTTTGGCTCTTACTCCTAAACCCCGCCTTCTCCTCCAGCCCTAAGCAACCACTGATCTACTTTCTGTCTCTACATATTTGCCTATTCTGGATATGCACTAGTATTTGTCTGCTAATGGATAGGAACATTGTTTCCACAGCTGTATTTCAAAAGGCCTAGAGTAATGCAAAAGGATTTGAGTCCCCTCAAACAACAGGATAACTGGACAGCTTCTTACCCACCTCTGTACAATCTTGTATTTTTTTAGAACAAGACAGGGTATAAATTATTTAAACAAACAGAAGGAAGGAAGCTTTCTGTTGTAAAGGTAGATCATTTCAAGACAAAGAGCTTAAGCACAGAGCCTTCTGTCACAGGGTTCTGACAATGGTTTGCTAGAAAGAGCACAGCTTTGGAGTCAAGAGAGACCTGAGTTCCAATTCCATCTCTGTCACTCTACTCAGGTGAGAAGTTCTGGGGTGAGTTACTTAACCTCTTTGAACTGCATTTTCCTTAGCTGAAAAATGAGAATGTTATAAATCTTATACGATTAATGTAAGAACTAAAGGAAACGACGTATGTAAAGTACTGAACATGGCAGGAAGCCCTAGGAAAAAGCTAGTTCCCTGATGCTACCCTTCACCATCCTGCCAGACCCCTCTGAAAACCACCAGTATATTCCACTTTAGTATGGAAGAGAGATTACTGACACCTCTAAAACCTGCTCCTTAAATTCCACATCACTTCTCCTTAAGCTACCTTCCTTTTCCATCCATACTCCATACTCTTAACAAGATTTGTCCTCTTAACCAGCTCATCCACTTGATTTGCTTCTATTCTTTTATCCCTCCCCCCACACACACACACACACACACACACACACACACACACACACACAGGCACGCACACACAAAACCTGTCCCAGGCCATCATCAAGTCTTGTGGTTTCTTTTAAATCACTACCTCATTTTTCTCTCATAGTCTCCTTTCCCTCGTGGTTACTGTCTGGACTATTCCCCACACATAACTTGCTAAGTCTAATCCTGAGATTTTTACAGAACTCACTAACTGCCTCTTACCCTTTCCTTTTCATGCCCTGGTCACATTTCCTCCACCTTTTAAAACCCTGCTCTAAGCCACTTCTAGACACTTCAGTTTTAGAGGTGAAAAGAATCTTAAGAAATCATTCAGGGAAATGCCCTGCCCAGCAATAGGTATGGCATAACAACTTGCATTTTACATAAATGATACAGAAGGAGGTCAACTGATTTTACTCAAGCTCACACCACTAATTCCCTAAAACTCCGTAGACTGGCTTCTCCACCCTCATCTCTCTGGTTTGCCTCCTTTCATCAATTCTAAAGCTAGCCCTCCAGGGCTTCCCTGGTGGCACAGTGGTTAAGAATCCGCCTGCCAATGCAGGAGACGCAGGTTCAAGCCCTGGTCCAGTAAGATCGCACATGCCGCGAAGCAACTAAGCCTGCGCGCCACAACTACTGAGCCTGTGCTCTAGAGCCCGCGAGCCACAATTACTGAAGCCCACGTGCCTAGAGCCCACGCTCTGCAACAGGAGAAGCCACCGCGATGAGAAGTCTGTGCGCCACAAGGAAGAGTAGCCCCCGCTCGCTGCAACTAGAGAAAGCCCATGCACAGCAACGAAAAACCAACACAGCCAAAAATAAAATAAATTAATTAAAAAATAATACAGCTAGTCCTGCAGTATCACATCATTTATGTGTCTGGTATCTGTCCGCTGAAAGCATCTATATTTTCATTCATTCATTTTAAAAAAGAGGAACAAGTCTGCATATTTTAATTCACTCCAACACTGGCTGGGCATGCAGTTAATATGACTGAGTCTGCAGTCAGTCTCTGTCTCTGTCTCTGTCTCTCCTTACACACACACCTTAGAGGAAGCACAGACACTTCAGGTCTCTTTTGCTGCACCCCACTCTGAACCACAGACTCAGGCTTAAAGTATTTGGACATTAGAAAACAAAATAATGTAGTTAATTTCTACTTAATTAAGGCTTAATTATTACTCAGTGTAACACAGATTTTTCTTTTACAGAATCTATAAAAAGGATCCTCATAAGCTACTGTTAATGTATTAAAGAGCTAAAGGCAACTTTATAGTATAAAAGCTTTATCAATGTGGTCATTAGACTCCCCCTAAATCCCATATTAATCCAATGGAATCTAGTCTAAACAACAGCCACCAGCCAATCTGTTTCCTCCACAGCTCCCAGAGTCCTCCCTCCTAGAGACTCTGCAAGTTTGACAATTCTGAAAAAGCCCCCTTTAACCTACCCAAGGGCACAAGACCTATCTCATTAAACATTCCACAAGTATTTATTGAGCCTCTACTATGTGCCAAGCACTGTACTAAGTACTGTGAATATAATGGTAAACAAGATTTTTGTCCCTGCTTGCAAAGGATTTAAAGCCTAGTGGGAAAATGGGCAGAGGCAGCATAGGGATCTATAAGAAAGTCATGGTGGACAAAAGGGTATAGTGGAAAGAGCCAAGAAATCTCAGTTCTAACTCACTGTCCTACTACTCTAGCAGTCTAAGATTTGGCAAGCCATGGTCTCTCGCTGAGCTTTAGTCTTCTCACCCATAAAACAAAGGAATTAGATAAAACAATATTTAAGATCCTTTTCAGTTCTAAGAGTTCTAAAAGAAGATAACAACAAAACAGCAGCAGCTATACTCACTGAAGGCTTATATGCCAGTAATCTCACTAGGCACCATTTACTTAAGATAAAATTTTGTACAGAATGGCAGTACTGGCATTACTGCATCACCTTCTCTTCTTCATTTTTTAAACTGGAAGGAGGATAGATGGTTTGATTATATTTCTTTTTATGGTTATACCCTATTCCCAAGAAGAATTTTAAGTGACTTACAGTAAAAATACATAAAGAATGAGCGTTAATAGAGAATAAAGACCACATTAAGTAATAAATATGAGAAGAGTATACCAAAAATTATTTCTTTAATTATATGCCATGTTGGAAGGTCATGATGACTGAATTGAAAACTCTCTCTTAATTCTAAACTTCCTGACAGCCAAAGCAAAGAGGAAAACACAACTGAACGTGTAGCTCTTAGAAAAGACACTAGCTCAACAGAGAAAGTTTTTCCAGACTGAGTTTTTAGAATAACTTACAACCACGTTTTTTGTTTGATTCTTCTAGTGGTGAAGAGGGCATGAGGGATGAAGGGAAATAAATTTAAACAAATAAACAAACCAGTTTTTCAGATATTTAAAATAAAAGCCTAACTTTATAATTATACATCTTATGGTTCAAGTTAATTCTTTTCAATTCACATATATTTTATAATTTACTTAGAAATGACCTTGGGTTAACTATTACTCTATCTGCCTATTTGGAAGAAGTTTCATTTTCAAAGGGCTACAGAACTTTATTAATAGTGCTGCAAAACATTCTTTGCTTTGAATGTTTCAAATGAAAATAGACTGAGCTACTGGCAAGACTCGGCCAGAATCTATTGATGGATTCCTTCCAAAATAACCATCCTATCAGGACTACTCACTCTTAACTCCATGCTTTTGGGCTTAAGAAAGAAAAGTTTATAAAGTAGATAAGTAAAATAAATGCAGATTAATTTGATTTAAATACAGATGTAAAAAACTTTAAAGCTTTTACAGATGAACTCTCTTTAGGAAACAAACTTGCAGAGAAAAACCTATTCTTCTGTTATTGCTTGACAGAAAAAAATGCATTTGAAATATCCCCAAACTGTTAACAATGCTAATTCTTTTTTTCTTGTGGTAAAATATATATAACATGAAAGTTACCATTTTAAGTTTACAGGCACATCGCTATGCAACCATCACCAGGCTAATTCTTTTTTAATATATCCATATGCCTCATCTCATTGTCAGCACTAACAACTTCATATTGCTTTCCTAAATATCATTTAGAATTGAAACTTAATATTTTCTTAACTAAGAAGTAAAACATGTTGACTAAATAAGAGATGCAATTCACAATATTACCATAATAAATTTTCCAACCTAAAGTTTCCATGACATCAGCAAACTATTTCCTAAAAAGATAACCCTACCAACCAAATCCAATTAATTTTTTAAAAAACTGTACTAATAACTGAACTCAACCCACAACCTTGGATATTTGGAAAAAATAAATGCTGAAATCCATATATGTATAATACTGATTGCAACATTTCTTAACAATAACATGTTAAGTAAATATTTTCTTATAAATTAATCCCATTGTGACTCAACGATACATACTAAGGGCAAGAATGGGCCAAGGAGCAGGAAAAGAAGATATACCACACATATTCCAGAGCCACACATAATCAAAAGCACACCCCTCTGTACAGACTTTACATTTTGCCCTTTAGAGAAGAATTTTCTAAGTTCCTTGGTAGGCATTTCTAAGTAACAACATATTAACCTTCTACCCACTTTAAAAGAATGAATTACAGGGGTAGAGACTGGAATTGGTAATAAGTAGTTCACCTATCCAGTGTCCACTCCAATTAACTGGGGCAATTTGGCCTTGGCATCATATTTGGGTTTTAATAAAATTTTCCTTTTTCCCAAGTAATTTCAAATGAAGAGATATTAACTGACTAATCACAGATTGCCTAAAGCAACATTTATTTGTTTCAGGGGATATTTATTGTGACTTGATTGGAACTAACATGATCTTCTTCTCTTTCCAGTAGATCCCTCCAATAATCATTAAGATACACCCACTATAAATGGGGAGAAATCCACATACACATTCAGAAGCTGACGATTCTTAGTCAAGCAATCTTTAATTTTTTAACTTTACAGGGCATCTATAGTTCAAGCTCATATGCACAAAGCAAGAGTTTCATCATCACCATAAAAGGTTAAGTACACTGGCTTACATCTTACGTATTGGGTTCTCATTTCATCAGTCAAGCTACAGTGGCTACAATCCAGTGGCCATTCAACAAATGTCAAATGAGTGAATAAACTGTTCAGTAAAGGGCCTTCCTGGAAGGAGTTACCATCACCCAGAGAAGGGGAGGCATTTAAGAGAAGGAGAGGTTTAGCGAATTTTACTCACAGAAATAACAGGAAATGCTCAATATTCTGTAATAACCTATATGGGAAAAGAATCTGAAAAAGAATGAATATATGTACATGTATAACTGAATCACTTTTCTGTACACCTGAAACTAACACAACATTGTAAATCAACTATACTCCAATAAAATTTAAAAAAGAAAAAGAACAGGAAAATCAGAACATATACCAAAAGGATTCAGATATAAAAAGAACAGGGTTCACAATAGCATGAACTTTATAACATTCTTAAACTTGGTAGATTTTTTTCGTCATATTTATTAGTGAGTAGCAATAAAAAGCCTTAAGATATAAAGGGTCCAGGTATATGTCCATAGGACCAGCAAGAGAGAGACACTTCATAGTGCTGTGGGAAGGAGAAGAACCCTAGAAATAAGGGTGAGCAATGCCAGCTCTAAATCAAAAAAGACAACAAAATGGGGTAAAGACTGTGTCTTTTTATATTAAAAGAGAGGGCATGGCACATAGTACCTACTGTCTGTTGAATAAATGATTCCTTCCAGCCTTCCTCCCTTCTTTCATTTCTTCTTCCCTTCCTTTCCCTCCTGCTATCTATCTACCTACCTACCTACCTACCTATCCATCCATCTATCCATCCTTCTTTCCTTCCTTCCACCAAGCTCTTCATTATTCTTCCATCACCCAATATTCATCCAATTCCTCCTTCCTTTCCTCCCCAGGGCCTGCAAAGTCTAAAGGAACAAGAAGTGCCTTGACAAAGGTCTTAAAAACTTTTTAGTTTGCCCTCTTGAAACCTATCAATATACATTTTAGTTCCAGGCGTTGAAAATAAATCAACTCTGGCCTCAAGTTCCTATTAAGAGGAAAAAAGTCCACAAAGAAAATCCATGGATATTGTCTTCAATATCAATGGTTGTTGAAGAAGGCTTTCTTGTTTTCTCCCAGAAAAGAAAGTTCAACTCTGCAGCAGAGCAATTAGTACAATCTTACCCTGAGGATACCCGAAATGGGTAAAATTTACTTTTAAAATTTCAGGTCAGCCCCTTATTCCTAACCCATATTTGAAAACCAGTTCCCCCATTTTCCCTCACTCCCACCTCCCCCAAAGTAGCTACAACAAACACTTTAAAGCTCCCCCAGTCCCTTTTGTCTCATATCCCAAAATGAAAGAACCCTGAATGGATTCAGTATCAGTCTCTTACCCTGCCAGGAAAGATAGGGAGTAGGAGTTGTTCTTGGAAACAAATGCCGAGCGGTGTGTCTGTATCATCTTGCCTCGAGAAGGTTCTTCATTCTCTGAATCTGAGAGACGTGCAGGACACTGGCAGGAGACAAGGGAGACAACACTGTCCATTGGGGGTTCCCATGGAATCTCCCAAAGCTATTGTTCAAATCTCTCTTTCTATTATATGTTCTCTGTGAGTTCCAATCTATGTTTCCAACTGCCTCTTGGGATCCCAATCTGGATATCCCAAATGCAGCTCAAACTGCAGTTTGACTCCAAAGTCAAACTCAATATTTCTCTTCTCTAAGTCCCCCTACCAACCCAGTTAGAAGCTTCAGTGTCACCCATGACTCTTTCCTTTCCTTTCTTCAAAGTCATAATAACATCGTATAGAGGTTTTGAGTACCCCAACACACCCAAGTATTTTATTTCATCTACTCTTTAACCTACCCCACTAAGAAGGGATTATTACCTTTTACAGATGGAAAACTGAGGCTCAGAGTAGTTAATCTGCCTAGGATTGTAGAGCTAATAAGTAGTTAACGTTGGCACTGTGATCCAGAGCATCTGTCTCCAAAATGCCTCCACGTTATTTCTACTTTGCTCCATTCTACTCCTCGAATGTCTTTCAGATCTAACTCTTCTCATGAATACTCATTGTCACTGTCTTTCCTTAGATTCTCATCATCTTCTGCCTTGACTACTGCAATAATCTACTTATGGGTCTTGCTCTCTCCAGCCTTTCTTCCCTGCAACCCCCTCCATATTATCAAACACACAGACAGAATCCCATCACTCCCCTGCTTAACCACTGGTGACTTCAGGATAAAGTCTAAATACCTCAGCATGATCCAATAACCTTCAGAAACTAGATCCGATATTCCTCCAAGTTTTTCTCCCACCAGTTCCGACACAGGGAACTCCTTGAGCTCTACTGCAATCATACTACTTTCTACTCTCCACATGCATCATCATAGTCTTTCAAAACTCCTATTCTTTTGCACATGCTATTCTTCCCTTTGCCTAAGATTCTCCTTCCACATTCTCTGCCTATAAAATACTCATTGGCCTTTCAGAGGCATCTTAAATGTCACTTTCGCTTCCAAACACCCTTAGATCAGCTTTTTCCATCTTGCTGACACTCATTCATTTACCTTCATTTTATTTTAGAGTCTCTTTTTGAGTCTTTAAATTTACATTCAAAGTTTCTTTTACGTGTGTCTTTTGCATACACATATGAGGATTTGCTCATGATTCAATATGAGTGTCTTCTTTATAGGGGGAGCAACTAATCACACTGAACTGTAGCTTCTTATTTAGGAGTCTGATTTCTGCTGTAGACAACAGACTCTTTGAGAGCAAGTGACCACCTTTTCTTTAAAACTTCTGATACCATTATATAGTAGGTAAACAAAAAAAGTCTAATAATCTAATGATTAACCAGTTTTCTAATGATTCAATGACTATCAAAGTTAGAGTTGTAGACAGAGGCATGCAAGGCATCTTATGGCTCAGAGTACCCTGTATTCCTTAAATGCCTTGTTATTCTCTAGGTTGATAGGCACATTCATACAACAGGCTATGTTTCCAACAGCCTTTAAGAAACAGTTGAAGGATTACAATTTACAGAGAAGCTTTTCAATTCTGTAGGGTATCTATCACTCCTTAAAGAACCCTGTTGTACAAACTATTCACTGGAGAAACTTTAATAGCACTAACCCATTACCAAATTTATTGGAAAGAAAGAAAAAGTTTTGACATCAATAGACTCAACGGGATAAATAATGGCAATTTTTTTTAGGTCTTTCTGCATAATCAATTCGGTACCAAATAAAAGAATGTTCAAATTCCAGCTCTATTACTTAGCTATCACTGTCACTATAGGTTAATTGCTTTACCTTTTTGAGCCTCAGTTTCTCATCTATAAAATTAAACATGATCTGTCTACTACGTATATTGTGATAAACCATTAAAAACACATAGTGCATTAGCTCACAAGTAGTAAGTGCTCAACAAAAGATAGATTTTAGGGCTTCCCTGGTGGCGCAGTGGTTGAGAGTCCGCCTGCCGATGCAGCGGACACGGGCTCGTGCCCCGGTCCGGGAAGACCCCACATGCCGCGGAGCGGCTGGGCCCGTGAGCCATGGCCGCTAAGCCACCGATTAAAAAAAAAAAAAAAAAAAAAAAAAAAGAGATAGATTTTATTTATATCAATTTTAATACTATTAATCTTTTAAGAAAAAACTCTTGGTATTATAATAGGTATATGCCAGGTTCCTTTTAATTGTTGAAAATAAATTTACATTATTATAAATAAATAATTATATAAACAGAAGGTACCCTGACCCCCAATCCCTCTATATTTCTACCCTCACGAAACCTAGAGCCATAAGATAGGAAAATATTTACCTCTCATCTTTAACTTTGGATAAAAACAAGCGTATAGGACTATGGATTCCTAAAATGGAAATCTCTAAAATGATATTTTTTAAAATGTTGTGCCTAAAAAAAATTAAAAGAATGATAATACCCAGGGTTGGCAAGGGTGTGAGGAAATTAGTTTAGCACATTTGTTTACTACTGTTTAATACAAACTTTAAAGTTCAAAGTTTAATACAAACTTTCTGGAGGTCAACTGAATAATAAGTACAAAAAGTACACTCCCTTTGATCTGATCATTCCACTTCTAGTAATCTACAAGGAACTAATGAGATACATGGATTTCATCACAGCAGTGGTTTAAGACAGCAAAATATCAACAGATTAATTAATTGGATAAATTCTACAGTAAAGAATAACTAGCAGACCACTAAATAATGATATGGGATTCTTTATTTACATGGAAAGACATCTAGGACTTATAATTTATTAAAGAAGGTTATAAAACAATATGTATACTGGGTTACATTTTCTGAAAAGAAAAACAATATATTTTACACACACACACACACACACACACAAACACACTTAGAAGTGAAGTCTGGAAGGATATTCACCAAAATGTTTATAGGAGTTATCTCTAGGCTATGGGATGACAAGCAATTTTTCACTTTCAACTTTATAATCTTTAGTATGACTATAATTGTTACACCAAATTGTTTTCCAACAATTTGCACTACTGTCGGTATTAACTGCACCATAACAAATCGTAATAAATTAAACATCGTGCCTATTTTATTTTCTTTCTGAACAAATAACTGTTTCTAGAATAAGCACTTCTCTTCCTCTATTTGGATTCAACTTGATAAACACATATCAAACACTTGTGATGTGCAAGGTACTATGGGAGATTTAAAAAACAGTAAGACACATTTCCTATACTTAACAAACTTACAAATTAAGTAGAGAAACACAAACACACAAATAACCATAATGTAAGGAAGAATGAAATAAGTCCTATAAAAGTTACAAAGTGAGGAGAGGAAAGTTGAAGAGAATGGATGATGGGAGTGGAGAAAAAGTGAGGAATCCCTATAGGTTCCAGGAAGGTGACAGCTTTTAAACTAGACATGGAAAGATAAATAGCCTTTCAACAGGTAAGGTCAGTGGCATTTCAATGAGATGAAATGCAAGAGCAAGGATTCTCAGGAGGGAAAGCATAGATTATACATTTGGGGGAAAGCAAACAGCTCTGTTCCCTGGAGTTCTCGGATGTAAGCAAAAATGGAAAGATAAGCTAGAATAATACTAAGGACCTGAATGTTGGGGTGAAGAGTTCTCATTTAATTCCACAGGAAATGGGGAGCCACTGAGGTTTTTGGAGCAGGACGGTGAAATGATCAGTCCAGCTCTAATCATAATACTCTCTATATAAAATATAATCCTTCAGCTGGCTTTTCACTGAGACCACTTGAGCTTCTTTTCAGTCCCAATATGAATGCATCCTTGGCTAAACTAAATGAAATTATTTGTTCAACACCAAAATTTCTTAAGACATATTTAAAGTAAAATTTTAAAAGTCCTCAAAAATATAAAATATAAAAGCAAACAGAAAAAAGGTAAAATCACAAAAATCTAAAACTTAAAGTGTTCATAGATCTGATTTTATTCAATGTACAGGAAATTTTGCAAAACTGGCCATTGCCAATCAGGATTTGTACTTCCTGATTCCTTTTAAGATTAAATTTTAGGTTGATGTAATTAATTTCTACTTCAAAGATTACAGTGGCAAAAGAAAAAATAATTAGAGCAATTTCCCATCCTTGCTATGAATTAATACTAGAGATCATTTCCTGGAGGAAACCTAGATCCGGCAAGGCCGAAAACAATAGGTTCTTTCTATCAAAAGGACCACAGTAAAGAGTAAGCTCTCTTTGTCAAAATTGGTTTGTCCTAAAAAGAAATGTCTTTCTGGGCTGTTTTCCCTGAGGACACTAATGGACAGTCCTGTTGGGATGAAGAGGCAGAGTTTGCGGTCTTTAGAGACTACAGACAACAGTTGGGGCTATTAGTCAGAAGACATACTATATGCACAAGACTATCATATATTTTATTCTTGCCTTCCTAGATAAACTGTATTCTCTCCAAAAGCAGTCTTTTTCCTTTTGTAGTTCCCAATGAACAGAGCATTGAGAGTACATAAGCATTTCATATTTGTTAAACTGAATCTTTTAGAAGGTTGGAATGCAAATGATTGTTTTTAACAATAATTAAATAGTAACAATTATTATTATTATAACTGGGGTAAAAAAGCCCCACATATACATTGACAGTCAGCAAATACTATCAATCCAAGAAAGCTTAAGTAATCTCAAATTTTGAAGTTCAGGAAAAATGCTTTTGCAAAGAGTACACCTAAAGCACAGAGAAATTAACCTGGCCAAAGTTGTACAATCTGTTACAATGCCGGGACCTGTTTAACAGGCAGACTTCAGGTCTAGAGATATTTTTTCCCTCTATTCTGGTATGTTGTCTGTCTTTATATATGGTAAAGCTTTATTAAATCCACCTAATTAAAAATATAGCCTGAAATACTAATAAGCCTGAATCACAAAACATTTTAATAGATATGACTCTAAAGGTATGCTAAGTACATATAGCAAGTAATAGAAGATGTCTAATCCAATATGAATTACTAAAGAAAAAAAAAAAACAATTGTAATCATCCATTTGAACTGTAATCAGTGGATCCTCCAAAAGTGCTTTCTTGTATTAGTTAAATATACCATTTACAACATTTTCCAGTAATTTGCTTGGTAAATAAGTAACAAAAAAAATTCAGGCAAGATTTGGCCCAATTAGAAGTATAATTAGGTTAAGTTTAAACTAAGTAATCTAATATTGAGGACCTACTTTGTAACTAGAACTGTGCTGTTTGGGGCATTATAAAGAGTAAAGGGAAGTAAAATACAAACTATAAGGAAATCTAGTTGAGGATATAACACATACAGAACTCAGATGTCAAATAACTCATAAATCAAAATGACAATATATGTAATAAAACTTACCACAAGTAGTAAACTATACTAGGTTTTTCCTCTCACTCACCTTTTTTCCCCACTGTTCCCGCTTAATCTTTCCACACAAGTCTCATTGTCCCATTCACAAATCATTTTCTCCAGCTCTCCATCTGAATGCTAAGTTCTTCACTATTCTTAAGCAGCACAGTCAATGACTGTTACTATTCACCAACAAAGGTTTTTCAGATCCACATCACCTGGGCTCATTGCTGATTTTGAGGCAGGTGTCCATCAAAAAGGTGATCTACTTACACGCTCTAGATTTGTCTTCAGTACTAATGGCTCATCTCTTTTTTTCTGTTCATCCATTTTCCTTTTTCCCATTTCTGTATCCTCTGGTAACAGCCTGTGGATTTGATCTTCAGAGGTTTTCTCCTCTTGTAACTTTTCTTCTCTCAGCTAAAAATACAAATCACACCAAGACAGTAGTTTTAGGCAACTATAGACTTAAAAACATCTTTTACTCAGTAGTCTATTAGAACAAACAGGAAAGTTTTGAGACTATTTTCTTATTTGCTATAAAGCCCTCTTAATTTTTAAGTCTACTTTTACTTGAATCTTGCCAAACATTCCCTTCATGGCTTAAGATTTAAGTGCTCTGCATTCTTGAGCAATATGAAATCACAAAGGCTAAGATAATACACATAATCAAAAAATAAGGTTTATTCACTTAGCCAAAAAAGGTGGAACCTAAAAACTTTCCTTACTCCCATAAACCAGATATAACTGCACTGGACCAGGAGAACAGCAAAGATGTAGGCCACAGAGGGCCAGAGAAGTTGGTCTAGGCAAGACAGGTCTTTGGGCCTACTGGAAACAGAAAAAATGGCTTATCACAGTTCCAACGTCCTACAATTTATGTGGATCTTGTGATCCACAGGATAGGTCAAGATACATTGTCTACAAAGAAAGTTAAGGCAGACTAATATGCTTCTCATTTGGGGGAGGTAGCATGGCATTATGAAAATAAGATGGGTTTTGGAATTTAAAACCTGGGTTCTACTGGTTCTGTCACTTACTTAGCAGCTATATGATCTTGGGCAAATGAACCACCATATGCTCACCTACAAAACAGGATAACTCTACTTACTTTGCAGATATTGTTGTAAGAAATAAATGAGATAATAATATAAAGTATTTACTGCAGTATCTTGCTATATACTTAGAGTATATCAAGAGTTCCCTTTCCTAACCTCCCTTTATTCTCTTTTCATTGCCTGGGATTTTAATAAAATTTAAATGACAATGTATATGAAAGCAATTCTAGGCTATTAATATTTTAATCATACTTATAAAATAAAACTAAAGAACAAATAAATATTTTTCATTGGCTGTCAACTGGGTTAAAAAACAAAAACAACAATAACAATAAACAACAATAAGATTTAGTCTTATCTTTCCAATTTCCATAGGTATGATTCCAATAAGCCTGAACTAGTCTTTAACATGCTGGGTCTAATTCAAGAGGTTATGAATATGCAAAGAACACCATAAACAATGTTACGTCAGGAGGAGATTCAAATGAAATAATGTACTCCCAACTCTGCCCAAGTCAAACAAGAACACAAGAGGAAGAAAGCTAACCCATAGCTAGGCAGAAAGCTAACCTGAAGTCTATGCTAACTGCCCACATGAAAGATCAATGCCTTTTTATGATCTTAGATCAATGCCTTTTAATGATCTTAGATGACCACAGGCTACAAAGGAGCATTTCACTTTTAGAGGATAGAAAGGCAGAGTGGCACACACAAAAAACAGATTTTAGCATCATGTTATCATTTACTGAACTCTATGTTTCAGGTGCGGAGCTAAAGCACTGTTACATTATCTCATTTCTACTTTAAAAATTAAAAAACAAAACTAAGGTTTAAAAAAAACTATGGCAAATTCACAGAGCCATAGCCTTGGAGCTGGAATTCAAATCTATGTTTACCTCGGTTGTTCTCAACCAAGGATGATTTTGCCTCTCAGGATACATCTGGCAATGTCTGGAGACACTTTTGGCTGTCACAACTGAGGGGATAAGGTGTGTGGTGCTACTGGCATCTAGTGGGTAGAGGCCAGGAACTGCTACTAAACATCCGAAATGCATAGGATAGCCCCCAACAATATATACATACACAGACGTTGCTATTTTAAAAAAACTAAATATTAAATTTCCTGTTTTACGTATTTTAGTGTTATTTTGTTTTGTGCTTGTGTTTACATACTATGTTCTCTGGCTTTTCTAGTGTTTTAGAATGCATCCTTTGCCTCCTAATAATGTTTATGGCTGCTCTCAAAGTTTTTGACAATAAACTTGTGTGTTGTTGGCAAAACAACCTTCTCATTGCAGTGTTGAGTCTCTGCTAACACAGCATCACCTTAAAGGTAAAAATTTACAAAATTGAAAAACCCATATATACATTTAAACTTCACATGAATCATGTTGGTGTTTTCTCTATATTGGGTTCTGCAGATGCGCTTTTTTTTTTGTCCCTTTTGATGGTTATTTATAAGGACTTGAGAACTTGGTATCTAGGAAAGAGTTTTTATATTCAGCGAAAATGACTCAGTGTCAGAAAATAGCATATAAACTTGAATAAGAAGTATCAATAGCTGCTGTTTATTGAACTCTTCCATGTTTGGGGCATTAAGTTTATAGAGCTTACCTTATCATTATCATTTTACAGACACAAAAATTAACATTCAGTGGTTATTTCCTGAAGTCAGTGTTAGAATATCGAAGAGCTTAGATTTTAAAGCAAACCACTGGCTTCAAATACCACAGTTTCTCAACCTCAGCACTACTGACATTTTGGGTTAGATAATTCTTTGTTATGGGGAGCAGGTCAGAGTCTGAGTAGAAGGCTTATTCATGAATACTTTATTGGGTAGCAGGAGTTAAGGATGGAGTAGTATAACAAGGAGAGACAACGAGCCAATAAAAGTGGTTGGCTTGACAGTCGGCTACAGAAGACAATATGAGAAACTGTATGCAATGCAGCTCAAGACTATTAATCAGAAGTGAGAAAGGGGGAAGCATATATATATATATATATATATATATATATATATATATATGTATGTATATGTATATGTATATGTATATGTATATAAATAGACTCCCACTTCC
>NW_006773138.1:2098825-2107100 GCF_000442215.2 Lipotes vexillifer | reverse complement strand
TCCTGCTGACCAAAGTTTGCTCCACTGGATGTTAAATACCCCTGACGCTGGCTCAAGTAAGTTCTCATGGTAGGGACTGCAGCAGCAACCACAGAGAAGCCATAGAGCTAAAAGCAAGAGGCAAGCAGTAGGAGCCAAAACAAAAGAGATCTCAGCTTGTACCAAGTGAAGCCGCCCACCACTGTAAGTGGAATGATTATTACTGCCCCCATTTTTCTTTTTAATTTATTGGCCATGCCCAGCAGCTCACAGGATCTTAGTTCCCTGACCAAGGATGGAACCCATGCCCCCTGCAGTGGAAGCGGGGAGTCCTAACCGCTGGACTGCCAGGGAAGTCCCTGCCTCCATTTTTAGATGCTAATTATTAAAGAAAAACTATTGATTTCTGTACAGTAATCTCATTCTCAGCCACACTATCAAGAGTAAAATGTAATTTTTTCCCTCAAAATATCTTTACTTTTTCATCATTAATTTTTAAAAATAAACGTTTTGGGTTTTTTTTTTGGCCAGGCCGCATGGCATGTGGGATCTTAGTTCCCCGACCAGAGATTGAACCCCTGAAGTGGAAGTGCAAAGTCTTAACCACTGGACCGCCAGTGAATTCCCAAAAATAAACTTTTAAAAATCAAAGCATTATATACAGTGTACAAATCATAAATGTAAAGTATGACAAATTATACAAAATAAGCACATCCATGTAACTACCACCCAGATCAAGAAACAATATATTACCAGTACCCCTTGTGCCTATTCCTTACCCCAGAGTAACCATGATCCCAGCTTCCCACACCAAAAGGAATCATTTCACCTATTTCTGAAATTTATATAAGTGGAATCTTATATATGTATTGAATCTGTCTTCCTTCAGTCAATATTCCATTTGTGAGATTCATCCATGTAGTTGCATGTAGTAGGTTGTTCTTTCTCATTGTTTTATAGTATTCCATTGTTTGACTAAACAACAATTCTATTGTTAATGGATATTTGCATAGTTATTAATTTATAGCTATTTACAAATAAACTGCTATGAACATTCTTGAGTATGTATCCTGATACACATACTGTTCTGTGCGGTATATTCTAAAAGAGAAGCTGTTTAGTCATAACGCACGGGTACACTGCCATAGTTTCCCCAAAGTGGTTGTACAAATTACACTCCCACCCCAACCTGCAATGTAGCAGAATGACAGTTGCTCTCAACCTTGTTAACAGTATTGTCTATTTTAGCCATTTCAGTGCATATATATTGATACTGCATTATGACTTCAATTTGCATTTCTCTGATGACTAAAGATCTAGAGCAGCTTTTCATGTCTTTACTGACTATTTGGAAATTCTCTTTTATGATGTGCCTATTCACATTGTTGCCCTCCTTTCTCCTTTAAAGTATTTGGGATTTTCCCTAGTAACTTGTAGGAGTTATTTATATTTTTTGAATATGAGGCAGTTTTCAAGAAAAAAAATATACCTACAAGGGTGAGGTGTGTTAGGGCGAGAGAGAGACATGGACATATATATACTAACAAACGTAAGGTAGATAGCCAGTGGGAAGCAGCCGCATGGCACAGGGAAACCGGCTCGGTTCTTTGTGGCTGTCTGGAGGGGTGGGATAGGGAGGGTGGGAGGGAGGGAGACAAAGAGGGAAGAGATATGGGAACATATATATATGTATAACTGACTCACTCTGTTATAAAGCAGAAACTAACACACCATTGTAAAGCAATTATACCCCAATAAAGATGTTAAAAAAAAAAAAAAATACATACATACACCCACCCACACACCCACACACACACACTTTTTTTCCCCTCTCACGGTAGCTTGTTTTTTTTGTTGTTGTTTTTTTGCGGTACGTGGGCCTCTCACTGTTGCGGCCTCTCCCGTTGCGGAGCACAGGCTCCAGACGCGCAGGCTCAGCGGCCATGGCTCACGGCCCCAGCCGCTCCGCGGCATGTGGGATCTTCCCGGACTGGGGCACGAACCCGTGTCCCCTGCATTGGCAGGTGGACTCTCAACCACTGCGCCGCCAGGGAAGCCCGCTTGCCTTTTTCACTCTCTTGTTAGTGCCTTTTAAAGACAAGATGCTCCAGGTTTTAATACAGTTTAATTTAACATTAGTGTTTTTTATATCCCATTTCAGAAATTCTCTCATGGTATCTTTAAGGAGCTTATTATTTGACCTTTCACATTTAGATCTACAATCCACTTTGAACTGATTTTTAAAAAATCAACTATGTTGAGGCATAATCTACATATGATAAAATGATCACATGGAATGCACAGCTCGATGAATTTTGACAAATGTATATATCCATGTAACTGTATCCCTAATCAAGATACAGAACATTTTTACCACCCAAAAAAGTCCCTTCAAACCCACTAGTGGGAATTCCTTGGCGGTCCAGTGGCTAGGACTCCATGCTTTCACTGCTGAGGGCCCAGGTTCGATTCCTGGTCAGGAAACTAAGATCCCACAAGCTTTTCAGCACAGACAAAAACAAAAACAAACGACAAAAAAAAAACCCCACTAAAAAAACCCCACTAGTAATCAATCTCCCACGCCACTCAGCCCTAAGCAACCCTTAATCTTATAACTATGACTACAGATTAGTTTTGCCTGTTATAAAATCATACAGCATATATTCCTTTATGCAGGATTCATTCACAGCATATTTTTGATATTCATCCATGTTACTAAGTTTATTATATTATATTCCTTTTATGGATGAGTTATATTCCATTGTATGAATATACCACAATTTGTTTATCCATTCAAGTATTGTACATTTGGGTTGTATTCAGTTTGGGGCTGTTATAAAGCTGTTATGAACATTCATGTCTTTTTGTGAACAGATGTTTTTATTTTGCCTGTCTAAACAGCTACAAGTGGAATTGCTAGGTCAAGTAGTAAGTATATGTTTAAATTTATAAACTGCCAAAATGTTTCCCATGGAGGTTATACCATTTTACACAGTCAGCCCTCCACATCTGTGGGTTCCACCATCAGTGGATTTAACCAACCACAGATCAAAAATCAATCTGTCTTTGGTGGAACCCATGTACACCAAACCCACAGATACCAAAGGCCAACTGTACTCTGCGATTTTATATAAGGGATTTGAGCATCCATGGATTTTGGTATCCATGGGGTTTCTGGAACCATTCCCCCACAAATACCGAGGGAGGATTATATTCCCACTAACAATGCATGAGAGTTCCAGCTTATTTACATTCTCATACTCATTTGGACACGTGGAATTCTTAGCCTTTTAATTTTAGCTATTCCAGAGGATGTAGGGGATATCCTATATGTGATTTTAATGAGTATTTCCCTGCTGGTTAATTATGTTGAGCATCTTTTCATATGTTTAGTAGCGTGTCTTCTTTTGTGAAGTGTCTATTTTCAATAAAACCTTTTATCCTATTTTTTTAACCTTATTATCAGGTGCATGAGTTTTTTTTTTTATAAGCTCTGGATAAAAGTCCACTGTTAGATACACATTTTGAGAATATCTTCTCCCAGTCTTTGCTTTGCCTATTTCTTAAATGAGTGGAGGTTTTTTACTTTAATAAAATTCAATATCATTTTTTTCTTCTGTGATTAGGACTTTTTGGGTTCTTGTCTAGTAAATCTTTGCCTACCCCAAGGTCAATAACTTTTTTTTCTGTTTTCTTCTGCATAGTTTTAGCTTTTACATTTAGTCTATGATGCATTTTGAATTAATGTTTGTATATGGTATAAAGGAGAGATCAAGATTGACTTTTACTTATTCATAGGATATTCAGTTTGTTCCAGCACCACTGTTGAAAAGACTGTTCTTTTGCCACTGAATTACTTTTGTGCCTTTGTGAACATCAACTGACTATATATGAGTGGGTTTATTCCAGGACTATACTCTATTCCACTGATTATATGTCTTTTCCTTATGCCAACACCATAGTGTCTTGATGACTATCATTTTAAAATCTGCAAGTAAAGTCCTCCAATAATAACAGTCATTATTCACAGACAACATGATCCTCCATGTGGAAAATCCACCAGAATCTACAAAAAAGCTACTAAAACTACTAAATGAGTTTAGCACAGTTGTAGGATAAAATATCAAAATATAAAAACCAACAGTATTTTTATATACTCGGAAGAATTATAACACGGTAATATCCAAAAATGTGAAATACTTAAGATAAATCTGACAAAATATCTGGAAAGTGAAAACCACAAAACACTGCCAAGAGAAACTAAAGAAGACCTAAATAAATAGAAGAATACCATGTTGATGGATATGAAGACTCAATTATTGAGATGTCAGTTCTCCCCAGATTGATCTATAGACTCAATACAATCCCAATCAGAATGCCAGAAAGTCTTTTTGTAGAAACTGGCAAGCCAATATTAAAATTCAGATGGATATACAGAGAACCAAGAAGCCAAAATAACTTTGAAAAAGAACAAAATTGGAGGATTAATACTAATGGATTTCAAGACTTATTATAAAGCTACAATAATCAAAACAGCATGGTATTGGTGTAAAACTAAACAAACAGATCAATGGTACAGATACAATACAGAGTTTAGAAATAAACCCATAAATATATGGGTAACTAATTTTTGACAAAGGTGCAAAAGGCAATCCAATGGAGAAAGGATAGTCTTTTCAACAAATGGTGCCAGAATAACTGGGAAATCCAAACGCACACCATATATAAAAATTAACTCAAAATGGATCACAGACCTACATGTAAAGCCTAAAACTCTAAAATGTCTGGAAGAAAACATAGGAGAAAATCTTTGTGACTTTGGGCTGGGAAAAGAATTCTTGGATATAACACCAAAAGCAAAATCCATAAAGGAAAAAAAATGTATAAACTGTATTTTTTAAAAAATAAATACATTTATTTATTTATTTATTTATTTTTGGCTGCTTTGGTTCTTTGTTGCTGTGAGCGGCTTTCTCTAGTTGCAGCAAGCAGGGGCTATTTTCGTTGTGGTGTGCACGCTTCTCATTGCAGTAGCTTCACTTGTTGCAGAGCATGGGCTCTAGGTGCACGGGCTTCAGGAGTTGTGGCACGTGGGCTCTAGAGCGCAGGCTCAGTAGTTGTGGCCCACGGGCTTAACTGCTCTGCAGCATGTGGGATCTTCCCAGACCAGGCCTCGTGTCCCCTACATTGACAGGTGGATTCTTAACCACTGTGCCACCAGGGAAACCCTAAACTGTATTTTTTGAAAGTTAAAAACTTCTACCCATCAAAAGGCTCTAAGAAAATGAAAAGACTGACACACCCTGGGAGAAGAATATTTGCAAAGCATATACCTGTTAAGACTTGTACCTGAAGATCTTTCAAAATTCAACAGCAAGAAAATACAAATAAACCCATGAAAAGATGCTCAACATCACTGGTCATCAGGAAAATACAAATTAAAACCACAATGAGATGCCACTACACACCAGTTAGAATTGCTAAAATTAAAAAGACTCACCACAGCAAACGCTGACAAAGACTGAAAGAAACCAGAACTTTCATACTCTACTGGTAGGAATTAAAATGGTAAAACCACTTTGGAAAAGTTTGGCAGTTTCTTAAAAAAGGACACACACCTACCATACGATCCAGCTTTCTCATGCCTAAGTATTTACCTAAGAGAAAAAAAATTTTATTCTATACAAAGACTTGCAGGTGAATGTTCACTGTAGCTTTATTTGTAATAGCCAAGAACTGGAAACAACCCAAATGTCTATTAACAGGCAAACAGATAAACAAATTGTGACATATCCATACAATGAAATAGTACTCTGCAATAAAAAAGAATAAACTATTGATACATGTAATTAGTGAATGAATCTCAAAATAATTATGCTGAGTAAAAAAGCCAAACAGAAAAGCATAAACAACTTATGCCAAAAAGAACAAACAGGTTAATTGGACTTCATCAAAATTAAAAACTTTTGTGCATAGGACACTATCAAAAAAGTGAAAAGACAACCTATAGAGTGGGAGAAAATATTTGCAAATCATGTATCTGATAAGGATTTAATATTCAGAATACATAAAAAACTCTTACAACTCAACAACCAAAAGACAAACAACCCAATTCAAAACTAAGCAAAAGACTTGAATAGACATTTCTCCAAAGAAGATATAAAATGGTCAATAAGCACATGAAAAAAGGCTCAACATCATTATTCATTAGGGAAATGCAAATCAAAACCTAATGAGATACCCACTAGAATGATTATTTTTTTAAAACTCAGAAAATAACAAGTGGGGGGGAGCGGTGGAAAGATGGCGGAGGAGTAAGACGCGGAGATCCCCTTCCTACCCACAAATACACCAGAAATACATCTACATGTGGAACAACTCCTAGAGAACACCGACTGAATGCTGGCAGAAGACCTCAGACCTCCCAAAAGGCAAGAAACTCCCCACGTACCTGGCCGAGTGGATGAAAGGCTCTTGCTGCTCCAGCCAGGAGTCAGGACTCTGCCTCTGAGGTGGGAGAGCCAACTTCAGAACACTCATCAAGAAGAGACCTCCCAGCCCCACATAATATCAAACGGCGAAAATCTCCCAGAGATCTCCATCTCAACACCAGCACCCAGCTTCACTCAACGACCAGCAAGCTACAGTGCTGGACAACCTATGCCAACCATATAGCAAGACACGAACACAACCCCACCCACTAGCACAGAGGCTGCCTAAAATCGTAATAAGTCCACAGACACCCCAAAACACACCACCAGACGTGGACCTGCCCACTAGAGAGACAAGATCTAGCCTCATACACCACAACACAGGCACTAGTCCCCTCCACCAGGAAGCCTACACAACCCACTGAACCAACCTTAGCCAATGGAGACAGACATCAAAAACAACGGGAACTACGAACTTGCAGCCTGCAAAAAGGTGAACCCAAACACAGTAAGATAAGCAAAATGAGAAGACAGAAAAACACACAGCAGATGAAGGAGCAGGATAAAAACCCACCAGACCTAACAAATGAAGAGGAAATAGGCAGTCTACCTGAAAAAGAGTTCAGAATAATGATAGTAAAGATGATCCAAAATCTTGGAAATAGAATGGACAAAATGCAAGAAGCAGTTAACAAGGACCTAGAAGAAATAAAGATGAAACAGACAATGATGAACAACACAATAAATGAAATGAAAAATACTCTAGATGGGATCAATAGCAGAATAAATGAGGCAGAAGAACGGATAAGTGACCTGGAAGATAAAATAGTGGAAATAACTACTGCAGAGCAGAATAAAGAAAAAAGAATGAAAAGAACTGAGGACAGTCTCAGAGACCTCTGGGACAACATTAAACGCACCAACATTCGAATTATAGGGGTTCCAGAAGAAGAAGAGAAAAAGAAAGGGACTGAGAAAATATTTGAAGAGATTATAGTTGAAAACTTCCCTAATATGGGAAAGGAAATCGTTAATCAAGTCCAGGAAGCACAGAGAGTCCCATACAGGATAAATTCAAGGAGAAATACGCCAAGACACATATTAATCAAACTGTCAAAAACTAAATACAAAGAAAGCATATTAAAAGCAGCAAGGGAAAAACAACAAATAACACACAAGGGAATCCCCATAAGGTTAACAGCTGATCTCTCAGCAGAAACTCTACAAGCCAGAAGGGAGTGGCAGGACATACTGAAAGTGATGAAGGAGAAAAACCTGCAACCAAGATTACTCTACCCAGCAAGGATCTCATTCAGATTTGATGGAGAAATTAAAACCTTTACAGACAAGCAAAAGCTGAGAGAGTTCAGCACCACCAAACCAGCTTTACAACAAATGCTAAAGGAACTGCTCTAGACAAAAACACAAGAGAAGGAAAAGTCCTATAATAACGAACCCAAAACAATTTAGAAAATGGGAATAGGAACATACATATCGATAATTACCTTAAATGTAAATGGACTAAATGCTCCCACCAAAAGACACAGATTGGCTGAATGGATACAAAAACAAGACCCATATATATGCTGTCTACAAGAGACCCACTTCAGACCTAGAGACACATACAGACTGAAAGTAAGGGGATGGAAAAAGATATTCCATGCAAATGGAAACCAAAAGAAAGCTGGAGTAGCAATTCTCATATCAGACAAAATAGACTTTAAAATAAGGACTATCAGAAGAGACAAAGAAGGACACTACATAATGATTAAGGGATCGATCCAAGAAGAAGATATAACAATTGTAAATACTTATGCCCCCAACATAGGAGCACCTCAATACATAAGGCAAATACTAACAACCAT
>NW_006773138.1:2048630-2095898 GCF_000442215.2 Lipotes vexillifer | reverse complement strand
TAGCCCGGAGGTGGAAACAACCTAAGTGCCCATCGTCGGATGAATGGATAAAGAAGATGTGGCACATATATACAATGGAATATTACTCAGCCATAAAAAGAAACGAAATTGAGCTATTTGTAATGAGGTGGATAGATCTAGAGTCTGTCATACGGAGTGAAGTAAGTCAGAAAGAGAAGGACAAATACCGTATGCTAACACATATATATGGAATTTAAGAAAAAAAATGTTATGAAGAACCTAGGGGTAAAACAGGAATAAAGACACAGACCTACTGGAGAACAGACTTGAGGATATGGGGAGGGGGAAGGGTGAGGTGTGATAGGGCGAGAGAGACATGGACATATATATACTAACAAACGTAAGGTAGATAGCCAGTGGGAAGCAGCCGCATGGCACAGGGAAACCGGCTCGGTTCTTTGTGGCTGTCTGGAGGGGTGGGATAGGGAGGGTGGGAGGGAGGGAGACAAAGAGGGAAGAGATATGGGAACATATGTATATGTATAACTGATTCACTCTGTTATAAAGCAGAAACTAACACACCATTGTAAAGCAAATATACCCCAATAAAGATGTTAAAAAAGAAAAGAAAAGAAAAGAAAAAGAAAATAACAAGTGCTAACAAGAACATGGAATATTGGAGCCCTCATACATTGCTAGTAGGAATGTAAAGTGGTGCAGCTGCTGCAGAAAACAGTATGACGATTTCTCAAAAAATTAAACATTCAATTATTCCCATGACCCAGCAATTCCACTCCTAATTATATACCCAAAATAAAACCAGGAGTCAAGCAGACACTTGTATTCCAATGTTTATTGCAGCATTATTCACAAGAGCCAAAAAGTGGGAAGGAGATGAAAGGATCAACAAAATGTTATATATTCATACAATGGGATATCCAGCCAAAAAAAGGAATGTAGTACTAAAACATGTTACAATGTGAATGAACCTTGAAAACATTATGCTGAGTGAAATAAGCCAGGTCACAAAAGGACAAATACAATATGATTCCACTTACATATCTAGAATAGGCAAATTTGTA
This sequence comes from Lipotes vexillifer, assembly GCF_000442215.2. Lineage (NCBI taxonomy): Eukaryota > Metazoa > Chordata > Mammalia > Artiodactyla > Lipotidae > Lipotes > Lipotes vexillifer. The sequence goes on along the minus strand of NW_006773138.1, from coordinate 2,094,855 downwards.
GAAAGAAGGTTAGCGGTTACTAGGGCCTAGGGTGATGGTAGAATGGGGAGATATTAATGGGTACACAGTTTCTGTTTGGAGTGATCAAAATATTTCGGAAAAAGAAAGCAGTTTTGATGGCACAACACTGAATGTACTTAAGGCCGCTGAACTGTACACCTGAAGTGGTTAAAATGGCAAATTTTATGTCATATATATTTTATAGCACAACCTATTATATAAGTATCATGAAGTTCCAGCTAGCTTTCTATCCTTTTAGATACTACAATAAACAATCTGGGGGCTTCCCTGGTGGTGCAGTGGATGAGGGTCTGCCTGCCGATGCAGGGGACACGGGTTCGTGCCCCAGTCCAGGAGGATCCCACATGCCGTGGAGTAGCTGGGCCCATGAGCCATGGCCGCTGAACCTACGCGTCCCGAGCCTGTGCTCCGCAACGGGAGAGGCCACAACAGTAAGAGGCCCGCGTACCGCAAAAAAAAAAAAAAAAAAACAATCTGTATGACAGGTTTACTCAAGGCAATATCCTAGTAGCAGGCTTCAACTAGTCTTCTAATTAGAATCAGGTAGTTGAATTGTCTAACAGCTAAACACAGGAGCAAACAGAATTCCTAGCCATAGGGCAAGGCGCTGTCAAAGGAATAGACTATTGAGCTCACTAGATTCTTAAATCCTGTTCATGGAAGGGTGGAGATGCCTATAGAATATTTGTAGCTAATCCGTATGTCTTGAATAATACCCATTTCACCATGAAAAATTATTTATCTTCATAATTGTAGAATCTGAGTGATGGGTATACAGGGGTTTTATTGTTCATTTTATTGTGTTTTTTTTGTTTAAATATTACACAAATTAAAAATTTAGAAATCACTTATAACATCCATTATGCAAGTTAAAAAATCTCAGATGCTGGGTGATTATAGAAATAATTGAAGGGCTTATAGGAGCCTATGCAGAGAAAGTTCTGATTATAGTCTCTCAAATGCTAAGTAACTACTCCAGAGTATGTATTCCCTATTAGTACTTCAATGTTAACTAGCCATCCTTAGAGTTTAAAGCTAAACACATATACACCACACTATTTCAAATGAAATATTTTAAAATACATTTCATAACATCCAGAACATACTTCTTTCTATCACGGATTTTTAACACAAATTGCTTGTGTCCAATTGCTTGTTTTCAAATTTCCCTTCCCTCAGACACTATGAGCTTCTATCAACCTGGAACCATGCTATTCATCCTTGATTTCCCCCCTCCCACTTTAGTTCTGGACATAGGGCCTGTATTCAGTAAGTTTAATTCCACAGATATTTACAGAGCACTAGAGTCTATGTGTTAGGCATTGCTTTTAGTGCTGAGGATACAGCCCTGATCAAAAATGACAAAGTTGTTTGCATGGTGCTTATATTCTATAAGAATGTGATTGAAATGAAAGATGTGATTGGACTAATCAATTTTTAAAAGGTCTTCCAACAAATATTCTCTGATACAAACTATACCTATTTTGGTGACTCTACCAGTCCCCATGCTTTGGGGAGCTTCTCTCAATTCCAGAATAAAAGGTAACCAACCCGACAGTGCCATGAACACAGGGCTGGTGGGAAGAGTGCTGCTCAATGGCATTTTTTTTTTAATTTGGATTTAACTGTTCTCATTAAATCTACATGCTTATCAAAATTCCCTCCATCCCCAACCAAAGATAATGTTCCATATAGCTGTCCCAGGCTGGAGAATTTATTACTAATCTAACACAGTCACACACAGAATTTGCCCTTACGGTGACGGCGCAGATGACAGCAAAAGTTCTCCTCTAAATGGACTGATGATAGGATTTTCTCTCTAAAATATATCAGAGCTCTCAAAGGTTAAAATACACTAATTTTCACCACCCCAGCCTCTTTGCCTGTATAGGAAACCATCAAGTTGTGAGAGCATTTATCACACATCAGACCTCACAGGTGTTTGACAGGAATCACTAACGCCTGTTCCACATGATGTCTTCAGTTAACCTGAAGCCTTTGGTTTATTTTGTGGAGCAAACCATTCATCTCTTTTAACTTCTGCCATTGCATCAGCCAACAATTTGCTTCCCTCTGGATCCATCTTCGAGAGTTCTCGAAATGCTTCATCCCCCACAAAGCAAATTTCATGTCCATCAGGGTCAGTCAGAATGATCACTTGCACTGTTGCTTACCCTGGAGTGTCCAGACTCACGAGGAGAGTCAGAATCTTCTGATTCTCCCTTTTTATCAAGTCTTCTAAGTCTGACAACTCTTTCTGGGGGCAAGAAAAGGCAATTCGTCCAAAAGCTGCTGCATGATCAACTGCCCCCTGGATGCCCTGTAGCTCCAGCTTACACTGGTTATCAGCATAGCCCAGCAAAACTCTCTGCTTCTTTTCATCTTTTTCATAAATTTTCATTCCCAGAAGATTAGGCCAGTAGTTCAAGGACTTCTGAAGATCAGAAACTGCTAGAGTTACTTTTAATACAGGATCTGACTGAGGTGGACTGCGGTTCTGCAAATAGAATTTATATCCTCTGGGGGCTTTAGTTTCAAAAACACCTACTGCGACTTCATTGAGTGGCCACTCCAACTTCCTGGCTTTGCAGACAGCCTGGCTAGAAGCAAGCGTGATGCCCATGAAGTCACTGCCAAGCTATAGTCTCCGATGCCATAACTGTAAGTCAGTTCTGCAACAAAATGATCATCCTCAGGTCCAAATTCTATCACTGATTTACTCCATTTCCCATCATAAGGCCTTCATCCCCAGGACATCACAATAGAAACACACCATCTGGAAGCGGTTTCCCACTTTGAACATGAAGTGCAGAGCCCTGAGAGTAGCCATGACCACCTACACTACCCATCCCTCACGCGTACAGCGCCGCGCTGCCCACAGGTGACACCAGCACAGTAATCCCAATGGCACTTTAAAGATTAGAGGCTCATGCATCCATAATTTCCTCATTTTCGTATCTAAATTGGTAAAATGGTCCACCACCCTCTGATAGTAGACTACAGAAATAATTTGTGAGAGTTGTAGGACCTTCTGGCCTCATGGTGTTTCCTTAATCTTTCCCCTAACACACAACTAACAGATTTTTCCTATAAAATATTATATATAAAAACATATAGTAAATTATATGAGTTATACATATATAACTCATTTCCTACATTTTCTAGTTATCTCTGGGCCAAAGGTTCTCAAACTGAGACCCCAGACCCTTAAGAGGATTCACAAAGGTAGTGATGGAAATCTAATTTTCAATATATTTTTAACAATCTAACAAATCATATACTTATAGTCCATAAGGTTCTACCCACTAAATACCTCAATAAATAGGTTGAATACATTTTTGTTGCTTATCTAGGGCTTATTCTTTAATAGAAGACATTAACAATATTTTAAATTGTTAAGGGGGTTATGAAAAGAGTATATATTATAAGCTGATAAAGTTGGGGACCACTGCTTCAGAAACACTGCTCCAGACCATGATGAACTTGTTAGATATTCAAATTAATGTCAGAACATTTCAATTTACTTTGGTATCTATAGTGATCAATGCTTTGCATCTTCCATCTGGTTCCTAGGCTCTCATTTGATACTAACAGTTACCACTTATATAGGGTCTAATTGGTGACTACTGCTGATGCTACCCACAAAAAGAAAGTGTTTGGGGTAAGGACTACTTGAAGCTTCCATCTCACAGAATCCAGAAATCATAGCAAATCTTGCATACAAGGCAAAAGCCATGACTTCTACTTGAACAATCACATAAATAGCACCAAAGCAACTATTTGCTCTTATGATTCTTACCTAATTTTAACAAAATCACACTGATAACACTATGCTCTCTTCACTTTAAATTCTTAAACACCTTTCAATTTAAATGTTATGTTTAGAATAAAGTATATTTAAATACTTATGCCAATATAACATTTTACAAATTTTCTCCTTTATGTAATAAAGTGTTTTAAATTACTTCAATATAGGTTTTAAATTATTACATGTGCTCTACAGAAATGCATATAAAATTAATTTTAAGCATTAAAGTTTATACATATATCGAACCAGCAGATACTAAGTCATATGTTTAGTTGCCAAGCTAAAAGGCTAAATGAAGGGGCGTGCACTCACAAGAAGTATAAAGTAAGAGCTCTAAATCATTGATTATTAAAAGGCAAAGACAGGTCTTCACTGTCCAAAGTTCAAGAAAACTGGGAATCATTTATGGTTCATACCACTAACTTTCCAGCTTCCAACCATGACTTTTTGACAGTCAGCCACTTCTAACTCAAATTAACAAATTAAAAAATGGCAGTAATGGAGGGGGGTTACTTTGTGCTAGATTTTTTTTAATTCCAAATTTTAAAGAATAGTAATAATTCTTATATATGGATTACTATGTGCCAGGCACTATTTCACAATAACCCTATAAGCTAGGTACTATGGGGTCCACTTTACAGACCAGGAAACTAAGAAATGGAGAGATGAACTAACTTGCCCAAATTCACATGGAGAGTCAGAATTTGAACTTAGATGGCTCTTAAGCACTTTAATAAACTGCCTCTCAGCTAAGGGCAAAATAACCACATCATTTGTATTGTGATTTACTGAGCATCTGCAATTTTTTTTTTAAAGTCTGACATAAACAAACAAAAAGTGGACTCTCAGATGTAAGCAGCAAATGAGGTTTTAAACTCTAATCTGAATCCAGAAAAATAAAACCAAGCTTGTAATTTTACTGAAAGTGGATTACCTGTGAATTTTTACACAGATTTGGATAGAGATGGGAAATTTTAAAAATTATCTTGTGGAATCTTTTTTAAATATCATATTTTTAAAAGTGATTTCTGATTCTTGAATGGTTTGGCTTTAAGTAAAATATTGGCATGCATGTAATATATCACAATGATATTTTCTGTTATTTTATATAGCCATTAAAAATGTTGGCATGGATCGAAATACACTGATATGGAAAGCTTCATATGACATGTTAAACAAAACAGTCAGTAAAAAGGGCATGTAAAGTGTGATCCTAAATCTATTCTGTAAAAAGTCTTAAGCTTACGTTTATGATAAACATTTTCCCTTCCAGTTTTATTGAGATACAACTGACATACAGCACTGTACAAGTTCAAAGTGTAACATAATGATTTGACTTACATACATCATAAAATGATTACCACAGTAAGTGTAGAGAACATCCATCATCTCATACAGATTCAACATTAAAGAAGAAAAATTTTTTTCCTTGTGATGAGAACTCAGGATTTATTCTTTCTTTTTTTAAAAAAATTAATTAATTTATTTGTTTGGGGGGGGCATTGGGTCTTCATTGCTGCATGCAGGCTTCTTCTAGTTGCAGTGAGTAGGGGCTACTCTTCATTGTGGTGCGCAGACTTCTCATTGTGGTGGCCTCTCCTGTGTGGAGCACAGGCTCTAGGCACATGGGCTTCAATAGTTGTGGCATGTTCAGTGAGTAGTGAGTAGGGGCTACTCTTCATTGTGGTGCGCAGACTTCTCATTGTGGTGGCCTCTCCTGTGTGGAGCACAGGCTCTAGGCACATGGGCTTCAATAGTTGTGGCATGCGGGCTTCAGTAGTTGTGGCTCGTGGGCTCTAGAGCACAGGCTCAGTAGTTGTGGCACATGGACTTAGTTGCTCTGCAGCATGTGGGATCTTCCTGGACCAGGGCTCGAACCCGTGTCCCGTGCATTACAGGCAGATTCTTAATCACTGTACCACCAGGGAAGTCCCTCTCTTAACTTTCATATACAGCAGTGTTAGTTATATTTATCATGTTGTACATTACCTCCTTAGTACTTATTTATCTTATAACTTGGAACTTTATACCTTTTGACTGTCATCATCCAATTCCCTTTCCCACCACCTCCTGCCTCTGGTAACCACAAATCTGATCTCTTTTTCTGTAAGTTTGCTTGTTTGTTCTTGAAGTACAACTGACCTACAACACTATGTTAGTTCCTGTTACACAACATAGTGATTCAATATTTCTGTACTCAAAATGATCACCATGATAAATCTAGTTATGATCTGTCACAATACAATGATATTATATAGTTATTGACTATATTTCCCCACACTGTACATTTCATACTCATGACTCATTTGTTCTGCAACTGTAAGTCTGTACCTCTTAATCTCCCTCACCTATTTCTTTCCTCCCCTCTCCCCTCTGGCAACCACCTGTTTGTTCTCTGTATCTATAACTGTTTCTGTTTTGTTATGTCTGTTCATTTGTTTTGTTTTTTAGATTCCACATATAAATGAAATCATACAGTACTGGTCTCTGTCTAACTTATCCACTAAGTGTAATGGGGGTGGGGCATGTTTGGCAGAGGATGCACTACCCCCATTGTATTCCCACTTCAGCTTGTTTCTCCACAATGTTTCCAAGAGTCTGGGGGACCCTACCCCTTTGCCCCCTTTCCCACCTCCCTTTGTGCTCTGGAGGCCCAGAGGAATTGGTAGCTGCGATTTGTGTTTATTCCCTTCTCTGAATATAACGGTCAGAACCAAAAAAATGATATCCAAAGATACTGTGGTACTAACAGCATGATCTACAGCAAGAAAGATAAGCATTTGGCTCCAATCCATGAGATTCCAAGGAGAGAGACAGCCAAGACAGTGTAAAGAAGAATAAGAAAAAAGGCTTGATAAATATCATTAAGGGCATGAAAGTTGAAAGCACAGTAAATGTACAAACAACAAAGCCACCCAACAGAAGACAACTTAAAACTGTGGAGGCTACAACTAGCAGGCTTAAAAAAGCTCCAGAAGATGCCCCCAAAAGAGAAGTGAATCCCTGAGTCCTGAGTTGGTGGTGGCTGCATCTCCTGTTGCAGACTATCCCTTTTGACAAGCAGATGACCAAGTCAGAGCTGCTCCAGCAGCACAAGGAAGACTCAAGGGCACAGAAAGAGGGCGAAGGACCTAAAATTAGTTTCAGTAACATCACATCAGCTACGAAAGTTGCCAGATCTGCCTGCCACAGCTAGAGTTAGTACAAGACTAGTGAATCAGATGCAGTTTGATGAAGGAGCTGATGATGATGATGTTGGTCAGGATCTCCAACCTGATCTTAAGACCACTGATCTTAGAACAAGTTTTAAAAAGATATATTCAAAGGCAAGAGGCTTAGTATTTTGGGGTTTAAGGCAGTTACTAAAGAGGCACCTGACACAGAGACAGCACCTTCACTTTGGATTGTGGAATTTGCTAATCAGTTAGCTGCAATGAACAGTCCTTTCAGAACGATTATGGAGATGAGCCAATGGACAAAAGAGGAGAACCTGTGGGAGTCGCAATTAACAATGAAGCAGGTTTTGATGATAAGGGTTCAGAATCTCATTAACATATATTTCTGGATAAATACCTGGAGGATTTTCCAAAACAAGGATCAACTCGCCACTTCATGGAGCTGGTGACCTGGCCTTTCCAAAAACCCATATCTGAGTGTTAAGCAGAAGGTTGAACACTTAGAGTGGTTTAGAAATTATTTTAATGAAAAACAGGATGTTCTAAAAGAGAGTGACATACAGTTCAATGGGAAATTTTTATTTCAAGCTATTGGAGATTGGTATTATAAACAAAATAATTTGACTAGAAAAAATACAATAAACATTTAAATATGGTTATTAGGTGGCAGAATTACTGGTAATTTTCCCTTTCTCCTTTAAATCTTTTTATAATTATTTTTCTTTTTACAATTCACAGAATTTTATAATTCTGCTTACTTTTATAAATAAGAAAAAATAAAGCTGTTTAAATTTACTATAAGCTTCACTAATCAGATACTTTAACAAAATGTTTTATTTTGTACAAGGGACAGAAGAGTTGTGACTGTTTCTAGAAAACTCTCTCATTTGGCTTTCAAGGTAGCACTGAAATGATTTTATTTAAACTAGTCTCTAAACCATATAAAATATTATACTAATGTAGTAACCTTATAACTATTGATCGTCTCCTCTCATAAATGAAAGACAAGGAAAAACAGGACATTACAGATATAACATGAATAACCTGCAATTCTAATTAAATTTGATCATGCTTTGTATTTCCCAAATGTGTTGTTTTCTTTGAAAAGCATATAACTTGATAAAGTTGTTTCTCCTTGTCTGGGTAGTTGTAAATAGCAAAAGACAACCACGTTAACACTTTCAGATTCTGAACATCCTATAAACTAAACAGTTGTTCCCTCGTGCAGTCAAAATTAAAACTTATTCTTTTGAGAGTTTTTCCTTCTTAGTACCATACAGCTTACCTGCTCTTAAAGATGTACTATGAGATTCTGTATTTATTTCTTATTCTAGAAAGATGCACATCAGCACATACCCAAGTGTGCATTTCCTCAAAGATTACATACTGACATTTCAGAGGAAGAAGCATAGAAAATAATGTAGTAAAAAGAACTCTAGAAATCTTAAAATACATCTAGTTCTATCATGAACCAGCTGTATATCCTTACACAAGTCATTTCTCTTAAAAGAAGGGGCTTTGAAATTGGTGAATGATCAACAATTCAATCCGTATGTAATAAATATATAAGTGCAAGAAATTATATTAGATGTGGTGGAGAGGTAAAGAGACTAAACAAACAGATCCATCTTGAAAGATTTCACAATCTAATAGGAAAAAAATTTTTTAAACAAGCAAACAACCCACTGCTTCCATGGTGCAACAGAACAGATTTTAATAAATATAAGCTTCTTTTAAAATAAGTAAATTAAAAAAATAAGGGAAAGGCCAGCTCAATACTCAGCTCATGATACACTTGTACAGCCAAACAGATTTAAGTGAAATATTCAAGCTTTAATAAACTACACTATATTTTACAGTTTATGGCAGAAAAATAATAAAAGGAACTTTAAAGATATATTATTTCAAAGATAATTAGGCCCTAAAAGTTTACTTACCTTTAAAAAACTCCTTCAGAAAAGTTAATGTCTGCCTTATAGAGTCATTACTCACTTCAGTAACCCATTGACTGTATCTGATTACTCTGTGCTCTGGCTAAGGACTAGAACTGCATGCTTACTACTTGAATAATTCAGCCAGCAATGGGGAGAAAACACTCCTCAAAAAGGAACCAGTGGTAAGGGAGAAAAAAGAAAATGGATAGGTCAGTAAACCAATTCAGAGAAAGCCTAAACCACTCATGTGATCTGCAGAATTATCAAAAGCAGTTCATCTTTCCCACTACAGAAACCAGGGAGATAAGCAGTCTGGAAGCAAAGGCTGTTTTTTCCCCCTACCTTTAACCTTTCAGAGTCTAATGATTCAAAGAAGACAAACAAGGGCATGCTGGATTATATGTTTCCAAAATCTAATATAAAGCAACTATTATTTAACCATGTGGTCAAAGTTAAACACCTAACAAACTGTATAAGCAGAAGGAATAATGGTGTAAATAGTAAGCTTAATGCAACCAATAAATAGAACTTACAGGGATGAATCAATTATTTCAAAACACAAAATGACTAACAGTCAAGCTTATATAGATGAGAACCATAAAGAGATCAATATTGAAATAATTTCTCCATAAAACTTATTTTTCCATTTCAACATATATTTACTGCAGACAAGAATATAACAAGATGGGCCAGCAAAGGCTGTTTTTTCCCCCTACCTTTAACCTTTCAGAGTCTAATGATTCAAAGAAGACAAACAAGGGCATGCTGGATTATATGTTTCCAAAATCTAATATAAAGCAACTATTATTTAACCATGTGGTCAAAGTTAAACACCTAACAAACTGTATAAGCAGAAGGAATAATGGTGTAAATAGTAAGCTTAATGCAACCAATAAATAGAACTTACAGGGATGAATCAATTATTTCAAAACACAAAATGACTAACAGTCAAGCTTATATAGATGAGAACCATAAAGAGATCAATATTGAAATAATTTCTCCATAAAACTTATTTTTCCATTTCAACATATATTTACTGCAGACAAGAACAAAACAAGATGGGCCATTGGGATTGACATGTATACACTGATGTGTATAAAACTGATGACTAATAAGAACCTGTTGTATAAAAAAATAAAATAAAATTCAAAAAAGAAGAATATAATAAGAATATAAATATTCAAGAATGAATACAACAAAATTCTTTCCCCAATCAATGTAACAAGATGGAGGACTGAGCACATGCTAATTTTCTCCTGCTACTTAAAACACCATAAAATGTCAGAAAACATCTTTTTAATAGAATACATCTATAAAAGCACAGAAAAAATAGCATGCCATTAGCAATCAAGATCAAAAATATCCAAAAGATGGAACTAGTTTTCACACCTAAAGGTTATAAGCAAGCAATTCATAGAAAACCTGTAAATGGCCAGTAAGCACAAGATGCTCCTCCTCTCTAGTAACCAGGGCAATGTAAATTAAAACAATGAGATATTTTATTCAGCAGATAGCAAAATATTAAAAATAATGATAAAGGCTTAGCAAGGATTTAAAGAAAAGGGACTCTCTTTTACTACTGGTAAGAGAGTTAAGTTGAAAGAAGTCTTTTGAATATCCACCAAAATGCAAAGTGTATATACACTCTGACCTGCACTTTCACTTCTAGGAATCTAACTTAAAGGCAGTATTTGCTCAGATATGTTTATGTGTGTTTAGTGCAACATCTCTTCAAAACTGGGGGAAATGGAAAACAATTTAAATGATCAATGGTTAAGTGAATTATGCCTCATCCACACTATGAAATACCATTCAGTATGAAAAAAGTACCTATATGAAAGCACCTGCTGCCCCTCCACAAAAAAAGCACATATTGTTAGAGGAAAAAAAAAAAAATGGCTACAGAATAGATCATATTATTCCTCAAAATTCCTAGCTTCTATGAAGTATTTACCATCAGACTGTAATACCCACAACCCCTCTTTGAGGTAGTCACCTGTCAACTCCCCTTATTCACAGAAAACCTTAGCACTTCAGTTTCTGCCCAGCTACTCCAGTGATATTCCTGAAGATTTCAAAATCAGTATATTCTCTCAGTTTCTTCACTTCCTTCTAGATAAATCTTTTCTTCCATCCTACTTCAGTTACCTCCTCCCATAATCATACCCTAAACTCTGTCATGTTCAATAACTAAACCCAGTCTCACATTTAACCCTCTCACATTTAGACGACGACTTCTAGGTTTCCAACTTTACTTATAAGCCAGTCACCCTACTTTTATAATTCTTTAGCACCATCAAAACTTCCAGTCCACTGACTCTACCACTCTCATTGTCCATCATGTCCTCAATTCCTTCCTCAAACAACCTCCTTAAAACAACCACGGTCCAAAACTACAACAACTTCCTCATATACACCTTCAAGTCCACAGCATCATTCCCTCTGTCATACTTTTGGTAAAATCCTAACCCTCATTAAACGCAACCCATTGCTTACTCCAAAAGTGTTCTAATTGGTCTTATTTCCATTCTTGTCCCATGAGGCAGAGACAGCTAGCTGCCTACCCAGTATTCATTCTTTCATTCCTTCCTAAAACAACCCTAGGGACTTCTCTGGTGGTGCAGCGGTTAAGAATCCGCCTACCAATGCAGGGGACACGGGTTCGATCGCTGGTCTGGGAAGATCCCACATGCCACGGAGCAACTAAGCCCATGCGCCACACCTACTGAGCCTGCGCTCTACAGCCTGCGAGCCACAACTACTGAAGCCTGCGCGCCTGGAGCCCATGCTCTGCAACAAGAGAAGACACCACAATGAGAAGTCTGTGCACTGCAACAAAGAGTAGCCCCCATATGCCGCAACTAGAGAAAGCCCGCATGCAGCAACAAAAACCCAACGCAGCCAAAAATAAAAATAAATAAATTTATAAAAATAAGTAAATAAAAGAACCCTAATTTTACTTAGGAAGTTAATGTACCCAGCTAAAACACTATGCTTCCCAGCTTTCCTGGCAGCTAGAGGGAGTCTGTGACACTCAACTACAAAATACAGGTGAAGTCACCCGGTGCGTCTTTGGAGAAGGCTCTTTAAAAGACCCAATTCAGCTGACATAGGCCCTTCTGCCTTACCTTCTGTCTAGATGGGATTCTACAGAAGGATCAACGATGGTTGATCCACATCACAAGGAGACAGGCACACTTGAAGATGTCTAAACAGAAGAACAAAAAGGAGCCTGCATCCCTGATGTCCTAGAGCTGCCATAATCAGCCCTGGACAGCTTACCTCCAGCTTTTTGTTACTGGAGAAAAGTAAAACTCCTAATTTATTTGAGTCACTATTTTGGGGTCTCTACTATTCACAGTAAATCCAATTCCTAATTCTTAGACCCATTACAGTTTATTCCCCACACAACAACCAGAGACCTTTTAAAAGTATAATTCAGATCATATTACTGGCTTCCCATCACACTTAAAATAAATTTAAGGTCCTTAACAAGCAACTAGGCCTTCTTTGATCTGGCCCTCTATCTCTTCCAACTCACATCTTACCAAATCCCCATACCACCCTTCCACCCTTCCACAACTTGTACACTCAGTTCCAGCCACAGTGTTCCTTAAAGAAGCCAAACTTGTTTCCATCTCAGAGACTTTGCATTTGCTGTTCTCTTCACTGGGAATGCTCTTTCCTCATAAGTTTACTTGGCTTGCTCCCTCATCTCTTTCAGGTAGCAACTCAAATGTTGCCTTCTCTGAGACTTTCCCTGATCACTGTATCGAAAACAGTCTTTTTGTGTCTCAAGTTTCCCTTCCACTCCCCTCTAACTCTTCTTACCCTGCTTTATTAATATATATTAATTTTTTTTTGCTTATTTACTGTACATCTTCCCCACTAGAATGAATTCTCCCTGAGGTCAAGAACCTTGGGTGTCTTCTTCAGCATCATATTCCTAGTACCTGGCACACAGTAAGGACATAATAAGTATATGATGAATAAATGAATATACATCATGATCTTATTTATACTAAAAAAGACTAAAGCATATGTGTGTGAGTGTGTGTGTGTGTGTGTGTGTGTGTGTAAATATATACAGGATCTAGGATATACACTAAACTGTTGACACTCGTTATCTCTGGGGAAGGAAGTGGAAAATAAGAAAAAGGAGAACTTTCACATTTTGCTCTGTATATTCCTGCATAAAAAAGACAAAATTAACTACAACACATGGCAGGAAGAAAATTTTAAACATATTTAGAAATATAAACCTATTTATAGAATCATAAAATTTAGAAACATAGTAACCTCAGTAAGCATAACACTACACCATGGGTAGAGGGATCTATGATTAGTAAGCAAACATCTTTTAAAAGAACAAGAATTAGGGGAATAAAATTTCCTGTTAACGTTTTGTAGCCCTTATAAAGGTTTTTACTGTCATTTAAACAAAATAATAAAGTATACTAAATAAAAAGTGTGTTACACATCAAATTAGTAATGATGAGCTGTATAGAATTAATTTCCATCACTTGCTCAGTAGAAACTTTTAAACATCTCCCTCCCTTAGGGATTCATCTAGATAATTATATATTTGTTTTGTTTCAGAAAATATGCATTCTAAGAGACATCTTTTTTTTATCAAGTTCTCCAAATGTCTAGTGCCTTAATTTTTTTTACTTTATCGAGGCATATTTTTACATATTATATAATTCATCCATTTCAAGTATATAATTCGATGATTTTTAGTAAATTTACCAAGTTGTGGAAAACACCATAAATCAGTTTTAGAAATCTTCATCGCTGTAATAAAATCACTCATGACCATTTACTGTTAATCCCCATTCTCATCCCTACTCAATCAACCATTAATCTACTGTCTGTCTCTATACTTCTGTCTATTCCTAGACATTTTCTATAAATGGAAACAGACAATATATGGTCTCTTTTATCTGGTTTCTTTCACTTAGCATCTTTTTGAGGCTTATCCATCTGGTAGCATGTATCAGTGGTTCATTCCTTCTTATTGCTGAATAGTATTCCATTACATGGGTATGCCAATATTAGTGCCTTTTGATTTTATGACTTGGATTTCCATTTTTCAGGTTATACAATGAGTGTAGGATAACCTGGGTACTTGGAGTATGGGTGGGGGGAAACCTATTTAACGCTTATTTAACACAAATGACACAGGTGAGTGTTTTTCAAACCCAATCCAGTTTATGCAGAATGAGATTGTCCTAGCTTCACTCAACAGCATTATGCTATCAGTCGCTTTTAAAACCATTTTCCTGTCCCTCCTTCTTAACAGGAACGAAAGAACAGTTCCCCAAGGTATCCTTCTCTTTCCCAAGGCTTAGAAAAAATCTCTACACTCACTATGCCTTCTGCTTTACCTCCTTTTTCTACCTCCAAGTCCCTGTTTTCTCACTATCTTCAAGCTGACAGCTTCAAAATTTCCATATTCTCCAAGTTTCTGAAAAGTTATATTAAAACTAAATATCTGCATATTCTGGAATTTTATTTAAGAGAAATCTGTGGTTCTTTTGATGTAGTCTCCGAGCATAATTTGTTTCTATGTAGAAAAAAGCTTTGTAACTGATTTAAAACGAAAAACAAAAAAACTCACACCACCAATACAAAAGGAGCATGAGGACCCAAGTCAGCATTTGACACTCTCATTTAAAAGAAAAGATCAAAGAATATACAGTAATTAAGCACAGTTTTTTATCTTTTCGTTTTAACATGACCTTATTAAATACTGATCTTTTTCAGTCTAAAATGCCACCATAATGTTATTGTCTTGCCTCTGTTTTATGATGATGTCTGATTCAGATTAAGTGGATTATTTGCCTTTATAAAACATTAAATATCTACATGTAGAATGATTATCTAATCGTTTATGAACTTGGGTAAGGGATGGTGGTTCAGGGAGAGGGCTGGGGAAGGATGATACAAATCTTATAACATACTTCTTATTACCAGTCTTTCTGAAGTCTTATCTTCCAAGTGATTCCCAGACTATTAGCTTGAAAACATCAAAAATAAGATGATGTGGACACAGCTAAAAGCTTTCCCAATGGTAAATGTTCTCTAACTAGAAAATTATTCCACTACCCTTACCAGTCTAAGTTACATTTCTTCTGGAGTACTTAACAGAGTGAAAGCAGTAAAAGATAATACCAGCTACACGTAATTAGAGGAACCTTGCAAGATAAAGAAAAATAAGACAAGCTATTATTATTAAAGCTTAAATGTTAGCTTTTATCTAACATTTAAATGCCAAGAATACCACTCTTGGTGGCCGGTTATTGCAGCAGGTGTGTGATAGGCCGTGTGAGCTACATTTTCATCTTTGAAAGGACAGCTTAAAAGGGGTTCTGAGTTAAGGTTTACTCTACTTCCATTATAGCTACAGAATCTAACTAGACCAGTATAAGGTAGGGTACAGAAAGACAGGCTCTGCATTATAAATTTTAAAACTCCCTAGTAAATCAAAAATCCCACTAAGCATTCTTTAATGTCATCATTTCAATTAACTTTAAGAAAATGAATGGCATAATGATATGTATACTGTTATACTGTACCTTTCTCAGGCTTTCATATTCCTCACGAAGTTCCCCAGGCTTGCTTAATTTGATTGGTGCTCTGAATATAAACTCTGCAGGAAAGGGAAAAGAAAACACTTTTTAACAGAACTTTCTAGGAAGGAACCAAGATCTTGTCCTACTGCTGCCCCCACATCATAAACCACATAAAAATTGTGGTCATCTTCCACAATTTGAATATTCATTCATTCATTTAATGAATACTTATTAAAGGGTATAAACCAGGCACAGTTCTAAGCACCGGGGAGAAGCACTGAACAAATAAAGTCCTTACTATCATGGAGCTTACAATATTGTGGGGGGAAACAGACAATAAACAAGTGTGTGTATATAATACAACTGGTGGTACTAAGGGCTATGGAGGAAAATAAACACAGGCTGGAAGATTAGTTTATCAATATAGAGTGGTCTGAAGGGTCTCACTGATAAAAGTAACATGTTAAAAGACCTCAAGGAAAACTATATTTAAAACTCCTAGTTCAATGTTACCAAGTAACATTTTAAATAAGCTAAAGTTTTACTCATAATACTTTGTTACTAATGTTTCTTTCTACTTCTTTTTCAACATTGCCAACAGACTATTTTCCTGTATACAACTTATATTTTCAGTATATAACCTGATTTTTTATCCTCAAAGCCTTCAGTGGTTTTGATCAGCTTACAGAATAAAGTCAAAACTCTTCAATATGTCACTCAAGGTTTTCCAGAGACTGATCACAACTTTATCCTTCTAAAGCACTGTCTCTCTCATCTGTTGACTATCTGGCTACAATATATATATGCCATATACTCCTAACCCTTTTATGCTGTTTCTCAGCTGAAATTCTCTTTTCTCCCCTTCTCTATATCCAGGCCCACAGGAGGCACACAATACACACTGGTTATATAAACAATAAAAATCCAACTTAAGGGCTTCCCTAGTGGCGCAGTGGTTGAGAGTCCGCCTGCCGATGCGGGGGACACGGGTTTGTGCCCTGGTCCGGGAGGATCCCACATGCCGCGGAGCGGCTGGGCCCGTGGGCCATGGCCGCTAAGCCTGCGCGTCCGGAGCCTGTGCTCCGCAACGGGAGAGGCCACAGCGGTGAGAGGCCCGCGTACCGCAAAAAAAAAAAAAAAAAAAAAAAAAAAATCCAACTTAAGAACAGGAATAAAAGATAAGTCCTAAATGCTATCAAAAAGGAAGGAAAAAATATGCACTTCTGTCTCCTTAAATGTACATGACACTTCGATACACCCCTATGTATATTTAGAGACTTAAACACAGTATTTATTTGAAGACTTACTAACAACTCTATATCCCATTCAGGTTGATAATATTTGTTGTAGAAAAGTGGGCTCCTCAAAAAGTTGACTTTTGTCCTTTTTCAGTTGTCTCTACTACCTTAAAAAGACTCATATACACCAGAGAAATGTGGAAGATTCTTAGACAGAAACACTGGACGTAATACAGATGCAGAAAACAGTAACTTAAAGCTGCTGCAGAGAATTATTAGACCCTGGTCTTGGGAGGCAAACAGTACATCACCTTCACCCACTTAAAAAAAAAGTCCTGATGACTATTTTAATCATATCTCTTAAGTACATTTCTAATTATAGGCAAATAGTATCTAAAACCAGATGCTTTAAAAGAGGAGGGGAAGAAGGAAGAGAAAAGCAAAACCCTTAGTCAAAAAAATTCTTTTAATCCATTTATGGAGAACCTATAACCTGAATGATACTTTATATTTTCTCAGTGAATCTTCACAGAAACTTTATAAGGTAGGTATTACACCCATTTACAATAAGGAAAATGAGAGGTTAATGACTTGTCCAAGGCCACAGAACTAGCACATGGTAAAATTAAGAGAAAAAGAATTAACAGGTATAAAGAGGGAAATTACATAATGATGAAAAAGGCAACCCATCAAGAAGCTATAATAATTATGCACTTGTATGAACCTACAACAGAGCAAAAAAAAAAAGATTATAAGAGAAATTAATAAATCCAAAACTATAGTAAAAAATTGTAACACACCACAATTAAAAACAGGTAGATCAGGAGGATCAAGGGTAATAAAAATATAGAAAAATTGAACAATAAAATTAACAAACTTGATTATATATATTTATACATATTTATGAACTCAATGAACAAAATATAGATTCCTTAAAGCAAACAAGGGACAATTAAAAATACACTAGGGGGCTTCCCTGGTGGTGCAGTGGTTGAGAGTCCGCCTGCCTATGCAGGGGACACGGGTTCGTGCCCCGGTCCGGGAAGATCCCACATGCCACGGAGCAGCTGGGCCCGTGAGCCATGGTTGCTGAGCCTGCGCGTCCAGAGCCTGTGCTCCGCAACGGGAGAGGCCACAATAGTGAGAGGCCCGCGTACCACACACACACACACACAAAACTGGAAAAAAAAATACACTAGGGCTCAAAGAAGTTGCAAAAAATTTCAAAGTATTCATATTATACAGACTTTGCTCTTGGATCTTAGTTGCCATTTTCCAAGCCAAGTTCTGTAGCTACCTGGCTGATTACTTTGGACTGCCCACTATTCTTTCTCAATAAATTCCTTACCTGCCTAAATTTGGCAGAGTACATTTCTGCTGATTAAAACTAACAACCACTGGCTGATTCTATTTTTCACATGGTACTATGAGATGACTAATAAGCAAAACTCTACTAAAACTGCTTAAGAAAAAAAAGAGATGACAAATTAATACTAAGAATAAAACTGAGGACCAAATGAGAGATATCAAAGCGAGTTTAAGTCTCCAGCAACTATCAAAACAATGTTATAATGAGTAATCTTGCACATACATCATTTTGCATGTCTGCAAGTATATCCATAGATTAAAGTGCTGGAATCAGAACTGCTGAGTCAAAGAATATGTGCTTCTGTAATTCTGACAGACAATACCAAATCACCCTTCATAAAGCCTGTACAGATTTATAATCCCACCAGTGATGCATGAGAGTGCCATTTCCTCACACCTTTCCCAGCACAATGAGGGCTGAAATTTTTAGCTTTGCCAATCTAATTGGTGAAATTCTGTATCTTATGCACTGAATGAGTGAAACTGAATACTTTTCACATGTTTGAGTAATTTGCATTTCCTTTTATATGAAAAGTATATACATTTCCTTTACTCCTGTTGGAGTTAACTTTTTCTTCCTGATTTGTTAAAGCTCTGTCTAGGTAAGGAAAATTACCCTTATGTCACATGAATAGCAATACTTTTCCTAGTTTATCATCTGTCTTGACTTTGCTTATAGTGGTGATTTTTGTGTAGTTACATTATTCAAACTTCTCCTTTATGGCTTCTGCATTTTGTATCATATTTGGAAAGACCTTCCTCAGGCCAAGATACAATAACAAATTCTACCACAGTTTCTTCTGGTACAAAGTATAAGATTCTTCTCATATCTACTTTTAAAAATTCTATATCTATATTTTTATTTGGAAGCAACATAAGGAGCATAATGTTATTCAGTCTTTTATTAAGTCTACTATCCAACACAAGGGACCAAAAATATTTTAATGATACACTAGTAAAAATGATTATAATTTTTACTCACTGTTAGAGAATTTGCTTTCTCTAAAATAGTTCTTGCTGACATTTAGAAGAAAATGTCCAAAGAGGATAACAGCTTCATTATACAGTGTAAATAATACAAAATTAAAAGCCTGATCCCCAAAACTTAGAAGCTTCCAGAGTCTTGGATAAGTCAGTCTCAACTTCCTCTTCTGTAAAACCAGAATAATACCTATTATGACAGGCCATTATGAGGATCAAATGAATATAATGAGAGTGAAAATACTTTGTAAACTATTTTCAGCCAGTAGAGTGGCATGCAGTAGAATCTGATAACTATAAAATTTTCTCTGGTGTTGGTGAGATAAAGAAATGGTAGTTTGGTTTGATTTATTTGCAAGTACAACTTACAAGAAACAAAGATAATGACCCAACTGCTTTGATACATATATTATACGAAAAGTTAAATTCACTTTGGGATACTTAAGAAATCTCAAAGTTCATAATATAAGGCCAAGCAGGAACTCGGAACACTGACTGAAATATTACTATGCCTTGACTCATTTGAGAGTAAAAGGTAATGGCAAGGGTAGGGGTGGAGTACTAATTTATATTCACCAAAATTAGTACTGGTATAAATTAGCTTACTCTTGGATTAAGATTAATGATGTTTAATGCTTTAAAAATACAAAATGTGAAATAGTCACTTTTTGCAACTTCTTCCCCCAACAGGACTGTGCTACATCAACTGGCATCATGCCCAAAAGCTCAAAAAATTACATAGTCAACAAAGTAACTCTTGCATACAAAAACAGTTAAGCATAACAGGTCATGAATAGGTCCAATATGACATTAATTTAAATATTTAAGCCTATTTCCTATTTTAGTAACGCCCTCTAGAAATGTCAACAAGGCAAAAAAAAAAAATTCTTTTTTTTTCCCTACTGGCTTGCAAAAAGAGCATATTAGGTTCTGATACCTGCTCTGTCAATTAAGTGAGAGTATTTAGATACATCAAAGCTTCTCTCTGCCTTGGTCTCACCTGTCAAGTGGAAATTAAAATATTGGCCAAACCTACCTCCATAGAAATGCAGAAGACCACAATTAATAGTAGTAGTAGTAATCAGTGAAGAATCACAATAATAAATAAAAACAGCTAACATTTAATAAGAGCACACTATATGCTAAATGTTGCACATACACACACACAGAGAGAATGCAGAAAAGACTTAACAATAACAGGCCTAACTTAAGATAGGCCTAACCTATCTTAAGGCCTGCTTACAGGGTTGACCCTTGCCTGGTGCCTAGGAACTTGGATCTCAGGAGAGTTCCCACCCTCTCTGATTAGGTACACGTTCACTGTACCTAAATTGTTTGTAGAACAGTGTAATTATGCTGAATACCTTCTTTCCTGATGGGATTCTAGAATTTGGGTATAATGCTAGGCAGACAGTCCTTACATGATCAGCCCCTAATAAACACTCTGGGCACTAAGTCTCCAAGAAGCTTCCCTGGCTGGCACCATTTAACACATACTGTCACAACTTGTTGCTGGGGGAATTAAGCATGTCCTATGAGACTCAACTGAGAGAACTCTAGAAGCTTATGCCTGGTTTCCCCTGGAGTTTGTCCCATGTACCTTTTCCCTTTGCTGATTTTAATCTGTATCCTTTCACTGTAATGAATCACAGCCATGAGTAGGACTATATGCTGAGTCCTGTGAGCACTCTTAGTGAATCATCGAACCTGTGGCAGGGGGCCAGGGGGCAGGGTGTCTTGGAGCCCTCCTGAGACACACATACACACATATCATGGACTAAAATCTCTTAAGATCTCAGTTTCTACTAGAGAAATGAAGTCAACACACTAGATAACTTCTAAAGTTAATGATTCAACACAGGCATTCCTTATTTTATTGCACTTCACTTTCTTGCACTTCACAGATACTGTGGTTTTTACAAATTGAAGGTTTATGGCAACCCTGTGTTGTCAGATGATAATTAGCATTTTTTAGTAATAAAGTATATTTAAATTAAGGTAATTGTTTTTTAAACCATGATGCTATTGCACGCTTAACAGACTACAGTATAGTGTAAACCTTTTTTTTTTTTAATTTCTACTTCTACTTTGTTCTTAAAAGAACACAGAAGCAAAATCTACTTTTCCTCATTAAGACATTTGCAACTAAAAACCACATTATTTTAAGTTCTATAGGTCACACTATTTTTTTTCCCAGAGATCTTATAGCTTTTATTTTTATTTAAAAAAAGCTTTTGAAGTACAGTTGATTTACAATGTTGTGTTAGTTTCTGGTATACAGCAAAGTGACTGAGTTATACATACAGGTCACATTATATTTTTATCTGACTCTAGGTAAAATGAGGTCGGAATCTAGAGAGAGAGAAAATTTATACTACACAATTCAAATTTCTTTCTATATAGATATGTATATATACTTTCTATATATACTTTTAGTTTGCTGTAAAGCATCTCATCGCTACTGCCATTTTTAAAGTAAATAACTACTTTGGCTCTATCCAACTATTAATGTACAAGAAAACTGAAGAGACTTAATGTAGAGAAAAGCCATTTTGGGAAGAATTTGCATTGTTTTATGCCGCCAAATTTCATTACTTACTCTGGATTTCTGTGTAATATAGTTTTTTGTGGGGTTTTTTAGGCAAGGCAAAAATAGAACAGACAAGCAAGTTTTTATGATACATATAATATGTAACTCAGACCGTATAATTCTAGAGTTGTGAAGTTCTGGGTGAAACAAACTCTTAAGAAGCTTAGAGAAATTAAAAGGGTGATGATAATAATAATAAATCTTTTCAAGTAAGGTGTTAGAACTTGATTTTTTTAGTGCAGAAAATAAAAAATAAAAGACACCATAGAATGATTATCATGTATATACTGGTTTAAGATGATTGTCAAAAAAAGCTGGTGCTAATTGTTTCTTTTTCTTTTTCTTTTCACAGTTCATACTTAATTTTCATCACTGAAGATGTAGACCAGTAATTCTTGAAGTGTGTCCATTGATCCCTAGGTGTCCCAGAGACCTTTCCAGGACTCTACAAGGTCAAAAAATTCTTAAGACTCTTAAGATGTTACTTGCTTTTTTTTACTCTCATTCCTTCCTTAGTGTGCAGTGGACTTTTCCTACATTTCCATGAGATGTCATGACATCATTGCTTTTTTTTTTTTACATCTTTATTGGAGTATAATTGCTTTACAATGGTGTGTTAGTTTCTGCTTTATAACAAAGTGTATCAGTTATACATATACATATGTTCCCATATCTCCTCCCTCTTGCGTCTCCCTCCCTCCCACCCTCCCTATCCTACCCATCCAGGTGGTCACAAAGCACCGAGCTGATCTCCCTGTGCTATGCGGCTGCTTCCCACTAGCTAGCTATTTTACGTTTGGTAGTGTATATATGTCCATGCCACTCTCTCACTTTGTCACAGCTTACCCTTCCCCCTCCCTATATCCTCAAGTCCATTCTCTAGGTCTGTGTCTTTATTCCCATCTTACCCCTAGGTTCTTCATGACATTTTTTTTTTCTTAGATTCCATATATATGTGTTAGCATACAGTATTTGTCTTTCTCCTTCTGACTTACTTCACTCTGTATGACAGACTCTAGGTCCATCCACCTCACTACAAATAACTCAATTTTGTTTCTTTTTATGGCTGAGTAATATTCCATTGTATATATATATATATATATATGTGCCACATCTTCTTTATCCATTCATCTGCTGATGGACACTTAGGTTGCTTCCATGTCCTGGCTATTGTAAATAGAGCTGCAATGAACATTTTGGTACATGACTCTTTTTGAATTATGGTAAACCTAACTTTTAGGTGCACTGGGAAACCAAAAAATTCATGTGACTTGCTTTATTGCAGTATTCACTTTATTACGGTGGTCTGGAACCAAACTCTCAATATCTCCAAGGTATGCCTGTAATAATATTTCTATTTCATTTTCATTTACTACTCAACAGGTTTCTCTAAATTCTGAAATACTCTATTAAAGTTTAATATAATAGGTAAAAATGTTATTAGGATTTTAAACTTATATAACAGTAGCTATAACATGAAAATAATTTCTTTGAAGCCTTATGAAATATGGTTTCAATCCACCTGGAAAAAGGTCAGAACAATAAAAATCTCCCTTTTTAAATCAAAGTCTTTTACAGTGTCTCTTGAAGCTTACTGGAGAAGATGTATACACTGAACATTATTAATTATACTAAGATATTTATCAATCATGATTAACCTTTCATGCTCCCTGACTTTTAGTACAGAAAGAACACTCATTTATAATAAAATAGCTCCTGCCTGCTGATGTGGAACTTGACTTTTCTTAATATTCTCTTTACTTCCCTCTGCCTTCCTAGAGTCATATGTCAGCTCCCTCCACTCCAAAAGTTGAAACTGTGATTGAAACTCCTGCAATACTATCATAAAATCAGAGCAACAGGAGAAAACCTAGATGACTTGGTATGGTGATGCCTTTTTAGACATACTATCAAAGACATGATTCATAAATAAGTAATTCATAAGCTGGACTTCATTAAAATTAAAAATTTCTGCTCTGCAAAAGACAATGTCAAGAGAGTGAGAACAAAAGCCACAGATTGGAAGAAAACATTTGTAACAGATGTATTTGATATAAGACTATCCAAAATAAACAAAGAACTATCAAAACTTAATCAGAAAACCTGATTTTTTTTTAATGGGCAAGAGACCTTAACAGACACCTCACCAAAGAAAATATATGGCAAAGAAGAAGACATGGCAAATAAACAAATGAAAAAAACGCCCAACATCATATGTCATTAGATAATTACAAATTAAAACGAGATAGCACTACACCCCTAATTAGAGGGTCTAACATCCAAAACACTGACAACACCAAATGCTGGTGAGGATGTGGAGCAACAAAAATTCTCAAACACTGCTGGTGGGAATGCAAAATGGTAGAGCCACTTTGGAAGGCAATCCGGCAATTTCTTACAAAACTAAACATAGTTTTACCATACAATCCAGTAATTGCACTCCTTGATATTTACCCAAACGAGTTAAAAACTTACATCTACACAAAAACCTGTAAATAAATGTTTATAGCAGCTTTGGCCATAACTGCCAAAACTTGGAAGCAAACAAGATATCCTTCAGAAGGTAAATGGATAAATAAACTGAGGTACATACAGTGAAATTAATTAAAGAAACCTCAGCTAAAATTAGAGTAGGGACAGGCCTGTAGGGGGAGCGCTCATGCCCCCCCATGCATCTGTCAGTTACTCCAAATAGGAAGAGCTATACACCTACATCTATGACAGGAAGGTGTTGCTTACTTTACTATCCAGCAGGAAGAAGAAAACTTCTCTCCACCCAAAAACAGCTCCACCAATCAGATATGCAGCAGCTCAACTGATGAGAAGCCTCCATACTTTGGACTCCCAGCTTCCTCCAATGGACTCTTTGGTTATTACAGCTCTTCCCAACTCCCCTCTTTTCCCTATAAAAGCAAGTTCCGCTTCCTTGTTCTCTGGATTTGTCTCTAGTCTGCCATAGTCTGCATATCCTGAACTGCAATTCCTCTGGCTATTCCCAAATAAACTCACTTTTGCTGGTAAAATAACGGGCTATTATAATATGAAAGTTGATAATCCAGACAATGGAATATTATTCAGTGCTAAAAAGAAATGAGTTTTCAACGCTGATGAAAAAAATCAGAGATAACACAAACAGCTGGAACGATATACCAGGTTCTTGGATTGGAAGAATCAATACTGTCAAAATGAATATACTACTCAAGGCAATCTACAGATGCAATGCAATCCTTATCAAGTTACCAATGGCATTTTTTCACAGAACTAGAACAAAAAATTCTATAATTTATATGGAAACACAAAAGACCCCAAATAGCCAAAGCAATCCTGAGAAAGAAAAATGGAGCTGGAGGAATCAGACTCCTCAAATTCAGACTATACTACAAAGCTACAGTAACCAAAACAGTATGGTACTGGCACAAAAACAGAAATATACATCAATGGAACAGGACAGGAAGTCCAGAAACAAACTCACATACCCATGGCCGACTAAACTATGACAAAGGAGGCAAGAATATACAATGGAGAAAAGGCAGTCTTTTCAATAAGTCTGGGGAAACGGGACAGTTACATGTAAAACAATGAAATCAGAACACTAACACCACATACAAAAATGAACTCCAAATGGATTAAAGACCTAAATTCAAGGCCAGACACTATAAAACTCTTAGAGGAAAACATAGGCAGAACACTCTTTGACATAAATTGCAGCAATATCTTTTTTGATCCACCTCCTACAGTAATGAAAATAAAAACAAAAATAAACAAATAGGACCTAATTAAACTTCTTCTGCACAGCAAAAGGAACTAGAAACAAAACGAAAAGACAACCCTCAGAATGGGAGAAAATATTTCCAAATGAAGCAACTTACAAGGGATTAATATCCAAAATATACAAACAGCTCATGCAGCTCTATGTCAAAAACAAACAAACAACCCAATCAAAAAACAGGCAGAAGATCTAAATAGACAATTCTCCAGAAAAGATATACAGATGGCCAAAAAGCACATGAAAAGATGCTAATTATCAGAGAAATGCAAATCAAAACTACAATGAGGTATCACCTCACACTAGTCAGAATGGCCATCATCAAAAAGTCTATAAACAATATATGCTGGAGAGGGTGTGGAGAAAAAGGAAACTCTCCTACACTGTTGGTGGGAATGTAAATTGGTACAACCATTATGGAGAACAATACAGAGGTTCCTTAAAAAACGAAAAATAGAACTACATATGATCCAGCAATCCCACTCCTGGGCATATATCTGGAGAAAACTCTAATTAGAAAAGATACATGCACCCCAATGTTCATAGCAGCACTATTTACAATAGCCAAGACATGGAAGCAACCTAAATGTCCATTGACAGATGAATGGATAAAGATGTGGTACTTATATACAATGGAATTTACTCAGCCATAAAAAAGAATGAAATAATGGCATTTGGAGCAACATGGATGGACCTAGAGATTATCATACTAAGTGAAGTAAGTCACACAGAGACAAATATCACAGGATATCCCTTATATGTGGAATCTAAAAAAATGGTACAAATGAACTTATTTACAAAGCACAAATAGTCACAGATGCAGAAAACAAACATGGTTACTTGGGGGAAGGAGGGAGAAGGGATAAATTGGAAGACTGGGATTGACATATGCACACTACTATATATAAAACAGGTAACTAATAAGGACCTACTGTATAGCACAGGAAACTCTACTCAATACTCTGTAATGACCTATATGGGAAAGAATCTAAAAAGAGTGGATATACGTATACATATAACTGATTCACTTTGCTGTACACCTGAAACTAACACAACATTGTAAATCAACTATACTCCAATAAAAATTTTAAAGAATAAATAAAATGTAATTATGATTGGAAAAAAAATGAGCTTTCAAAGCTATGAAAAGACATGGAGGAACCTTTAATGCATATTGCTAAATGAGAGAAGCCAATGTGAAAATGCTACATACTGTATGTCTCCAACTATATGACATTCTGGAAAAGGTAAAACTTTAGAGACAATAAAAAAATCAGTAGTTCCAAGGACGGAGAAGGTAGGAATGAGTAGGCAGAGCAGAGGATTCTTAGGGCAGTGAAAAGACTCTTTCTAATATTATAATGATGGACAAATTTCATTATACATTTGTCCAAACCCACAGAATGTACAACACCAAGAGTCAAATCTACCATTCTGGTGAGTGACAGTGACAATGGGGGAGGCTGTGAATGTGTGGGGGCAGGGATAATATGGGATATCTCTGTACCTTCCTCTCAATTTTGCTGTAGAACTAAAACTGCTCTAAGAAATAAATTCTTGGGCTGGCGGGTTGTGGGGGGGAGCACAGCAACATGTCAAAAGAAGCAGAAAAGGCAACATCACCCTCCTTAGTCCAGAGGAATTAGTTCCAAAATCCACCAATCCCTCCACCAGAATCTATAGGGATTTTCAAGTGTTTCAGTAGCACAGAAACAACCATTCACCCTTCCTTCATCTCACAGAAAAGAAATACTAGAAACTATTCCAGGTGTCACTGAGCTGCTGAGTATCTTAGCATTTATAAATGAATCCAGTGGTGGAAGTACTTTCTTAATGCCTGTCCTCTGACAACTACAGTTGACCCTTGAACAACGTAGGTTTGAACTGCACAGGTCCACTTACACACAGATTTTTTTTCAATAAATACATACTACAGTACCATATGATCTGCGGTCGAATCTGAGGTTGGTTGAATCCACTTATCCACATAAGGTTATACACAGATTTTCAACTGTGCAGGGGGGTCGGTGCCGCTAATCCCATGTTGTTCAAGAGTCAACTGCACCATGTTTAAAAGAGAAACTCTCTAAGGATATAATACCCTAAGAATGACAAACACACATGGCCAATGACCAAAGCTGAGTACCGCATTCAGTCTAATGTGAACTGTAGGAGCAGCTATATTTCCTTGATGGTCCTTCCTGAAAAAGATTTTCTCTAGGGTGGGGTGACTGGTTATTAATAAAGGCAAACAAACAAAACAAACTATAAGACTAGCATTTTGCTAACTGCACCAAACCCTCAGGAACAAAGTATCATTGTCAAAGAATCCACACTCAATACAAAATTAGAAAAAGAACCTCATTGAACTATATTGGGAAGATGCTACCCCAATAACCCTCAAATCCAAAGGTAAACATCCCTTGGTACCTGGCTATGCTTGAGTTTTTACCCCTGTACGTTAAATTTCTTATTAGTGCAGCAGAATGAAAAAGAACTTTGGACTTAAGAGTCCCAAGATCTTGATCCTAATTTGAATACTCCGACTTACTAGTTATTTGTCCTTGGGCAAATAAAAAAATCTCTCTGCTAATTTCCATCTCTATCTCCGCCACCAGTATCATTCTGATGACTGGCACTTTGATTATGCCAGGCCCATTTCTAAGCACTCTATATTTTAACTCATCTAATCTTCATAATGACCCAATGGAGAGATGCTATTATCCCCACTTTACAGATGAAGAAAGTGAAGCACAGAGTATATAACTTGCCCAAGGCTACACTGCTGTAAATGAAAGAGCTATGATTTAAACTCAGGCGATCTGGCTCCAGAATTGGTCATCTTACCCACTGTTCTTTATTACCTCTTTAATATTAAAAAAAAAAGAAAAAGAAAAAGAAGCTGAACAACCCTATATGACAATGGGCAAAGGACATGAACAGGCAGTTTACAGAAACATAAATTCAGATGACTTGTAAACAAATTAAAATATGCTCAATTTCGCTCATTTCAAGATATTAAAAACTTCTGAAACAAAACACTTATATATCAGATTGGAAAATATCAAAAAAAATTGATAAAGACAAGAATTAGCAAGGGTATTCGTTATCTTAATGATGTATCATACATGTGTACAAAGATGTACAGACAAGAATATTCACTGCAGATCAATCACAATACTAAAGACTGGAAACAACCTAAATGCCCTTCTATTTTAGAATGACAATAAATTATAAGTGACTGGGATACAATGGATCCTTTCCTATACTGTCTGTTTTTATTCCTGGTCTGGTTTCTTGGTTTACCACGTAATTTTTGTTGGAATGCCATTCATTGTGTTATGAAAAACTATGAAGGCTGTGGATGATATAACATCCTACAGAAGATTCACCATGTTCTCTGACAGGTAATTAGACTAAGGGTAAATCACCTCACAATCCATTCAGGACATGAGCTTATTCAAGGTTGGCTGCAGGCTTTGTAAAACTTGAAAAGTTTGTTCTACCCTAGTTTGTAGCCCTCTGAGGATCCAACTGAGAGTTAAGGGTATTTTCCAAGCCTGCCTTCCTTGGAAGGTCCTCAACTTTTTTCTCCTTAACACTGAAGAACTGCTAAAAGAGTGCTCTGTTTTCCATTAGGCTTCTGGGAAGCTTCTTAACCTTTTACCCTACACAGTTAAAGAATCTGCAAATGCCTCAAGAGAAAAAAAAGCAGGTAGAGAAGCTGGGGCGGGGGGTGGGGAGGGGGCGGGGAGATGCACCTCCCTTCTCTCTGGGATCTTGGCCTCTCAAGTTTTGGCTGCCTTGGCAGCCCTGAACTATAATTTTTGTATCCCTAGCCCCATGAAGAAAGCTCTGCTGGCTTTTTTGCCTCTTAATAGCTATACTCTCCCTTTGCCAAGAATCCACAAATGTCTGAAGTCCTGACTGCCTTGGCAATTTACCAATGCCTTCATATAGATTTTTTTTAAATCAGGCTTTTCTAGTTATTCTCAGCAGGAGTTTTGGTCTGCTACAATCTGCTCCATCATAGCCAGAAGCAAAATCTACATTCTTCATAAGCAGCGGAGAAGACAAGATTTTCGTCGTGAAACCACAAACCATTAATAAAGAGGGAACAAGCAGTGAGGAAGAAGACAAAAGGAGAGAATATTCTTTTAAGAAAGTCAAGAAAGGAATCTAATAAAGGTAGAAAACGTGTGGTCCAAGTCCTAAAGAAACAATCTTACTAGGGAAATAAAAACATATGCAAGTGAAACTACTATAGAATGTCGAAGAGTTATACAACTAAACAACTGACTGCAGCTCAGAACAGCATGAGGTAGAGGCACAAAACAGCAAAAGAAGACAATGAATCAAAGTACATCTTCTACAACAAAACCTATGTAAGTGCAAAGATACACAGGAACCAAGAGGTCATTATCCATATTAATCTCAAGGTTACCTGCTTATACTACCCACCAAACTTCTGAACTACCTTCAAATGGAATATTCGAAAGGAGAAACTTTAATGTTAAATTAGGCATACCATTTAGAAGTAGGAAGGTGGAAACATGGGGAGTGAACCACAAATACATTCTAAAACCAAACTAAAGTGCTTTCCATTTTATCTACTATTTTTTTGGTTTACTCCTTCTAACTCTCCAAGAGTGCGGATGACAGCCAAGTACCAACTGTCTTATACTAATGCAATTGCTCCTTTACCTACTTGCCCAAGACATTAACAATTTACAGGAGTCAATATAAAGAGCGTTTACCTGGAAAGAAGAGGAAGTGCACAGAGAAAAATTTAAAAGTTAAGAAAATATTCATATCAAATTTTAAAGCTGCTTACCTAAGTACCATAATTAACACCACAGATTACTGCTATAGTAACTCAAACTGTGTTTTAAAACTATCCTTGGCAAAGAACTAATGAAATCAAGATGTCACAACTCACATACCAAGAACTTAAAACATGTCTGTAACTTTTGACCTAATAATTTCTAGGAATCTTAGAAAATAATCTAAAATACAAAAAAACTTTTACACAAAAAGATTTTCACTGCAACATTGTTCATAACTGCAAAACAAAAACTGAGAATAACCTAAATGTCCAATATTGAGGGAATGATTAGGCTAATTACAGACAGTCCATACAATGTACTATTATCCTGGCATCAAAATTATATAGAAATATTTTTTTAATAATATGCAATATTGGGCTTCCCTGGTGGTGCACTGGTTAAGAATCCACCTGCCAATGCAGGGGACACGGGTTCGAGCCCTGGTCTGGGAAGATTCCACATGCCACGGAGCAACTAAGCCCATGCACCACAACTACTGAGCCCGTGCTCTAGAGCCTGCGAGCCACAACTACTGAGGCCGCACACCGCAACTACTGAGCCCGCGTGCCTAGAGCCTGTGCTCTGCAACAAGAGAAGCCACCACAATGAGAAGCCTGCACACTGCAACAAAGACCCAACACAGCCAAAAATAAATAAAATAAAATAAATTATAAAAAATGCAATATTGCTTTAATTAGATAGGAAACCATTTATGTTAAATGAGAGATGCAGACGCCAGACTGAATATGCCTTATAATTTCAAACATGAACATTAAATATAGAAATGGAAATAAACGGAAAAAGAAATAACAATATAATTGTAGAAGTCACAAGGGAGAAGAAAATATTAATGATAACATATCAAATTATCATACATAAGTGTGTAAGAATAATGAAAACCGTTATCAGAGATCAGGAAGTTAAAGAGGGAAGTGAGCAGTGAGGAAGAGGGAGGTGCTGTGGGAAGAAAAAATACACCAAAAAAAGGCATGAGACCCTTTCCCCAAAGCACTTATTAACATAGCTTATTAGCTAAGACAAAGTCATAAAAAGTTGTAAGAAGAGATTTAAATAATTACAGAGACAATGACAAATGCAAAGTCACAAAATGAACAATTGCCAAATCCATCTTACAAGCAAATGTTCCAACAGACATCTGTAGGAGCAAGAGAACAAGGACTGGGAAGAAGAGTCAAGGCTTTAGGAAGGTTGGATGAAGCTGAGTCTAACTGGTAAAACTTAGATTAAGTTAAAGGACAGAAGGGGACTTCCCTGGTGGTCCAGTGGTTAAGACTCCGCACGCCCAATGCAGGGGGCCCGGGTTCGAAGCATGCTACAACAAAGAGCCTGCACGCCACAACAAAGATCCCCTGTGCCACAACTAAGACCCTGCACGCCACAACTAAGCGCAAGTGGTTAAGAATCCACCTGCCAATGCAGGGGACACGGGTTCGAGCCCTCGTCCGGGAAGATCCCACATGCGGCGGAGCAACTAAGCCCGTGCGCTACAACTACTGAGCCTGTGCTCTAGAGCCCGCGAGCCACAACTACTGAAGCCTGTGCACCTAGAGCCCGTGCTCCTCAAGAAGAGAAACCACCGCAATGAGAAGCCCGCGCACCACAACAAAGAGTAGCCCCCGCTCGCCACCCGCACGCAGCAATGAAGATCCAACACAGCCAAAAATTAAAAAATATAAATAAATTTGTAAAAGAAAAAAAAAATGACCCAGCACAGCCAGATAAATTTTTTTTAAGTCTTTAAAAAAAAAAAGATGGAGGAAGAGCAATCCATGTGAACAAAGCACGACCAAAGTGTGATAACACTACTGAACTGCACACTTAAAAGGTTAAGACAGTAAGTTTCAAGTTATGTGTTTTTTACCACAATTTTAATTTTTTTTAAGTGTGAAGCCTGGATAGTAAATAAATACATTCTGCTAGAGCAGAAAGTTTATGTAGGAGAGTTGTATAGGCCAGAAAGGGTAGGTTGGGGCCAAATTATAGAGAACCTTCAACATTAGGCTAGGGAATCTAAACTTATCCTGTCATCAAAAAGGATACTACCATATTTAATCTTATTAATATTAATAAAACTATTAATAAACAATAAAACTTCAGTTATGCAGCATGCTTCGGGAATAAGATGTTCCTTAATTTTATGTGGTAACAATGCCAAATTTGGGCAGGATCTTCCCCGTACAGTTACAGCACTTCACCATCCATACGTTTGCCAGATAACTTTCAAAAGTAGAAAGATCCCAGGCTGTGGAGACCAATCAGACTCCAACACTTATCAGTGTGATACTGAGCACACTACAACTTCTCTAGCCCTCAGTTTCCCCACTTCCCAAATAAATTGTTATGAATGATTAAATGACATGATTTAATGTCTTGTACAATGCTGGATATATAATTGATATTCATTAAGTGTTAGATACATCCTTATAAGAAAAAATTCTACTTAATCTTTTCAGAGATAGAAATTTCTCAGAATTGTAGGCAAAAAAATGGCATCAGAGATTTTTTTCTCTATATATAAGTGGGACAACTAGATAGTGCTTATTAACTTCTATTAAAAATTAATGATAAATATTCAAATTCCAAGTTGCATCTTGCTTCCTTAGCTTAAAAAATTAACCTGATTTGTACCTCGATCTGGAAAGAATAATGAGTCTTAAGCAGCCTAAGTCTGTGTAGACTTACGGCCAGATAGTAAATATTTTCAGCTTTGCAGACCAAAAGACAGCTGCTCAATTCTGCCATTGTAGCATGAAAGCAGCCATAGACAATATGAATAAGTATGGCTGTGTTCCAATAAAAATTTACAAAAATCAGCAGTAGGCTGGATCTGGCCTGCTGAATGTAATTTCCTAACCCCTGGTGCTATAGATTGAATGTTTGTGTCCCCTACACAATTTATACGTTGAAACCTAATCCCCAATGTGATGGTATTTGGTGGTGGGGTCTTGGAAAGGTGATTAGGTCATGAGAGCAAAGCTCTCATGAATGGGATTAGGGCACTTATAAAAGAGACCCCAGATTCACTTTGTTATAAAGCAGAAACTAACACACCATTGTAAAGCAATTATACTCCAATAAAGATGTTTAAAAAAAAAGAAAAAAAAGAGAGACCCCAGAGAGCTCCCTTGCCCCTTCCACCAAGTGAGGACACAGCAAGAAGACTGCCACCCATTAACCAGGAGGCAGGCCCTCAGGAGACACTGAATCTACCAGTCTTGATCTTTGACTTGCCACCCTCCAGGACTGTGACAAATAAATTTCTGTTGTTCATAAGCCACCCAGTCCATGGTATTCTGTTATCACAACTCAAATTGACTAAGACATCTAGATTAGAAAAAGACAAAGAGAGTAGAGATCAATAGAATTTGCAAAAGCAGGTATTAACCAAGAGTAGAGTCAAAGTGTAAGGTTCCTTGTTGAATCCAGAAATGGCCCAAACAACAGGCACAGCAAGGCAGCCCAAACTGGATCAGCACAGTCCAAGCATGAGGCACACAATAAAGGAGGTCACAAAAGCAAATGTAGGTACAGGAATGCTGCAGAGATGAAGGCCATGCAGGCCTAGGCAGACCAAGACCACGTGGGTGTCCCCATCTCTGTATCCACCACCACCCTGGACAAAAGCCTTTGGACTTAATTCCTGCTCTTTTTGAGGTGAAAAATCATCCACAATAGTCCACAAAGTGGAATGATACCAAAATTAGAAAGAGAGTAGAATTTCGAACCATACGAACCTGTATCCAAATCTACTACCCACTGGCTTTGTATCTACCAGTATTTATCCTTGCTAAGCCTGTTTCTTCATCCATAAAATGGGAGTAATGGGATGTTTATCTCATCTAATCCTCCAGTACCCTCTTGGTACAGATTCTGTGCACATTAAAATGGTAGCCTAACTGGCCTGTCTCTTAAGACTCTTAAGACTCTTTGTCTTTCTACCTTCAACACTGCTTCCCTAGTTCTTTATAAAGCAGAGATCTGACCCTAACATCCTCCTGCTTAATAACTTTCATTAGTTATTCAAGACTCAGTCTACCACCCCAGCCATATTTTCTCATATTCCCTCAATACTCTCCCCTCCCCAGCCTTCACACATAATCATTATTCCTAGATATGCCAGACCCCGTCTCTTTACATATGCCACTTCCTCCTTCCACAATGTTTTTTCTTTTTCACTGTATGATAATTAGTTCAAAGCCCTGTTTATTGCCCTCTCCTTTGCAAAGCGTTTCTCACTTAACCCAGGGAGAATTACATTAGCCTTCTGCAGGTCCTCACAACATTCTGCACTTACCTCAATTGTAGTAGGATTTATTACCTGTGTTATAATTACTTGTTTCTGCCTCTGATTCCCCAAACTAGGAGATTTTCTTGAACCTATGGGGATGATCTCTAGGTATGTGTCTCAGTATAAAACAGTGGCTTAAATTTTTTGTTGTTGAATATACCAATGAGAAAGTGCTTTAAAACCAGCACCATTTTGTACTAAGATCTTTTAAAGAATTTGTTGTCTGAAGGAAGATCAATTTGTAAAGCTTTTCTTTATAATGAAACCAAAAGTAAACTTTAGTAAAGTCCAAGTCAACAACAAATTAACAGGGTCCAATCTTTTGAGGTTTTATCATAATAGTTTTACAGAACCACACTAGACAAAACACAAATGGCAAAACAGAAGTAAAGGGAAAATATGTCCACTGCTATTTAGAAAAATAAAAACCAAAACTGGATATAAGTTGTCTTCAGGCTTAAAAATTTAATTGTACACACATGTAATGAGGAAGACTGGCTCAGTTCTGTTTTGAGAACTGAGTTGCTCATCCTGAATCTGTAGCTCTGTTGCGTACAGGATGAGCAAGGCCAATGCAATCTTTGGCAGCATTAATAAGAATTTAGCATCCAGATGGAGAGATGGTAAACCTCAGTACATTTTGCACTGGTCAGGCATTATTTAAAGCATGAGGGTCAATTCTGAGTGGCATATTTAAAGATGAACAGAAGGATAAAGGAATCATGATATATAATCAAAAATCATTTTTTAAGTATTTTTTAGGACTCTTTTTCCTTTATTAAACATTTACTGAGTATCTAACACGTTCTAGGTACCATATTAAGTGCTGAATACACAAAGACATAGTCCCTGACCTCAAAGGGTTCAGTGTAATGCCAGAGACAGACACACAAACAAGGAACTGAAATCCAGTGACATGATGAATACACATACTCACGTGGTGTCACAAAGGAAGGCAATCAACTCCTATTTGAGAAAAAAATTCACAGAGCACTTGTTTCACCTGAGTATAATCTGACAGAAGGATAACAGGGAAGAATATTCCAGGCAGAATAATCATAGGTGACAAAAGGTCAGAAAGGTTTCAAAAAGCATACTATATTACAAGAACTGTAAGTAGTGTAGTATGACCAGAAATTTGGGAAAGGGAGAAAGAGGACCAAAGAGATTAATTTGAGAAGTTTAGCCTAAGAATTTAGATAGAAAATATCATGGTCTTTAAATATTTGAATATTGAAACTAGGGAAGAATATTTTGATTCACTAGAAACTTAAATTTCAAACAATTAACATTGTCCAAAACTAGACAGCAGTGAGTACAGAGTCACCAGAATGGGAGAAATCTCCCTGTTCATGTATTAGCTCAATCTTCCCTTGGTATTCTAGATCCCATCCCTAGCTACTAACAATATTGAAAATCATTCCAGGTGTTTTATTGGCCTTTCAGTTTCCCTCTTCCGTGAAATGTCTATTCAAATCCCCTCACCATTTTTCTAATGAGGTGTCTGTCATAGTGATTTGTAGTTCTTCATATATTTTGGACATTAATCTTTTGTTAATTATTACATTGGAAGTATTTTCTCACATTCTGTGGTTCATCTCCCTAATTTATCTTTTATCATACAGAAGTTTTGATTTTAACGTGACCAAATTATCAGTCTTTTCCTTTACTCTGTATTTTTTGTTTAAAGAATTCTTCCTATCCCACTTTCACAGATACTCCTAGTATTTTCTAAGTTTTATAGCTTGACCTTTAATCGATCTGGTATTAACTTTTTGTGTATGGTGTGAGGTAAAGATCTATTTTTCCTTGTTTTCTGTAAGGTTAGCTAACTATCCACAACTGAAAATATTTTTGCCCCATTGATTTGTAATGCCACATGTCATCTACCAAATTCAAGTATATGAGGACATGTTACTGGACCCTTAATTACTTTTTAAACTATTTAACCCTGGTTCAGTGTTCTTGGCCACTAATCATTTGTATTGACAAGTTCCACTAAAAAATATTAAATTAAAAAAAAATTCCCGGGCTTCCCTGGTGGCGCAGTGGTTGAGAGTCCGCCTGCCGATGCAGGGGACACGGGTTCATGCCTCGGTCTGGGAGGATCCCACGTGCTGCGGAGCGGCTGGGCCCGAGAGCCATGGCCGCTGGGCCTGCGCGTCTGGAGCCTGTGCTCCACGATGGGAGAGGCCACAACAGTGAGAGGCCCGCGTACCGCAAAAAAAAAAAATTCCCTTCGTTTCCAAGTGTTCTAGCTTTTAAAATAATAAATGAATGGTAAATTCTGTCAAATGCTCTTTTGAGCATCTACTGAGATGATCATACGGTTTTACTCTTTATTAATATGGTGAATTACATTAGATTCTTAATGTTAAACTGAACTCTCATTCCTGGAATAAATACTACATGATTGTGATTTAAAAAAAAAAAAATACACTACTAGACTAGTGCAGATTTCACTTGGGACTTCTAAAATCTACATTCATTGGCCTATATTTTCCCTTTCTTATACTGCCTTTGTGTGATTTTGATGTCATGTTGTAAAAGCCCTCCAAAATAAGTCTAGAAACATTTTTTATTCCCTGGAATGGTCTGCACGAGGATTATCCATCCTTCAATATTTGGGTAACCTGTAAAACCATCTGTGCCTTGTGTTCCTTTAATGGATAGGATTTTCTTTCCTGCTTTTTACTATGAAAATGACTCACATATTTATTAGAGACACCAGTACAATGAACCCCAACATATCCATCACCCAGCTTCAACAGTCAACCCATTGTCAATCTTATTTCATCTATTTCCCAAATCTTTACTTGTTCCCTCTCCCCTTGAATAAATTGTTTTGAAGAAATCCCAGACACCATATAATCTTACCTATAAACATTTTAGCATCTCTCTTAAAAATAAGGACTCTTTAAAATATGTAACCAGAAAAAAGATTTCACACTAAAAATTTAATAATCTTTAATACCAACAAATATCCAGTCAGTATTCAAATTCCTATCAAATATTTTTATACAGTTTTTCAAATCAGAATCCAAATTAGTCCATACGCTTAAATTGGTTTTGTCTTTTAATCTGCAGTTTTCCCTTCTATGTATTGCTTTTCTCCCCTTCTTCTTCACGTATTTGTGGGGAAAAAATGGGCCATCTGTCCTGCGGTTTCCCACATTCTGGATTTTGCTCACTGCATCCACATATTACTTAGTGAGTAGATTTTACTACTCAATTTCTTTTTTAGTTACATTTCTATTAATATTTTCTACTTATTCTTTTTTGTTTTGTTTTGTTTTCTGTTTTTGTTTTGTTTTTGTGGTACGCGAGCCTCTCACTGTTGTGGCCTCTCCCTCTGACTCAGCTGCAGTAGGTTGTATTTTTTAGGAAACCGACTATTTTACACAATCTTCCAAATTCATGGGCATAAAGTTTTCCATATTCAGTATGTATGGGGTTTTAGAAATCCTTATCATAACTATAGTCATATTCCCTGTTTCATTCCTAACATTGTTTATGCTTTCTTGTGTTTCTTTTTCATTGACCAATTTTGCCTGAGATTTGTCTATAACATAGAGCCTATATTAATATCTTCAATAAGTTAGATTTTGGTTTTATTAATCCTCTTCATTGTTTTCTACTCCATTAATTTCTATTCTTATCTTTATTCTTTCCTAACTTCTACTTCCTCTGGGTTTAATCTGCTGTTACTTTCCTAGCTTCTTCAGTTGGCCACTTAATAATTTTCAGGCTTTCTTCTATTCAAAAACCTTACAGATTCTAGGACATAAATGTTTTCATATTAATATTGCTAAAATTGGGACGCTTCTTACAATTAGTCTTACAATCACCGTCAGTCAGGCAAGCAGTGATGGTGCAACATCTATGTATGAACATAAACAATTAAAGAATAAGCTTGCAAAAGTAGTAGTTACTTGGCAGTTATCCCTGGTGGCATGACTAGACAACTGTAACTTCTCAATGTTAGTCAATAAACCTATTACAGACCATCTGACAAAGAACTATGAGTCTCATCTGAAAACCTTTTGTTGATACCTGCTGGCCAGTTCAAGAAAACATCAGGATCAAAATTTGATGGGTGCCAGCAGTTTGAAAGAAAATGCTGGAGATAGCTGTGGAGCACTCTTTTAAGAAATGTTCTATCACCAATGCTCTCAATGACACAGTGAGCAATACTATGTAGAAAAACACAAACCTCTGTGCTTCCATCAGAAAGTGATTTAGAAGAATCAAACTCTGCATATGAAGTCACAGGAATACTCTACTAATTTGTTACTTCCCTTCCTTTTATAAATATATGCATGAGTGATATGCTAAATCTATATCTAAGTAAATATATATGAGTTATTTCAGTAAGCATAAAGTTTCAAAGTCTAAGTGACAGGAAAGCACTGTATTTGGAAAGTAATACTCCATCTCACAAATGATGACATCTTAAGATTCAATGAAATATAATATAGGCACTTAAATTTTCCTCTTAGGAAATTAAGGAAACACTCCCATTTATCACTGCAACAAAAAGAATAAAATACCTAGAAATAAACCTACCTAAGGAGACAAAAGACCTGTATGCAGAAAACTATAAGACACTGATGAAAGAAATCAAAGATGATACAAACAGATGGAGAGATATACCATGTTCTTGGATTGGAAGAATCAACAGTGTGAAAATGACTATACTACCCAAAGCAATCTACAGATTCAATGCAATCCCCATTAAATTACCAATGGCATTTTTCACAGAATAAGAACAAAAAATTTTACAATTTGTATGGAAACACAAAAGACCCCGAATAGCCAAAGCAATCTCCAGAAAGAAAAATGGAGCTGAAGGAATCAGGCTCCCAGACTTCAGAGTATACTACAAAGCTATAGTAATCAAGACAGTATGGTACTGACACAAAAACAGAAATATAGCTCAATGGAACAGGATAGAAAGCCCAGAGATAAACCCATTCACATATGGTCACCTTATCTTTGACAGAGGAGGCAAGAATATACAACGGAGACAAGACAGCCTCTTCAATAAGTGGTGCTGGGAAAACTGGACAGCTACATGTAAAAGAATGAAATTAGAACACTTCCTAACATCATACACAAAAATAAACTCAAAATGGGTTAAAGACCTAAATGTAAGGCCAGACACTATAAAACTCTAAGAAGAAAACATAGGCAGAACACTCTATGACATAAATCACAGCAAGATCCTTTTTGACCCACCTCCTAGAGTAATGGAAATAAAAACAAAAATAGGGCTTCTCTGGTGGCGCAGTGGTGGAGAGTCCGTCTGCCGATGCAGGGGACACGGGTTCGTGCCCCGGTCCGGAAAGATCCCAAATGCCGTGGAGCGGCTGGGCCCGTGAGCCATGGCCGATGAGCTTGCGCGTCCGAAGGCTGTGCTTCGCAATGGGAGAGGCCACAACAGTGAGAGGCCCGCATACCACAAAAAATAAAAAAATAAAAAATAATAAACAAATGGGACCTCATGAAACTTCAAAGCTTTTGCACAGTAAATGAAACCATAAACAAGACGAGAAGACAACCCTCAAAATGGGAGAAAATATTTGCAAACGAAGCAACTGACAAAGGATTAACCTCCAAAATATACAAGCAGCTCATGCAACTCAGTATCAACAAAACAAACAACCCAATCCAAAAATGGGCACAAGACCTAAATAGACATTTCTCCAAAGAAGACATACAGATTGCCAACAAACACATGAAAAGATGCTCAACATCACTGATCATTAGAGAAATGCAAATCAAAACCACAATGAGGTATCACCTCACACCAATCAGAATGGCCGTCATCAAAAAATCTAGAAACAGTAAATGCTGGAGAGGGTATGGAGAAAAGGGAACCCTCCTGCACTGTTGGTGGGAATGTAAATTGACACAGCCACTATGGAGAACAGTATGGTGGTTCCTTAAAAAACTAAAAATAGAACTACTATATGATCCAGCAATCCCATTACTGGGTATATACACTGAGAAAACCATAATTCCCGGAGATGGAAACAACCTAAGTGCCCATCGTCGGATGAATGGATAAAGAAGATGTGGCACATATATACAATGGAATATTACTCAGCCATAAAAAGAAACGAAATTGAGCTATTTGTAATGAGGTGGATAGATCTAGAGTCTGTCATACAGAGTGAAGTAAGTCAGAAAGAGAAGGACAAATACCGTATGCTAACACATATATATGGAATTTAAGAAAAAAAAATGTTATGAAGAACCTAGGGGTAAAACAGGAATAAAGACAGAGACCTACTGGAGAACAGACTTGAGGATATGGGGAGGGGGAAGGGTGAGGTGTGTTAGGGCGAGAGAGAGACATGGACATATATATACTAACAAACGTAAGGTAGATAGCCAGTGGGAAGCAGCCGCATGGCACAGGGAAACCGGCTCGGTTCTTTGTGGCTGTCTGGAGGGGTGGGATAGGGAGGGTGGGAGGGAGGGAGACAAAGAGGGAAGAGATATGGGAACATATGTATATGTATAACTGATTCACTCTGTTATAAAGCAGAAACTAACACACCATTGTAA
Source organism: Lipotes vexillifer (assembly GCF_000442215.2). NCBI lineage: Eukaryota > Metazoa > Chordata > Mammalia > Artiodactyla > Lipotidae > Lipotes > Lipotes vexillifer. Next base: position 2,053,690 of record NW_006773138.1, on the reverse strand, counting down.
AGCAATTATACCCCAATAAAGATGTTAAAAAAAAAAAGAGACATGTACCACAATGTTCATCGCAGCACTATTTACAATAGCCAGGACATGGAAGCAACCTAAATGTCCATCAACAGATGAATGGATAAAGAAGATGTGGCACATATATACAATGGAATACTACTCAGCCATAAAAAGGAAACAAAATTGAGTTATTTGTAATGAGGTGGATGGACCTAGAGGCTATCATACAGAGTGAAGTAAGTCAGAAAGAAAAAAACAAATACTGTATGCTAACACATACATTGGAATCTAAAAATATGGTACTGATGAACCTACTGGCAGGGCAGGAATAATGACACAGACATAGAGAACGGACTTGAGGACACAGGAGGGGAAGGGGAAGCTGGGACGAAGTGAGAGAGTAGCACTGACATATATACACTACCAAATGTAAAGTAGATAGCTAGTGGGAAGCAGCCGCATAGCACAGGGAGATCTGCTCAGTGCTTTGTGACCACCCAGAGGGGTGGGATAGGGAGGGTGGGAGGGAGAGGCAAGAGGGAGGGGATACGGGGATATACGTATACATACAGCTGACTCACTTCGTTGTACAGCAGAAACTAACACAACATTGTAAAGCAATTATACTCCAATAAAGATGAAAACAATTTTTCCTCTTAGTACTGCTTTGCTGTATTCCACAGATTTTGACATATAGTGTTTCCACTGTTATTTAATTCTAAATATTTTCCAGTTTCCATGAACTTGTTCTTCATCCATTTACTTTTAGTTTATTTTTGCTTTCACTTTTTAAATTTCCAAACATGGATAGGAGGTGAGGGGAATCAGTTATATGTTATTAATTTCTAATTTTATTGTATTGGGGTCAGAAAACATGGTTGATATATCAAGCTTTGGTATTTGTTGACAATTTCTTTGTGCCTAATTACATAAATTACATAAAATTACATAAAAATTTCACTTTTAATTAAAAAGAATGTATATTCTCTAATTTGGGAAGTGTATGGTTCTATACATACATAGTAGATCAAGTTATACATTGCATTTCTTTTCTTTTAGTGGTTATCCTTCAATTTATAATATGCATCTGACTGAAAGCTTAAAGTTAATTAATATCTCTGTCCTCCTTCTGAACTATATATAACTCTTTAATGCTGGTCACTTTCCCTCCCAGCTTACATTTTATCCTCGTCTTGATGTTTTAGTTCCACTTTGGTTTTAGCCCCAACAAATCAGTCATAATTATTTCTGTTTTATACAGTCAATTCTTCATTTACCGAACCAATTTCTTTGTTCATCATGATTTCTTTTTTTTTTAACTAATTTATTTATTTTTGGCTGCATTGAGTCTTCGTTGCTGCACGTGGGCTTTCTTTAGTTGCAGAGAGCGGGGGCTACTCTTTGTTACAGTGCACGGCCTTCTCATTGCGGTGGTTTCTCTTGTTGCAGAGCATGGGCTCTGGGCATGCGGGCTTCAGTAGTTGTGGCACAGAGACTCAGTAGTTGTGGCTCATGGGTCCAGAGCACAGGCTCAGTAGTTGCAGTGCACGGGCTTAGTTGCTCTGCAGCATGTGCAATCTTCCTGGACCAGGGCTCGAACCTGTGTCCCCTGCATTGGCAGGTGGATCCTTAACCACTGCGCCACCAGGGAAGTCCCTATCATGATTTCTTGTATCCTTCTCACTCCCCGAAGTTACATTTCTTTCTTGCAGAAGTGCATTCTTTTATGTAATAGTTCCTTCAGAAACAGTGTGGTAAATTCTCCATATTTTTGTTCATCTGAAAATACTTTTATTTTGCCTTCACTCTTGAATGATAACTTAGCTGAGTATGAAATTCTGATCTCTCTCAGCACTAGGAAGATATTATTCAAGTTTCTTCTGGCCTCTCTTATTAAGAGACATCTGCTCTCAGTCTGATTCTTGCTCCTTTGTCTTTCCTTTCTGGTTGCTTTTAAAAGTGTCTTTGGTGTTCTGCAGTTTCATTGCAATGTATTTAGTTGTGGGGTTTGTTTTTGGTTTGCTCATTTAATTCTTGCTAGGCCCTCATGAGCTTAAACCTAAAAATTCATGTCTTTTTAAATTAATTCCAAAAAATTCTCATGTCATCTCTTTAAATTCCATGTTTCCCTCATTTTATTTTTCTCCTTCTGGAACTGCTATTAGATGTTGGGTCTTCTTGCTTAATCTTTCATTTCTCCACCTCTTTCATATTTTCCTTCATCTTACTGTTCTGCATTCTCAGGATTTCCTTATATCTAACTCCCAGCTTACTACTTTCTCTTCATCTGTGTAAACTATCACTTACTGAGCTTTTTTTTTTTGCGGTATGCGGGCCTCTCCCGTTGCAGAGCACAGGCTCCGGACGCGCAGGCTCAGCGGCCATGGCTCACGGGCCCAGCCACTCCGCGGCATGTGGGATCCTCCTGGACCGGGGCACGAACCCGTGTCCCCTGCACCGGCAGGCGGACTCTCAACCACTGCGCCACCAGGGAAGCCCTACTGAGCATTTTTTTAACCTCTCTATTTTTCATTATGTTTAGTTCTTTTCCAAATGTATGTTTCACGTCTTATTCATTTATTGGGATGTCAATTACTTGTTTAATGTCTTTAGTCACTTAAAATATGCTACTTTAAATTACCTTTCAAACTGCCATTCTACTATCCCAGTTCTTAGAGCTGTAATCCTCCTGCTTGTAATATCTGCTGACTCTCATTTGTGGTAGAAAATTGTTTCCTTGTGTGTCACTTTTAATTATAAATTCATCTTCTGTGGGGTTTATTTCTTCTGTGAGAATTCCTTGTGGCCCGAGATATGAGAGTACCCCTTCAAGTCTTGTTTTTCCTTGCTCCAGGTGGCCCAGTGGTATCACTAGCTTGGAGCCAGCTTTTACATTAATTTCCCAGCATGGGGATACCTGAACCATATAATATAAACTCAGGTCGCAAATATGAGCAAGGCATAGGTCTTGTGCTTCAATTTCTCAGGGAAGCTTTTTTTCCATTTCCTCTTTGTATAGAGCCCAGGCAAACCAAGACGAGATTTCTTATTTCCTTGTGTCAGTGGGAAGATTTTTCTCTAGCCCACCCTTTCACCTAGGATGCAGCACATCAGGAATCCCAGCCTGATGCAAAAGTCTTGGTTTTGGTTCCTTTTTCCACACAGTTAAAACTCAATCACTAGGAATAAAAAAAAACCAGAAACAACACCTCACTCAATTCCTTCATCTTTGTCACAGCATGAGCTCAAGGTCTTAATGAAGTTTTGGTTTTTAGTTCCATTTTTGGTTTTGGAGTCTAGAGATTTTCCTATCTTTCCTGCAAGCTCAGAAATGCATTTCAAAGAACTGTTGCTTATCATTCAGCTTTTCTGGATATTTGTAGCAACAAAGTCTTTAGCTAAGATAAGTTAGCCATCTTGCTAAAAGAAATCTGGGATCTCCAATCCATTTGCTACATTACCCCTATAGGAGTGATCTCTCTAGAGTGCAAAGATGTACTCCTCTTTCAAACTCTTCAGTGGATCCCCCCTTCTTAGCATGGCATTCAAAGTCTACTATTATCCAGTAACTGCTTATTTCTGCAATTCTGCCTCCTTCCACTCTCCCACAGGTACTCTATGCTTCAACTACCCATATTTGCAATCCCTAGAACTCTCCTTTTGTTTCATACTCCTATGTTTTTAAAAGTACTTATTTCCCTCAGTTTTATCCTCCCTTCATCTGCCTACTGAATACTCATGGTCAAGTGTCTGCCTTTCCAGGAAGCCACTCCTGACCCATCCAAGCTGGGTTCTCTTTTTTTGTGAAAAGAGCTAACATTCGTTGAGCTCTTTATATGCTAATAACTCATTCAGTCTTAACAACAACCTTATGATTTTGCTACCACTACTATCCCCATTTCCAAAATGAGGAAACGAAGGTACAGAGAAATTAAGCAATGTGCCCAAAGACAAACAGCTATAAAGGGCAGACCTGGAATTTGAACACAGATAGTCTGTCTCCAGATCCTGCTCCATTAACTTGCTCAATTAATATATACCATATTGCGTTCTACAATTACATCTTGCATTACAGTTATTGCATTTATTACCCCACATTCCAGTTACACGTTTATATAGCAATCTTCTCAACTACACTGACCTTAAGAGACAGAATTATGCTTTATTTCTATTTGCAGTCCCAGTGCCTAGCACACAGAAGGCCCTCAACTCAGATGGTTACTAAATTAATGAATAACTAAAGGAAACATCCCCACAGTCACTGCATTAGTCCAGCCCGTCTTCACCTCTTGTCTGAACTACTAAAACAGTCCCCTAACTAGACTCCCTTCCTCCAGTTTCTATTCACATCTTTCCTCCACACTCCAACCAATACTGTCTTTCTAAAGCACATTATGACAGTGTCATTCCATTACTTAAATATTTTTAAGGGCTCCACACTGTCTATAGGATAAAGTCCCAAATTCCTCCAGCATGACATACCATGACCTTCATGATCAAACTTCTGTAGTCTCTTCTCTCCTCCTTCCCCACTCCAGCCCCACATTCCATCTATATTTAACTTCCTGTCTGTCTCTGAATATGCCAAATGCCTTCATGCCTTTGTATGTGCAGGTTCTTTTTCCGGGAATGACCATCTCCTCTTCCCTCACCTGGTGAACTCCTATTCTTTTTCCAACACACAGCGCAAATGCCTTCCTCAAGTTTCCTCAAAAGACTGTCAGTTATCCCACTGTTCTATTCTTCTTGGCATTATGCATTTACCTCACTTACACTTTGTATATTATTTGATAAGGTGTGTTTCCCCAAGACTGTGGAATCTTAAAGGACAGGAACCATGTCTTACTCATCTTTTTTACTGTATTCGCTTACACAAGTGTGTGCCCTAAATGTTAACTGAAATAGTGGAATGAAATTTGACAAACATATCCTACATCCTACACTAAAGCAAACTCAGATTCAAATGAATTCAAGGCAGTCAAGTCTTCTAAGATTAAATGGAAATTAGACAGGGAGTAGAAACATGAATGAAAAACAAATAACACCTAAATTCCTGC
>NW_006773138.1:2028776-2048590 GCF_000442215.2 Lipotes vexillifer | reverse complement strand
GCTGCTCAATCCCGAATTCTACAGAATGGAGCTATTCTGTCAATGGGAATTAAGGCTTAGTTTATAAGGTAATCTCATCCTGAGTTTTAAAAAACACAAGGCAAATATTTCCACATTAGTAAAACACATAAGGACACTCAAATTCTGGAATATGTGTTACTAGGATAAAAAGTTGAGTCATTTTATACATTTTAAGACAAATCCCTTCAGACAAGGGAAATTCCTATCCTTTTACACTACAATCACATGATTTCATTATTCATTAGTCCTACATACAATTTAGGTTTGCACACATAGCAAACATTGTCTGCCAACTGAGTAATAAACCAGAACTACTTGTTTTTCACAGAAAGAAGAAATTTTTTTAATGGATAAATGTCAACCCTAAGTGAACAGGGAGGTTGGGGTGGGATAAAGGGAAGGAATAAATGGGGCACTATTCAATTTTTTTCAATTATTCTATTTTTGAAATGCACTTTTAACACTACAAATAGAAAAAAAATTAAACTGCCAATTTAAAGATTCATCAGCCTTTGTCTAGCTTTTCTCTTCAATTATTACCCATGGTAAAAGGAAAAAGAACTGTCCTAAAAAGGTCTTGGTTTCAAGTTCAAAGGCAGCATACTTTAGAATGATCATCCTTGATTTCAAAAGACTAAATGAATTCTTAAAATTAATTACTATCAATGAGGCTTGGGACTTCCCTGGTGGTACAGTGGTTAATAATCCGCCTGCCAGTGTAGGGGTACACGGGTTCAAGTCCTGGTCCAGGAAGATCCCACATGTGGAGCACCTAAGCCCCTGCACCGTAACTACTGAAGCCAGCGCACCTAGAGCCCGCGCTCAACAACAATAGAAGCCACCACAATGAGAAGCCCACACACCGCAATGAAGAGTAGCCCCCACTCGCTGCAACTAGAGAAAACCCGCGCGCAGCAATGAAGACCCAACGCAGCCAAAAATAAGTTAATTAATTCATTTTAAAAAATTCTTATCAATGAGGCTTAAATGTTCTTATATTTGCAAATCTACCTATGTATGTCTGTATGGTAAATCTTCTTTTTTAAAAATCAATGGACCAGGACTGTTTCTAAATTTAGAATATAAGCTCGAAGAGGGAGGGATCTTTGACTATTTTATTCACTGATGTCACCCAAGGATCTAGAACAGTGTCTGGCACAGAGTAGGCACTCATTACATACTTGCTTAATATTGCTCAATATGGTCCAAATACTTAATATGTCAATACATACAATGAGCTGCAGATCCTCAAAGAACATACAGTTGAAGTCTAGGTTCATCTTGAAACGATCACTGACTTAACCTTCAACACACACTGCTGCACAAATTAACTGATACTGTATCCAGAAGCAAATTGACAGTGTATGTAAGAATAAAATAAAACACTTAATACAGACGTTATTAAGGTTCTGAACTTTAAATCTTGAGAAGCTGACAAAAAACAAAAATATCACCAGCACAACCAAAATTTTCAACACACACAAACTCTTGCACTTTTTTCAGAAAAAATTCCAAAATTCAATTCGATTCAATTCCAAAAGAGCCATGGGACTTCAAGAAATTTAAAAAAAAAAAAAAAAGTTAAGAATTTCACTTAAATACCAGTGAATTTACTACAAAATTTTTTTTCCAGTTTTATAAAGCAGGTCTGCCCTTTCTTTTATCAACTGACCTAATTATGCCAAAAGAATCCTGCTAAGCAATATACTTCTGTATTTACCTAAAATTGCTAATTTTGTTGCTGCTTCCCACTCATAAAAGTGTGATGTAATTATTATGAAACTGGTATTTTTACTGTCTATTACAAACCATCATGAACATTTAACTGTGAATTAGGTTATGTTTTAGCCCTTATTTAAGGGTTAGCCTTTCAGCCCTTGTTATCTGCTACTAACCCACAATGACCTGGTCACTCTCTTCTCTGTTCTGAGCCTCAGTTCTCTCTTCAGTAGAATGAGGGAACTGGGTTAAAACAAAAGTTCTTAACCTTTTTTTTTGCAACACTTGGAGAATCTGGTGAAAGCTACAGGTGAACTATTCATAAAAATGTACATATACATTGTAAAACAATTTTATAAACAATAATTCATAATGGCAAAAGACTGGAAACAACCTAAATATCCACCAATAGATGATTAAGTAAATTATGTTACATCCAATGAAATTCCTTGTAACTATAAGTACAATGAAGAAACCTTCTATGTACTGATATGAAAAGATATCCATCATGTATTGTTATATGAAAAAAAGCACCAGTGCATATAACCTTTTATGTAAAAAGATCAAAAAATAAAATAAATATATTTGAATTTCCATGTATAAGCATAACAAAACTGTGGAAGAATCAACATGAATCTTTGGTGAAAATGGGAAATGAAGAAAGGAGTAGGAGGAACCTTTTCATTGTATACTTTCTTATATTTTTGTTTGAATTATGTGAATTGCCTATTAAAGTTTTAAATTTAAAAATACTGCATATAAACTCAAGAGGTCTAGAAAACTTGCTAAAGCTAGAAGATAAACAGGGTTTATTCCCAAATCCTGTTCAGCAATACTCTTCTATAATGTTTTGACTTAACAAGCATGTAATTATATACACTCAATGATCCAACAATAAGAACATTTAAGGAAAAATATTTTTCATAATGGTCCTCATACAAACATAGAAAGTAACTGGTGGATATTCAGTGACTCAACAGAGCCTCATTTGAAATCTCATTTTATATTGTTTTTCTTAATCACTGATACACAAATTTCTTCAAGGAAAAAGTTTGCACAAATCATCAAGTCATACACCCTCTCATGGTTCAAATCTCAGACCTGATATTCCACAAAGGAGTACAGGCTTCGAAAATAGAAATTTGTATCCTACGTGACCATATAATCAATAGTACTAGTATGGAGACCAGAGAAATACTGTCTTAATTTTTTTTACCATAATCTCAGAATTTGAAGCAAATTAAATAGCATAGATGATGTTTGGGGAGGCCTTCATCCCTTTTCTGGGCAGGAATCAGGTGGAACTGGGTTTTCATCCTTGGGCAACTTACTTAACCTCTCTTGGCCTCAGTTCCATCTATAAAATGGAAATAAAAGTACCTATCTCATAAGGATGCTATGAAGCTTAAAAGGAATAACGAGGAACACAGAAAGTAAGACAGAAATAAAAATAAGGTATCCTAGGACAGTGGCAGGTGTTTGACTGCTTGAATCAAAACAGACTGCATTCTGGAACCTGTAGTTTCTAGTGACTGCACTTTCATACACAAGCAATGTCTCCTTTTCCCTACTGAAAACAGCACATGGCAGAATTCCCAACACAAAAGGTGCAAATATCTGTCCTTTCCTAATTATGTTTCTTGAAAAATCTCTTCCTAGGTAAGCTTTTATCAAAGAACTCTAGCTGTTGTGTTGACTGGGTGTGTCTCAAAGAGTCCCAAGTTATAACAGTTTTGTTTTGTGTTTTCAACAGGGCACTTTCTATGTCAAGCTCAGCACCAAAGAGTGGCAGGCTGCTGCGGGGCGGAGGGACGGGGGGAAGGCAAAGAAGTTGTAGACAACAGTCCTTCAACGGACTCCTAATTGCCAGGAAAATAGCAGGAAACCTACACTGCCATCGAGATAGAAGCAGCCCCCGCCAACCAATCTCCGCTTCCAAAACTTTTAAACCCCATCCATCTTTTTTTGTAGAGCACTGCTGGAGCTTATTATTAGTTATTATAAATATAAATAGCCATCATTTATTTCGTCTTCTCTACATGCCAGGCTCTTGCGTTTTTCAAGATTTTGTGAAAACTGCACATATGAACTCAGACGCTCAAGTCTGAAAAGCTCCCTTCGCATCCTCGAAATCAATCTAATCTGCCCCTCAAACTCCGTATATGCCACACCTCTCACTGACCCATTCAGGCCCAGGGATCACATCTTTACAAGCAATTCAACCCCAAGCTCTTCACCCAACACTAAATCAAGCACTTCTCGGATCCTCCACTGCCCCTACAAAGTTCGGTACCCTCCTCCACTCACCAATTCCAACCTGGCCCTAACTTGTTCCAAGAAATGCTATGGCTCCCTTCAAACTTCTGACTCCAAATCCATCGTGCCCGTACTTCATCCCGAAGTTCAAGATTCAGAAACACATACTGCACCTGGGCAGAGCCCGGTTCCAACCCCACGAGAACTCTCGACACCCGCTCGAGCAGGGCCAGGGCCTGGGACCCTCCACCCCCTAACCAGGCCAGGCCGGGGCGCGGCGGCCTCGCTCCAGACCCCAAGGAGAGGAGAGGAAACTCCACCTGGCTCCGCTGGCGCGCCGCGCGTCTCCTGCTCGGGCCTGGGCCCCGTGGCGGCCGCGCCCCCGTCACGACGCGGACCCAGGACCCACAAGGGCACACATACAAAGATGCTCATGGTGGCATCGTTTGTGGGGGCAGGAAGCGGGAGGCAATCTAGGTTTCCAACCTCAGGGGAATGTATAAATAAAATATGGTTGAATGCACCCGCCGCGTCGGCGGCGCGTTGGGCGCAGCCTCGGCACAGCGAGTGGCCGCACGGCAGGGCCGCCGCTTCCCCCGGGGTCTCCAGGCACCCAGCGCAGTCCGACTCCTCCGGCCGCGGCGGTGGCGGCGGCTGCAGCAACGGCGGCGGCAACACCAGCAGCGCGGGGCCAGAGGCCGGGCCCGGAGTCCCAGTCTTGGCTGCCGCCATCTCGTCACAGCGGCCCCGCCGACCCCGCCGATTCAGAGCTGCCGCTGCCGCCGCGGAAGAGGCCCGAGTACTCGGACCTGCCGCCGCCATCTTGTTTCCCGTTTGTAGGGAGAGTCCGTTGCGAGGGAGAAGAGTAGAGGGCGGGGCAGTGCGCGGCGGGCACCGCTATATACATATTCATGAGGGGCGGGGCTCCAGAAGAGGGTCTCTCGGGACATGGTTGGCGTGAGGTGAAACCTCATTAATATTTATTATCCTTCATATATCTGGTCTTCGGTCTCGCCTTCTACTCTTTGCGATTTCCTCTTAGTGGGCCAAATTAAGTTGAGGACCGAGGGGATTTATTTGGAAACTGAGCGATATTAAACTTTATGAAGTAATTACACTTATTTATCCTGCAATACCCTGATAACTGAGGCTAATGTGATTGGGGAGTATGTGAATTACTCAGAACCCTGCCTCTGCTTCATAGCTGTTGGGACTGAGACCCAGTCCTACCCTGACCAGCAACTAACTGCCAAAAATAGCAGCTTCTTGTCAGTCCACATCTCAGTAAACTCTCTCTCCAGATTCCTTCCTGAAACTTCCCTCCCTTGGCTGGCAAAGCCACACTTTCCTTGGTTTTTTTTCCCCCTCTCAGCTCTTTCTCAGACTCTTTTCTTGAGCCCTCCCCCTTGTTTCGGGCTTAAATGTGGGTATTCCTCTAGGCTCAGGCCTCAGTCCTCTACTCCTTTCCGTGTATTGCCCCCCCAGCCCATACCCCACCTCACATTTTCTTCCAGCTGAAACTCTCGAATTGATATCTGCAGTACAGACATCCTGAGTCCAGCCCTGCATAGTCAACTGCCTGATGGAAGCATCATCTTGGATGTCTGCATCCCTCATGTACCAAACTAAAGTCACTTCTTCCACCCTTCTTTCAAAACAGCTCTTCTTATTTCCCTCATTCCAGTAAAGGTACTATTCTCCCAGTTCCTCAAGCTCCAAACCTGGTCATCTTTACTTCTCCCTCATCTCCCACATCTGTCAGTTTCTTAGTTCTGTCAATTCTCCCACCAAAATGACCATTTTCCTACCTATCTTCTCCTCTTCATTCCATTCCCACTGCCCAATTCAGGTCTCATCATCTCTCACCTAGATTATTGCAGAAGCTTCTATAAATTGTCTCCCTGCCCACAGACTCTCTTCCTCCAATCCATCCTCCATAGTTCTTAGAGTTACTTCCTAAAGGACAGCTCTGACCACACCATTCCTGCTTGGCTTAGTCACTGAGTGAGGTGCTCAGACTTTGGTGCCAGTCCCCTTTCTGGATGCAGAGGGTACAAGAGAAACAATAGCTTCCCTCTGACAGAGAGAGGGTTCTGCTACAGCAATTCTCCCACCCTTTGCTTTTTTGCACTAAAGTAGATTTGGAGCAGGAAGGCATTCAGCAAATGGCATTTCCTCTTGGGAATCTTTATAAGAAAGCACAAGTTTTGTAAGGAGAGCAAATTTAAAAAAAAAAAAAAGTAACATAATGTAATGGAAGGCATCAGAGGCCCTGGGTTTCCATGAGATTGCTTGGAAACAGTACCTGAGCTGATAGTAAACCAGTCCAAGGCAGAGTGATTGGTGGAAGTCAGCATAGCAAAGAAAGAAGTGGATTCCCAAAATGAGAACCAGATGGCTAAAGGACAGTGAAGAATTGAAGAAGGGTCAATGAGTAATTGAAACAAGGGGTTGTGTGCACAGAGGCCCAGACAGTTAGAATCCTGACAAACTCAGAAGTATGGCTTCATCCAGGCTGTCCTTCCAAAGGTTCTCTTCATTTCACTTCCCACTTGAGGTTCTTGATGCTTTGCACAGATTCTGACAAGGAAGGCCTGTGGTCCAGAGATCAAGCCAATTACTCTTAGAGATGGGGCCCTTGGTATGGGCTGTTCACTCTTGACAGTTTGGGGCTCTCAATCTGAAGTTTACTTTCTATTGGAGAAGCTGAACCATAGCAGTGTAGCATGCTTTCTCGAATACAAATAAAGACAAGAAATTTCTTTTTGCAGAGGGAAAAAGCAAGAGTTCTGAGTAATACTAGACCAAAAGCCAGGAGATCTAGGATTGGTCATGACCACTTTCTCCATTTCATTAATTTGGATAATTTCAAACAGATAAATTCCCTCTGGACCTTAGTCACCTCATCTTTAAAATAAGGGTACTGGAATTCAGCAGTTCTCAACCTGGGATACACTTCAGAAAGACACACACATGCGCATACACGAACACACACATATATACACATATGCCAACGTCCCTTTTCAGAACTACTGAACCCAAAACCTGAGGATGGGATGCCAGCATGTAAATTTTTATAATGCCATAGGAATTCTAATGAATACTCCTAGATAAGACCACTACAATGGATAAATTCAAAGGTCCTTTCTAGCTCTAACATTCTAGAAGTCTGACTCCCAATTTCCAGTCTCTCCTCTCCTCTATGCTGTTGCCAAAGTAATCTTACTAAAGCAGTATCTGTGACAGAAGGCAAGGCAAATCTAAGAAATTTGGAGAGTTATTCACTATGTGGGAAAATGAGAGCGATGAGGATGGTTTTAAAGTGTCAAGCCTGGGAAGCCTGAGATTATGATCGCAAATCACCATCAACAAAAGAGAGTAACTGGGAAGGAAAAGCAGTCTGAAAGATGAGGGCATGGTAGACATTTTGCTTTATTTAGTTACCATCGGCATCCAAAACTTCCTCCTGTTTGGGGGAATGACCCGTTCTGTGCAGTTTTGCTGAGACTAGGGAAGCTGAATCAGAGAGATAGCCTTCTCCCTGCCCTGGGGCAGCCAGAACATGAAATATGACCTAGGCTCAGCCACGTGGCCACTCCTCTCTGAACTTTGAATCTTCAGGGGGTGACACAAAGGCATATTGACAAGTTTAGAATTACTCACAGGAACGGAGACAGTAGGTGTCCAACCACAGTGGGTCCCTTGGGGGTTGGGGTAGAGGGGGGAGTGTCCCTACCGTGGTGATGGTGGCCATGCCAGATTGTGCCTGAGGCATGAACTTGGCCGTAGTGCCTGCTGCCTGGCCTTCCTAGGTTACACCCATTTTCCACAATCCAGCTTGCCAGCCTTCCTGTCAAATCTCTATATCCTTTGAGTAAATGTCTTTTTTTTCCTTAAATTACTCACAATTTCTGTTGTTTGTAACAAAGTACTCTGACTGAGACACTGGTTTGTTGTTTTTAAAATGTCACCTGAAGGGACTTCCCTGGTGGTGCAGTGGTTGAGAATCCACCTGCCAGTGCAGGGGACATGGGTTCAATCCCCGATCTGGGAAGATCCCACATGCCGCGGAGCAGCTAAGCCCGAGTGCCACAACTACTGAGCCTGCGCTCTAGAGCCCGCGAGCCACAACTACTGAGTCCATGTGCCACAACTACTGAAGCCCACAGGCCCTAGCGCCCACGTGCCTCAACTCCTGAGCCCACGTGCTGCAACTACTGAAGCCCGTGCGCCTAGAGCCCACGCTCCGCAACAAGAGAAGCCACTGCAATGAGAAGCCTGTGCACCACAACGAAGAGTAGCCCCTGCTCGCCGCAACTAGAGAAAGCCTGTGCGCAGCAACGAAGAACCAATATGAAACCATCTGAGAAGCTTAGTGCGACAGCCTAGAGTAGAAGAAGCCCAAGTTGCACGTGTTGCTTTTTCCCAAAGCCCCCACCTGTACCACAGTCCACCCAGGGAAGAAGGACTTGCAGGCTTACTCGAATGCAGGCACTGAGGATGCCAACTGGAACAGGTCGCGGGGCAGCCGCACCTACAGTGCTTCCTCTCCAGCTGTCTTTTCTCTGCCACTCCTGCCATACTTTCTGACGATTGCATCACTGCCAAAATTCCCTGCCATCCTTCTCATAGTGTGTCCCTAACTAGCACTCCATGGTCCATACCACCGCCATCACTTTAGCTCTCCTCATCCACATCACTGCAAACCTACCCTCTTCCCTCCAGCTGGAGGCTCCAGCTACTTTCTGCTGGACTGAAAGACTCAAATGTGAAGCAAAGCTACTTGGCTTCATTCCAGGTGGAGACAGGCTGTTCCTCCCTGTGGGCCCCCAAACCCCTTTTTGCCAGCCCAGGCACTGAGTCCCTCCTGAGGCCTCAAACATCTAGGAAGGAGAAGGCTCAGTCCCTCAGACCCCACCAGCCCCACCCCTCCTTTGGCCTGCTCATCTCTCCTGGTGGCCTCTTCTTCCTGTACTCTTCCCCCCTCAAGCCAGATTTCTCCTTGTGATTTGGCCCCCTTCCCTTTTGCTTTAAAGGTTCTTGCTACATTCTTACTGTCACTTATCTTCGGTTCCTTCCCTTTTGTTTCAGGGGAAGAATTAGTTCGTTTTGCTAAGCTCATCCTTCTACCTGTCATCTTTCCAGCCTCCTCCAGATTCTTTCCCAATGCTCTACAAATACAAATGAGACTCGGTTCCTGCCCCCCTCAGGGTCACAGCCTAACAGAGAGGCAAAAGTGTACGTAAATAACTATCACAGAAAAAAAAAGAGACAATTATAACAGAATTACAAGCTCTAAAGCTGAGACACGTACAAGGTGCGATGGAAGCAGAGAGCAAAGCTGGTGGGGAGGGGGCAGTAGGAAAAGTTTCCCAGAGGAGGAGACATGTGAGCTCTGTTTTGGACGATGAGGAAGAGTTCACTAGGTAGACACAGGAAAGGCATTCCAGACAGAGGGAAAACAAGAGCAGAAGCACAAACGTATGAAAGTTCAGGATCTGTATGGAACTAATGAGGAATTTGATGTGGCTAGAACACTGGGTTGGACATGAGGCTAGAAAATTGGAGAAGAAAAGGAACTAGAATTTATTGAGCAACTACCACGTGCTGGGCACATGCCCAGCAGTAATCCATCTATCTCATTTAAACCTAAAGTAACCCTGTGAGCTGAGTATATTATTATCTCCATATTACAGAGAAATAAATTCAGGCTGTTGGGGGACCTTTGAAAAGTTTAATATTTGGACCAAGGAAGTGTTAGGTATAGATTTGTATTTTATAAGGATACCTCTTGATCTTATAATTACCAGTGAGGAATAAAAATAATCTAAGCAGACTTCATCCCACCTCCATGGAGTTGAGATGTCATTGGAGAAAGTACAGTGCACTTAACATTCATATATTCAAGTATCTAGAGAGCACCTACTATGTGGTAGGATAATATAGGTGCTGAGAATTCAGGAGTGAACAAGGCAGGCAAGGTGTGGATGCTGGGCCAGCTTTGGTGGGACCAGCTTTAGGTACAGTATTTGGCACATTCTAGATGCCGCGGAATGAATGAATGTTATACCCTTAGTTATGTCTTTAGTGTTTAGCAAGGTTCAAAGAGCAGTGCATTGCCAGAAAAGAAAAAAATCTGTTTAACCAACAAGCACGTTGGTGGAGAAAAATAATTCTTTAATTTCTTTAAACTTCCCCCTCTAGATACCTATAAATCCACCTAAAATCCACAGCTGGTTTCACTCTCTCTCTTTCGCTCTCTGCACCTCCCTCCCATCCCCTTGGTCTTGCTTCCTCTCCTCCCTACCCTCAGGCTCTGGCCCAAGATTCCAAGCAAAGAATTCCCTCTTTTATTTGGTTGTTCTTCTCTTAAGGCAATAGAGGTGGCTCTAAGAAATCCTTTAGGTTCAACGTATACAGAATAAGGAAATAAATGGCCCTTCTTAACTCCACTTCAGAGTGAGACACCTAAAAGGCAAAACTTTGGGGTCCTTTGGGAGCCCACATAGGTCAAACTTCTGGGACACAGAACAGGTGGAGCAGGGTGGAGAGAATATCCGGAGAGGCAAACAGAAAATATACAGCACATTTTCCATCTAGTCCTGCCTTCTTCTATTTTCTATCTTGCAGCCAGAATGAATGATCTTTCTAAAGTATGAATCTGGGGGGCATGCAGGTGGAGGCGGAATTAGATGAAGGTGATCAAAGGGTATAAACTTCTACTTATAAGGTAAATAAGTACTAGGGATGTAATGTACTACTTGATTAGTGTAATTAACACTGTTGTATGTTACATATGAAAGTTGTTAAAGAGAGTAAACCCTAAGAGTTCTCACCACAGAAAAAAATTTCTTTTTTTAAAATTTTGTATCTATATGAGATAAGCGATGTTCCCTGAACTTATTGTGATAATCATTTCACGTTGTATGTAAGTCAAACCACTATGCTGCACACCTGAAACTTATACAGTGTTGTATATGAATTCAATGTCAATAAAACTGGAAGAAAAATATAAAGCATTAATCTAAAAAATAATGATAGTAAAAGACAAACTTTTCTCTGCTATTATTGATTACCTTTTACAGTATAATAACATGTCTTATTCTAGTCTGTCTGTTTTTCTCATCTCATCAAAGAAATCCTTCTGCTACCTTCACTTTTTCTGGACCAAGTGCCCCAGAAGGAGGGGCTCATGGGCCTACTCCAGGAAAAGAGTGGGAAGGAGCAAAAACCCTCATTTTGTTATAAATAAATGGGTAGGTAGTAATTCTGACCAGAATGAAAAATTTGCCTCTGCTTTGTTCTGGATGTTCAATTGCTCTCCTGTAAAATAGGTATCAGAAAGCCCAAGGGGGAAGGGTAGACTTGGAGGACACTGGGGTTCAGGACTACAACTTCAAATTCATCTGTCCTTAGACTCGAATTTGGCCAAGAGGGACAATGGATTGTGTATTCATATCACTGTCCAATTCTTCTGAACCCAAACTAGCTGGAGACAAGAGGCAGTGCTCTAAGGATCGGTTTCTTTCCATGTGAAATAAGAACAAAGAGAGAATGGAGGAGTACAATTCCTCAATTATTCTGAAAGTAGAAAAACAAATTTGCCTTAGCGTACTGTGATGCGAGCAGAAGAAAAAGTCAGGGGGCTACAAAAGAGCCTCTAAACATTGACTTCCGGTGGTTTGAATAGAAACAGATATGAGATGGATTTAGCTGGAGGCCGAGAACAGAGAGCATGATCTCCCAAGTTCCTTCGTCCTGAAGGAGGATAGGACTCTATACCAATCCACCAGTGACCAGCTGATTGGTTCTCTTCTAGAATGGTCATTGTTCCACAGTTCTTTGTTTACTAGGCTCTGGGCTCTCTCCGTCCGGGAGAAAAGGCAGGTCTCCCGGGGTTGTGATGTCGCTGAGCGACCACCAGGGGGCAAACCAAGACTACTGAGCTCTCCCCACCATCTCTTCCACCCAGTTTCCATGGAGCCAAACTCGGAATGTCAGAGCTGGAATCCGCTTTAGAAACCATCCAAGGCTTCTGATCAAACATCTTTCTTTACAGGGAAGAAAACCAAGGCCTAAAGAAAAGAAATCATTTGTCAAGGCCACATAGTGAATTAATAGTAAAGTCGGAACCAGAAACTAAGTCTACTGGCTATTCCAGTCCTATATGTGTTCTAACACACCAAGGCTTCTCCTGTCTCATATTTAATTCCAGAATACACTGGTTTTTAATAACATCCTCTCCATAAAAAGGACTTGTCTCTCTAATTAGACTGTAAATCCTTGGGGCCAGGGACCATGTTTTGCCCAACACTGTACATCTTCTCCTTCAGAACCTAGCATATGCCCCTGTAGGCAGCCTATGCCCAATACCAGATGCAAGATTTCAACAGATATTGTGAAACTGCTATGCGGTAGGCCCAGCAATGGTTCCTGAGAACACAGAGATGAAAATATATTGTCCCTGTCCACAAGGAGCTCACTATCTAGAGGAGAAGGCAGATATGTCAACAAATGACTATAATTCAGGAGATGAGTTTTTAACAGTGATGTAGACAAAGTGAAGCACAAGAAGAAGAGGTGACTAACTACCTGGATGGAATACAAAATTGGGTCCTAAGGAAGAATGAGAACTCATCAAAGACAGGGAATGGGAATTCTAAATAGAAGGAATAGTAGAATAAGCCAACACACAGAGACATGAAGATATGGTGTGTCAGGTGAAAACGGTTGGTTTTGAGTAACTGGAGCTTAGTATATATAAGAAGCTGGACTGGGGATGGAGTAGCAAATAAGGCTAGGAACGAAGTTTGAGGTCAGCTGTAAAGTTGATGTCTATTCATTCACTCATTCGTTCTACAGACAGTAAGTACCCCCACGTACCATGCGGCACTGTTGTAGGTTGTGAGATGATAATAAAAGTGAGAGCAGTAATAATAATGATGAAAATACAAGCGTGGTTGAATTCCAAGGATTTGGAGTCTTGAGTTTAGGGTCCATTCCTCACAGGAATCAGATAATCCAGATATCTTCCATTTATTTTCATTTATTAAAAAAATATTCAGTAAGCCCCTTCTATGTGCTAGGCACTGTTCTACCAACTAGGAATAAAACAGAGATCAAGAATTAGGGTCCATGGGACTTCCCTGGTGGTGCAGTGGTTAAGAATCTGCCTGCCAATTCAGGGGACATGGGTTCGAGCCCTGGTCCAGGAAGATCCCACATGCCGCAGAGCACTTAAGCCCCTGCGCCACAACTACCCGCGTGCCTAGAGCCCATGCTCCACAACAAGAGAAGCCACCGCAGTGAGAAGCCCGGGTACCACAATGAAGAGTGGCCCCTACCTGCTGCAACTAGAGAAAGCCCGCGCAGCAACAAAGACCCAACGCAGCCAAAAATATTAATTAATTAATTAATTAATTTAAAAAAAAAGAATTACAGTCCAGGCTGTTATAGAGCTTTCATTGCTCATGGCAGAGGCAGATAATATAATAATGAAGAAATACATTGCAGATAATGATGTGACACAATGGAAATAAAATAAGGCAATATGATAGAAAATGATGGGAAGAGGACATCATTAGACAGGTTGCACAAAGGAAACCTCACGGAGGAAGTGACATCTGAGCTGAATATAGTGTCAGCTGCGGAAAAAAAGCTGAGGGAAGAGCATTCCAAGCAGGAGAAACTTCCAGGCCAAAGACCCTGCCAAGGGTCCAGGCAGCTTGGTGTACCCAGGGGCAGAAAGAAAGCCAATGTACTAGAACCTTGCAGGCCCTGGCAGGATGGTCTACAGTTAGAGGGCAGGCAGAGGCCAGGTCATGGAGGGGTTTTCCAAATATGACAAAAGGTTTAGATTTTATTCTAAGTGCAATGGAGAGGTTTTAAGCAAGAAGGTGACACTGAATGATTTACATTTTTAAAAGATAACTCTGGTGGTTCCTCAATCTACCTTTGGGTGGATCCAGTGCCTGCCACTGTCTGGCTATAGAACCCAAGTCGTGTGGCACTGTTTACTGGTGCTCTAGCTACATCTTCACAGACCTATGGAAAGAAGTCTCTGAGGACAAACTGCTTTTCAAAAGTCCCCCTGAGCTTGGAGGAGGTAGGAACAGAAGATCCATTCTCCTTGGTGCTTGGTTAGTGATGACGCCAGCAGTGGAGGAGGCGTCTGGTCGGTTGCAAAGCTTAGGACCTGGATGAAGGATGCTCCCACTCCATGTCTTCCATTGAAGACACTTTGTCCCCACTCAGTTTCGCTCATGAGGGCTCTGTGAAATTAAGGGCTATGTGCTCCCCCATCCTGCTTTCCTGATACCTCCTCCATCAGAATCTCTGTGTGCAGGCTGTCCTGGGAAGAGATGGCCCACTGACGGAGGAAAAAAAAGGACTTAGGAGTATTCACATAGCCACATAAGTACCCATACAAATAAATATGCGTGAGCCTCATGTTCATTCTACAAACATTTATTTAGGCCAACTACATGCACAGTATCTGGAGATCCAAATGAACATGTCCTAAAATAACGGTAGGTCTTAAATAAATATGTTTTACATGGATGAATAACTCTGACCTGGCTGAAGAGTAGAAGTGGAGTGGGGACTGTTCACTTTACAAATAACATCAACTTTAACAGCTCCTATAAATAAGACTCTCCTCTTAATGTATCTAAATTGGACACAACTTTCAAGAGTCAATTTGTTCACCCTTTTCAGGGCATCACATAAAGGCAATGTACTAGAGTTGGCTTATAAGGGCTTGGGAGAGCCCAGTGGTAAATTTTCAGGAATTTTGCAAGCTGATTGTTAAACTCGATCGTTACTAAACAGTAACTTATATAAATTTACAGTTAAATAATTTATATTTAAAACATTCAAAGTATTGCCTCCTACTTATTTTATTACATTTTACTATCAATGTTCTTGAAGTTATTTACATTTATTTTATCTGTATGATGGAAGCACTGCATAATGGTGTCCTACTGTGCATCTCAACTCCACATCCTATGATGACCCTCAGTAGCCTGAAATTGGCCCTGATGGGAATATTTACACCATGGAAATTGGCAAATGCTATAAACCAGGGCTTTTTTCCCTTGGAGAACTGGTTGTTAAACATTTATCAGCATACCACTGTTGCAGTATGTATTATGTAGTCCTCTTATATTGATTCTTATATGGTAAATCTGCTTTTAGAATCTTACTTACAGAACTAAGTTGACTGAGTTAAGAAAACTTTCCTTGACTCTGAACTCTATGGTCCTTATTGCTATATTAATTTTACATAATCAAGAAGCCTGCAGTCCAGGAGGAAGCTTGTTGGCCACAAATAACAAGTCACAAAAGGACTGTTTGAAAGAACAAGAATTCTGTTCAACAAACCTTTATTTAGCAGCTACTATGTACAAAACTGTGTGCTGAAAGCTAGGGAGGATATTAGACAAATAACAGTGAATGTTCTCACTTTAGAGGAGGTGACATAAAACCTTTGGTGATACAGTGCAACAAGGGCTATAGTGGAGATACAGAAGCATGGAGGAAAGAAGGCCATTAGAGAGACTTCAGCGAGAACCTCAACTATAAGCATCAGTGTCTGTCTTGTTCTCCACTGTGTCCCTAGCACCTAGCACTGTGCCCAGCACAAGGTTGGCTCTCAATAACTATTGGATGAATGAAGGAGGTTACCTTGATCCTGGAAAAATAAGCCAGACAGATAAGAGTGGGTAGAGGGAGGTGTTAGAAAAAAACATACTGTGCAGAGGCGTAGGGAGAAAAGAGCTCAGCACATCTGAAGAGAGAGAAAAGTTAATGTGGCATGAGGGGTCCAGGGGCCAGAACTGGTAAGATGAGAGTATGGAAGAGTTCTCTGCCTCACATCTCTGTAGAGATCTCAAAAGACCAAAGGACTTGGCTTGTTCTGTGCAGCCCTGAGGGCAGAGCTAAGAGCAATGAGGGGAGTCTCAGAGAATCAGATTTCAGTTAAAGAGCTTTCTACCAGAGCTGTCCAACAGTGCAGTGGGCCACATAGGAAGGCTGTGAGCAAGTTCCCTAAGGCAGAAGCAAGCAGGTGCCAGACAAACTTGGTACAACAAATTGCTATGGGTAATTTTTTTTCCTGACTAGATTTTGGAAAAATTTATCAAATCTCCTTTTCTTTTGCGGTACGTGGGCCTCTCACTGCTGTGGCCTCTCCCGTTGCGGAGCACAGGCTCCGGACGCACAGGCTCAGCGGCCATGGCTCACGGGCCCAGCCACTCCGCGGCATGTGGGATCCTCCTGGACCGGGGCACGAACCCGTATCCCCTGCATCGACAGGCGGACTCTCAACTACTGTGCCATCAGGGAAGCCCTCAAATCTCCTTTTTAAAGGATATTAGATAATATATGGACAACCATCCTCAACAGTATTTCTACAGATGACACAGAAACTTTTCTCAAGAGCTCCTTTCTTATGTCAATCACTGATTAAAGCTGAGAGCAACAGGGGTGCTGAAGCCTCTCCCATGAGAAAATAATATCACTGAGGTCTTCATTCCTTCATGAAGCAATTATTTACCCAGTATCTTTGTGTATCAGGGACTTTGCTAAATGCTGGAAATATAGATATAAATGAAAACAAACAAACAAACCCTGCCCTCAGAGTGCAGGGTAGAAATGCAAATATTTACATTTCAACAGTTAAAATACAAATTTTTGCTATTTGCTAAAAGTTTTGCTACCAAAAATTCACTTTGCCTGGGGGACTCAGAGAAGGCCTGAGAGAGAAATGACTCAGAGCTGACTTTTGAAAAGTAAAACAAAATTCACTAGATGAAGGAGGAGAAAGATAGTCCAGGCAGAAGGAAAACATATACAAAGCTATGGAGGTGTGAAAATGCATGGCCAGTTTGGGAGGTGAGTGGCTGGTGAAAGTATAGGGTAGGTGGCAAAGCCAAAATATGTGTGGTCTTGAATCCAATGCTAATGATTTTGGATTATAATCCATAAATGATAGGAAGTCAGTAATGTTTTATCCTGTTATATATTTAATAAACCTTTTATTTTGGAAGGGTTTTAGATTGACAGAAAAGTTGCAAAGATAGTACAGTGTTTTTATCTAAGAACCATAGATCTTTCACCCTGTTTCCCCCAATGTTATCATGTTACATAGGCATGGCACATTTGTCAAGACTAAGAAACCAATGTTGGTACATTACTATAAACTAAAGTATGGACTTTATTCACCAGTTTTCCCACTAATGTCCTTTTACTGTCCCAGAATCCAATCCAGGATATCACATTGCACTTAATGTTATATATTTTTTATTTCCAATAATGGGTTTTAAGTGGGAAAATGATGTGATCAGATTTGTCAGTAGAAATGATCAACATAATCCTTATGGCAAGTGTGAAGAAAATAGAATGGAGGGGCCACGCTAGGGGCAGAAGACTTGCGAAGAGGCTGTTAAGAAAGTCCAGTAGGGGATGAAGATGGCCTGAGCTCTGAGGACAATAAGGATGGAGAGGAGTGTTGAGACCTTTTTTGTCTCATGGTAGAGACCTTTCCTGAAGTAGAATAGATAGGATGTAAGGGAGGCCAATCTCAATCCACCTCTTTTACCTAAGACATGAATATATGTGTATAGCAGACTTTAAACAAAGATGGAGAAAGGAAAAGAGCTCTGTCCCAAGTCCTTGGGATGAGGTTATTTCTGCAATTAAACACTAAAATGGGAATTCCCTGGAGGTCCAGTGGTAGAACTCGGCACTTTCACTGCCAAGGGTGAGGGTTCAATCTCTGGTCAGGGAACTAAGATCCCACAAGCCTCACGCAGAGTGGCCAAAAAAAGGGGAGGGGGGAGGGAGTACGCAATTAAACACTAAATTTAACTCTGAGTTCCCTGAAAGCCTAAGCAAAAAGGGAAACTCAAGGGAGAGGAAGTGGCTGGCCGTGTTGGAGAAGGAGAAATTAAGCTTGAAGGGCACCGAGGGGCAGATCGTGTTTGTCTCTATTTCGGAGAGCCCTGGGGAAGCCCTGTTTCCGGGATCACTGGTTCCTCCAGTGCTCTCTGTTCTTGGAGAGCATGGAGGCAACACAGTAGATGCGGAGCACAGCCATAGCCTAGGAAGTTATCTTTACAGACACAGTCAGAAGTGCTTCAACCTGGAAATGTGATTCCCTACCAGAGTGGGATGTGATTCAACATCCCATCTTCTTATTCCTCCCGGTCTTCTCCCCTCCAACATTCACTGGAGTTTCCAGCAGCTCTGCAAGAGAAGCTGGGCAGGAAGCTGAGGTCCAAACTGGGGGTGGATGAACTTACACAAGATGTCCAAGCTAGGGAGAGAGCCAGGACAGCGGCCATGGCTCACGGGCACAGCCGCTCCGCAGCATGTGGGATCTTCCCGGAGTGCGGCACGAACCCATGTCCCCTGCATTGGCAGGCGGACTCTCAACAACTGCGCCACCAGGGAAGCCCAGCCCTGCCCTTTTGAGTTCAGATTTTGAGTGTTTCTTATCTGGACAGAGCTGGTGGTTCTCTTCTTAGGTCCTATTAATTCATACACTCATTCAGCACGAGGTTTGGTGCACCAACCATGGGCTGGGGTGGGGAGCTCTAGGCTTTGCCCTCCCAGAACTCACCTTCTGGTAAGAAAGACAACACTTTGACAAAAAGCACTTACTCAAGAGGACTGAGTATGACAAACACTCTCAGAGAGGTGCAGGCCTCATCTGCAGAGGCAAAGGAGAGATTGTGTCCTGCTTCAGGACTGGGAGGGGAAAGCAGAGGAAGACTCCCAAAGTAAGGACCAAGGATCCCTCTGGGCTGGATTTCAGCTTGGGCATATGGTGTCTGTGGGTTCGGGGGGTAACTGGTAAGAGCATTCCAGGCTCCTGGAATTAGGCCCCCTTCCTTTCGAGATCTGAGTGCTTTGACGTTCATTATCTCATTTCATGTTCGAAATAATTGCGGGAAGACATTAAAATATCAAAAGGTACTGAGATCCCAATTTTAGTATCGGGATCTGGGAAACAGACTCAGGTGGAGTGGCCAAGTCCACAAACAGAATTAAGAACAGCAAGTGTCCCGATTTCATCCAGAGGCGGAGTTCCGTGCACGCACCGCCGAGTTCCCTAACCTGAGCACCTCTCGGTTCCTCAGCCCGCTTCCCCTCCCGGACTCGACATCTCATCCTTCCCCACCCCCAGTTCCCACCTGAAGCCTAACTGGGTTCGGTCCTCCTGCACTCTGGGCGCCGCGGGGAGTCAGGGGTTAAAACCCGTGGCCCGGGTGGCTCCTTCCCCCTCCCCAGCCCCCTCGCCTCCTCTCGGCGCCGCGCCTGGAGCGTCTGTCCCAGAGACCGGCACTAGAGAGGAGGGGGAAAAGTGGGCCTGTTTCTCGGGTGGCCAATCCACCGAGCCCGCGGTGCCCCAGAGGAGGCGCCAGCGCTAGGCCAGCGCCAGGCCGGGGCTGCCTGCTTCCCGCGGCAAAGTACAAATGCGCCCGAGCGCGGCGCCTGGCGCCCTTGGCGTGCACAGCCGGCCCGCGCGCAGCCTCCCCCCGCGGCCGTCGCGCCATCGCCGCTGCCGGTCCCGCCGCCCCGCCGGGCCCCAGGACCCCGCGGCCCGACCCCGAGCCCAGCGAGCAGAGGGCGCCTGACGCTTCTAGCCCGCACGCCCGGAACAGCCCGCCGGTCCCGCGCGCCTCGCCCAGCGCTGCGCGCTCGGTGGAACCCTGTCCTCTCCTGTCTTTCTTCTCCACCCCTCCCTCTCACCTTCTCCTTTGCTTTAATCGCTTTCCCCTCTTGCATACCTTCCTCTATCCCTCCATCTCTTT
>NW_006773138.1:2016081-2028563 GCF_000442215.2 Lipotes vexillifer | reverse complement strand
TCTTTCCCTCCGTTCTCTTTCCACCTCCTCTTATTCCCACCTTGGACCTCCCTTTTTGTCCTCACCACCTTCTTCTCGACCCTTCTCTGAATCTCCACGGTAGCAGCCGCCCTCCCTGGGTCTGTGCATTGCTTTGTGGCGCTGTGCCTCAGTGACCCCCTCATCTCACTTTCCCCTCCCGGCTCAGCGCCTGGGGGCCTGGCCCTGGGGAAGGAAGGATGGTTCCCGAGGTAAGGGTCCTCTCCTCCTTGCTGGGACTCGCGCTGCTCTGGTTCCCCTTGGACTCCCACGCACGAGCCCGTAAGTAACGGGTGGGTGTGCTGGATAGCAGAAGAGGGATGGGAGACCCGGGATGCGCGGGAACGGGCCAGGACTTGGGACCCCAGACTGTTCTGACAGCCATCCAGGGAGCACCTGTACCGGGAGGGTGGAGACTTCTCTGCGGACCAGTATGGGCTCATGAGTCTGGGAGACTGGGGGGAACTTGGTAAGACTCACAGCCAAGGGGGCTGCAGCCACGGACCCGAGGAGGAGAGAACTGAGAGCAGTGGGAGAGAGGGCAGGGTGCTGTGCTTTTTGGGGGGGAGGGGCTATGCTTCTTCCTAGTAGAGAGTCTGGTATGTTTGGCTGCAAGGGTGTGATGAAGACGAAGAGGCTATTGCATTTGGAAAGAATGAAGAGCTAACTAGGAGAACTTTCCCATCGCTTTTCTCTTTTGATGCTCACAACACTCCCATGAGGTGGGTATTATCATTTGCATTTTACAGATGAGAAAACTTAGGCTGAGAGAAGAAACGCGCTCAAGTTTACAGAGGTAGTGAGCTATCCAAAGTCAGGACTCTCCAGTTCCAAATCCTATGCCTTTTTCCCCTGTGTCCCACAGCATGTGGAAGAAACCCTGATTTGGAGTTGCGAGACACTGGGAGGTAGCAGGGCACAGTGAGATAGACCAGGGTCTTCACTACCCCAGGTCTGTTGAATACCAGCTGGTAGGAGGGAGGCATGGAGGGGATGTCTCAGAGCCTCAGTTTGCTAATCTATAAAATGGGAGTGAAAAATCCTAGGACTGTTCTGAGGATTAAATTCAAGAAAACATGGAAAGCAACCAGCACCAGCAACTAGCTGGTCCATGGTAGGTTCTTGAAAAACATGTTCCCTAATTCATGCTTTTCCACTTAGACACAGCGTAACCGCAAACAGTTTATATAATCTCTCTGAACCTCAGTTTCCTCACTGTTTCCACAATAGGCTGGTGGACCTCCTCCCCATCTTCTGCCAATCTCTTGGAACACTGTGAGGATGGAAAACAAAACCAAAGATTCTCTTAAAAAGAAGGAAGGAGCTTAGTTCAAACCCTGGCATACCCAATAAAGAAACCAAGGCCCAGGGCAGTGGTCTGCTCTAGGTTACACAGGGCGGAGCCTAGGATGAAACCCCAGTTTCCCAGCCTAGAGCTCTTTCCTCTCCACAGCTCAGCTCCCCCATCTCTGCCTTCTTTTGCAAGTGACTTTCTGGAGCCAGCAGTGCTGGATTTTGTTTCATTCTTGTCTCTGATCATGAGGGCAGGCTGCATGTCTGGTCGTCTCTGGGCTGCCAGCAGCATGAGACTCATAGAAGTCCTTAGTAACAAGTCCTGAAAAGAGCCCAGGGTTGGTTCAAGTCCTGGCTCTGCCTCTTAGTAGCTGTGTGACTTTTCATAAGTGACAACTTCTCTGAGCCTCAAATTCTGCATCTGTCTAAGACCCATACTCACCTGGAACCTGAACACTTCATGGGAGGATTAAAGGAGGTGACTGTGTTAAAGTGCCCAGCACAATGCCTACTACTCAATCAATGTCTCCTCCCCCTCCTGGAGCCCTGGATGTTTCCTCCTAGTATCTTCCTGTTGTTTCTTAAAAGAGACTTAGCACAGGATGCCCTCCATGCCTGCCTCCCTTCCACTTGGCACATGGCTCTTAACCCCCAAGGCTTTTCTCCAAATTTCGTTGCCCTGGTTGTGTCTTAGAAAGATGTCCTAGAGTCAGATCTTTTTGCAGATTGCTCATGTCCTACCCACACCTCTCCTTCTTGCCTCCCACAGTTTGTCAGCCCTCTACAGCCTTGCTTAGGTCACACTTCTTCCAGCAAACTCTCCCTGCCACCTGATGCACTCTGATCTCCCCTCCTTTGTGCCTCCACTGGCCTTTGGGCCATGTTTCTCACTAGGTGCTGCCAGCATTCCATCTCCCCTAGTCTGGAGCCTAGTTCCCGACGTGCAAGAAAAACCTCAGAGCAGAACTGTTGAGTTAATGTGAGGTGGACCGGTAGTCAGAGGGGTGTAAGATTCTGGGATGTCAAAGCCAGAAGAACCTTTGAAAATCTTCTACCCCTCAATGTACCAATCCTTAAACTGAAGCCCAGAAAGGGGGAGTGACTTGCCCAAAGTCACACAGCAAATTTATTAAAGCAAAGAACAGAGACCTGGATCCTAGTCCCCGATTTGTCACTTACTGGTTGTGTGAATTAGGACAAATCACTTTCCTTCTCTGAGCCTCATTCTGTGTAGTGCTAACAACCTATGAATCTAGAAACAATCCTATAGTCATTTGCCAAGGTCTTATTTGAAGATCTCCTATGAAGACCCTCATCTTAGTTTAGTAAGTTTAGTTAGTAAGATCTCGGGCCTGTTATAGATATGAAATCTCCTGGTGGCATCTTAGGTGCTTTCAGAAGTGATACCGACAGATGGAAATTCTCAAGCCCGTGTGGTGTCTGACTCCTGAGGTGGCCCAGTCCTGCAGAATGCCTAGGTCCTGTGAACACACGTGGCAGCTTGCTCCTTATTTAAAGCACAAGGGTATTCAAACAAAGGTTATTCTATCCTTGGCTCTATTTCCAGCCACAGATTGAGCCTTGATCCTAGCCCAAACTGAATCTCAACTCCAGCCACAGGCTGAGGCCTAATCCTCAAACACTACCATACATCAAACCCCTATTCCATTCCCAGCTAGAGCCCTTAGCCAAGGTGGGGTCCCTGACCTGGTCACCGACCAGTACTATTGCCAGTCCCAGGCTGAGCCGCATGCGTACATGATGTCAGTCGCTTTGGGCACCCATCCCTCCCTTCTGTCTGTCTGCCTAGTACCTTGACTCCCTTGCCAGTACTCTTCCTCCTATGTCAGCTCCTCTTCCTTGTGCTCTTTCCTTACTAATTGTGCCCTCCACACCCCCCTTTAAGGTGTCCAGCACACTTCTGCTTTCTCATCTCTCCCTCCAACCAATCCTGATTTCAGGAGAGAGTCAGTTATCAGGTAAAAACATCGGCTCCTCTATTCTATCTCCAAGGGTTATATATACTATGGGAATCAAAGTTTTTGTTCCCAGGTGACAAAATCCCAGACCCCATAGGCAGAGATGGGGCGGGAAGGGAGCTCCCATGGTATGATATGGTACAGAGGGCAAACTTGGAATCAGAAAGTCAGGGCTCCAGCCCTGGCTCTGCCACCAATTCCAACTGTGACCCAGGGCAAGTTGCCTTTCTCTGCCCCTGAGATTTCCCCAGCTGTAAAGTGAGATGGTTGGAGTCAAATAGATAATCATTGAGGACCATTCCAACTTTAACATCCCACGAATCTAAGACTCTAAGACCCAAAGATGCTGTTGCCTTGGTTCTGAGTCTGCTCTGACCTTTGGAAAAGGGAGTTGGGAGAGTGTGGGTCTTCAGCCTGGTACTCCTGCCCTGCCAGGGAGGAGTGGATAGACAGACTGATTCTCAGACACCAAGAGAAAGTGCCTACAGGGCCTGGCACAGTGAGTACAGAGGGCTGACATCTGGCTCCAGTCAGGCCCCTCTCTGGGTCTGTCTAGGAGGTTCTGCACCTCCTCTCTCCCACCAGTAGAGGTCTCTGTCTCACTCACTGGCTTGCAGGCTGCGGAGCCGAGCAGGGCAGCAGCTGTGCAGTTGCTCCAGCTGTTGCACCTGTTCCAGGACTGGCCTCTCAAGTTCCCCCAGCCACTGGCCACGGTGCCAGGCTCTGGGAGAGGGACCCTGAATCCCTTGGACTCCCAAAGAAGAGGACTGGCATGGGAGCAGTGCTGCTGGGAGGTGCAATGCAGAGATCATTGCAGGCATCCCCCTGCCTCTGGGCAGGATCCCATCCCAGAGAAGCCTGTTCCACACTCTTCTGTTGCAGTCAGGATTCTTCCTTGTGTCTCAGCTAAATCCTTTTGTTTGCAATTTAAAGCCATTTCTTCTGATCCTGTCCCTTAGGGTATGGGTTTTCCTATAATCAGCCTCCACCTACCCAGATCTGAAGACTGGCATTGGAGTTCATGCTGGCAAAAATCAATGACCTTAGACAAGTCCCAATCCCTTTCTGGGACTCAGTGTCCACATCTGTAAAATAGGGGATTGGACATCATCTCTCAATCCCTAACTTTCTAAGATTCCGTAAATCTATAAATCTATCTATAAATCTATAGATAAAAATCTATAAATGTAAATCTATAAATGTATATGTCCAAGGCAGAATGGAATGTAAATAGGGTCTTCTATGCCCCCTGACCTTTGCCAGGCAACAGAGCTGCCTTTCCTGGTTTGATGACTCTCTCCTTTGAGGTCCTTCTGTGCTCCTGAACATCTGCCATGTGCCAGATAGGAATTCAGCTTCAGGGAAGTGAGGGCCCTTTCCCTAGGTTGCACAGCTCAGCCACTGAGGAGTGAGGTTTTTACTTCTGATTCCCTTAGGACACCTCCCCCATCGAGTGCCAGTGCGCAGAGCAGAGCTTATGTCTCAGAGGGGAGCAAGTTTGTTTGTGTGAAAAGGGAGCTATACATAAATAGAGTATGGCTGATTGGGCACGAGGGAA
Source organism: Lipotes vexillifer (assembly GCF_000442215.2). NCBI lineage: Eukaryota > Metazoa > Chordata > Mammalia > Artiodactyla > Lipotidae > Lipotes > Lipotes vexillifer. Next base: position 2,023,715 of record NW_006773138.1, on the reverse strand, counting down.
AAGATGTGAACGTTCTCACATTCCCTCGCAGCCTGGCTCTCTCTAAGGTTTTTCCTGAGTTCTCTCAGGCTGGGGACAGGCCAGCCACAGTTCCAGCCCCAGCTCCACCTGGTGCCGTTTTCGTGGTCTTATCCAGCCTCTCCTGCAGCCCAGAAGTTTCTTTCTTGTCTTTTCTGTCTCTTTTTGGAAGAATTCCTAGCCACACTACCCACTCCTGACTACTCCATAAAAGACCTTTATCATAGCATGAGGGTTTCAAGGCAGAATGTGCATTGACCTTGGATGGGGCAGTTTGGGAATTTTGACTTACACGTGAAGATCATGGAATCGCTCAGCCGCATACCTCCCCAGGCTCCTGGCCTTTTTGTACATGGTGTTTGGTTTGGTGGGTAATTTGGGAGTTCAGATGATGGGAGATGGAAAGGGGAGGTCAAAGGCTAATTCCCATTAGGTGGCAAGATCAAAGTGCCTAAAGGCTCTCATGTCACATCATGAATTTCCCTTTTTGTTAAAGCAAGAGGTTTCCAGGATTAAGGACCAGCAATCACCTCCTCTTCCAGAACCTCCCTCAACTCCATTCTTTCATCATGCATTCATTTATCAAGTGCCAACTCTATGTAGCCTCTGCACGGAACACTGGAGATACAAAAATGAATGAGATCTGGTCCTTGCTCTCAGGAAACTCAGTTTAGTAAGGAAGAGGAATCCATTCAATAAGTATTTCTAATCTAGTATGATGAAAATTGTGACAGAGGGCTGAACTCAGTTCTGTGGGACCCCACAGGAAGGACTGGCCAGTGGCCCGGAAGGTTTGGGTGGCTTCATGGGGTGGCATTTAAACAGACTTTGGAAGAATGAATAAGGAGTTGGTCAAACGTTGGAGATGGGGGATCACATTCCAAGTGGAAGAAACAGCGTGTGTAAAGGCACAGAAGCCTGAAGGAGTGTGGGTGGGGGCTGGATGGGGGGAGTGAGAAATTTAGCAAGAGGAGGTGAGGCTTAAAAAAGGGCCACCACTGAGAGTTCTGCTGGAAAAGCAAGTGGGAGCCTGCTCATGACAGGCTGGGGTGACGTGATAACATTTGGACAGATACCAGAGTCTGTCTGATAAATGTTGATACCCCGAATTCAGAGTAGGTCAACCTGTCTCTACCTTGTTAACTCCTTCAAGGTCCAGGTCAGGCACCTTCTCAGGGAAGCCTTCCCTCAAGCCCCCATGCTTCCACTATTTTAGAACTTGTCAACTCTGTGTATCATATCTATCTGTCTTCTTCATTAGGCTGTAAGCTCCTTGAGGGTGGGGAGGGTGTCTTATTTAGTTACGTACGAGGCCCATGGACATGTATGACTTGATACGTAAAATGCTCAATCAGTGAATGAATAGCAGGAACTAATGTTACTATTACTAATGATAATAATACATCAAAACTAATGACAATAACATTTACTGCCTGTTGTGCTAAGAACCCCACATTCACCTGGTTATTCAGGCCTGAAACCTCAATCCCATCCTTGACTGCCCTTTCACCCTCTCCACCCACATCCAGTCTGTCTGAAAGCCTACCTACTGTACCTACTTAGTGTTCCTCAAATCTGTACTTTTGCCAATCAGCACTGCTCCTGCCTTGGTCCAGGCCAGCATTATCTCAAAACAGACGACTGTAACAGCCTCTCCCTGGTCTCTCTGCCTCCAGTCTTGCTCTCCAATCCACTCTCCATTCCTGCAGCCACAGTGTTGATTCTAAAATGAAAACCTGACCATAGGCACACCCCAGTTTAAGGCCTTTCTATGGCTTTCCTTTGCCCTTGGGGATCTCAAGGCCCTTCGTGAGCCTCTGCTTCTTTCTCCAGCCTGATCTCTGGCCTCTCATCCCTGCCTTCCCATTTTCTCCTCCAGCCTTGCTGACCACTATCATGGCCATATCCCAGCCCAGATCTGTGTAGGTAGAAGTGGTGTTGAGGGAGTCTGGCTTGTGAGTGGAGCTAGGAGAGTGCAGGGAACCACAGGAAGCAAGGTTGGTGAGCTTGAGACCTGGGAGATTTGACCCTAATGGCAGGCACCATGATGTTCATGCCCTAATAGAATTCTGGGAGTAGAAGGAACACCATGAGAAATGGACTGTTAGGGAAGTTTGGAGTCAGCACCCAGGTCTGCTTTTTGTCTGTTTGTTTTTAACCTACCATTTAATTGAGCATCTAATATGTGGCAGGCATTAGGCATATTACACATATTATTTGACTTAATTCTGCAATAACCCCCAAAGATTATTACTAATCTCATTGAACAGATATGGAAACTGAGGCCTGGAATGTTTAAATAGCTTGTCTAAATGCAGGCTGCAGATAAAAGCCAAATCCAGTTTAAACCCCAGCCTATTGGACTCTGAAGCCAGAGTTTGGGAACTACATACACACTGGGTGAGGGGTTTTGAGGGGTGTGAGACCTGTCCCACTTTAATTCTTCTTTGTCTCTCTAAAGCCTGGAACAGGGCCAATCGTCCTCCACAAACAAAAACTTCCTCCACTAATGTCTTTTTCCTGGGTTAGACATCACTGGCGGGGCACGTTAACTCCGAAAGTCCCCCGAGGGAAGCCGCAGTTGGCCCCTGAGTTGGAGAAAGAGATGATGGGTGGGATGAGATATGGTAGCGAGGTGGAGAGAAGCAGGGCAGGCCTCAGGCCAGGGCTGGAGTGGGAAGGCCACAGAGGACCAACAGAGAGTGGATGGGAAGGGAGGGCATATGAGAAACAGACTTTGCCTCCTTCTCCATGTCATCAGGATCGGCTGCACTGGCTGCCTGAACCTCATCCTAGCCCACCTTGGAGCCCCTGAGAGCCTAGGTGTATGGGACCATCAACACATCCGAAATCATGGAAGCTTGAAATGATCGAATCTTAGAAGCACAACATTCTACAACTCTAGAAGCTTTGTGTTCTAATGAAATGTAGAATCTTAGAAACCTAGAACCTTGGAATCTTAGAATTTTGAAATCATGGATTCAGAAACTATCTGTACAGTAAACCCGTGAAGATCCAAGTTCACCCCCACCCCTTATTTTGCAGATGGGAAACTGAGGCTCAGAGAAGGAAAGAAAGGGTCTTCCTCAACATCACACAGTGATTCCGTGGCATAAGGAGCTACAGCCCCTTCTACCAGCCACATGCAAGGACGGGGCAAGTGCCAGGACCGTGGGGACGGAGGCAGCCTGAGGTCTTGGCAGTTCTTCCTCCTGCCTGGTTTTGGCGTGGCCTTGGGCACTCACCTCCCTAGAAAAAGAGGGAGCTCTGGGCCGTGCTTCTCACCTTGGAGGGCGTGGTGGGCCTGGGACTCCTGGGGTTGGGGGACGGCTTGCCAGGCCTCCGCATTCTTAGCTGCTGCCAGGTCCGTCCCGGGCCAGGGCTGAGACATTCTCTCTGTCTTCATGCTCTGAGCCGGCGGAGAGGGGGAGGGGTTGCCAACTGGCACAGGGGCCGGGCTACAGGGCCGCCCCAGAGAAGGTGGGACAGGTTTTCTTCAGCAGCAAGGCTCAGACGTAAGGCCGCGGCGGTGTTGCAATCGCTCCCTTCTCTGGTGGGGGAGGGACTGAGGAAGAAAGACATTATTCAATCCTCGGAGCATTGGGCTGGCTCTGCCGAGCACCCCAGCTGGGTCTGTGTCCTGCCCTCTCTGCCAGCAGCGGCTGAGAGATAAACACAGCTCATTTGATACGGGCCAGCCGGGGCCTTGCTGGGAACGGGATCTGCTGTCTGATCCCCCCTCTAATCATGCGGGGCTGGAGAGTGGGTGGGGAGCAAACCAAGCCTTGGCCGCCCCAGTGGCCACTGAAGCACAGACTCTGAGGGCATCACGACCGCGGCCTCAAATCCTTGTTTTGGGGAGGCCCAAGAGGCAGAGCAGAAGCAGTGCAGGGACCCAGGGAGGCTGGTCTCAGCTTCTCACAAAGGAAACTTTCTAAAGGTTCGCAGTGGCCCTTAGCTCCTGTCCTCCGCTCCAGGCCATCCCCAACACGGAGAGGGGACTCTGGCCTCACGGGTGAGCTGCCCTTGCTACTGTACTGCTTTCGATGCTCTGTGATTCTGTGAGTTTAAACATCTAAAAGAATGATTCAGAAAGTGTGAGACTCTAGAAAGTGTGCAGGAGGAGGCACGAAAGGCAATCTCTAGATTCTAGACCAATAGGGGACCCAGAGAAAAAAATAGCGAATGGGGGATGGTGGCCCGGGGGACCGAGAGAATAAACCTCTAGGCCCTGAGTTTGAGCAAAAAGCCATGTCAGGTGAGGTGAACTAAAGGGATCTCCGCTTGGGAACCTGGGGTCCTGGGTTCAAATCAATAGGTGGGTGGCCTCAGGTAAGTCACTCAGTCTTTGTGATCCTCAGTTTTCTCATCTAGTTTTCTTATAATCATGGTAACGATCCCACTGATGCTGCAAAACTGACTTTATCCTCTTGAATCTTGAACAGATAATAATGTCCATCTTGCAGGGTCATCGTTACCATAATTATCATAATACCATTCAACTAAGCATCAGGAACGGGGCTAAGTAAGCACTTTCCAAGCATTATTCAATTTAATTCTCAAAACATTGATGTTAATAAGATAATTAAGTAATTTACGTAAATAGAATATCATCAACAAATGTTGGTTCCTTTCTCCAAATTTCAATCTCATTTAATTCAACACGTCTTTATGGATACTTAGCTTGTGCTGGGCCTCCCAGTTTCTCCCTGAAAGAGCTTAGATTATTCTTTGGATAATGGAAAGGTTTTTGTAGGAATGATAGCATCCCTTCTGGGTTGTAAAAATCATCAGGTACCTGTATGGAGGAGGGTTGGCAAGGATAGGGCCAGAGGCAGAGGAACACAGCAAGGGGGCCTCAACGCCTGACCTGGAGCCCTGACCTGGGGCTAGGTGCTGAGCTGGTGAGAGGTGAGGACATGAGTGTTCTAGACAGAGCTTGAAAGACTGGGCAATTGATGGGCTGTGGGAGGACATAAGGGGTGGAGGTCTCAAGAAAGAAGGATTGCAGGAGAGATATCTAACCCACATAAGGAAATAAACTATTTTTTTTTTTTTTTTTTAATAATACACAATGTATTTATTTATTTATTTATTTATGGCTGTGTTGGGTCTTCGTTTCTGTGCGAGGGCTTTCTCTAGTTGTGGCAAGTGGGGGTCACTCTTCATCGCGGTGCGCACGCCTCTCACTATCGCGGCCTCTGTTGTTGCGGAGCACAGGCTCCAGACGCGCAGGCTCAGTAACTGTGGCTCACGGGCCCAGTTGCTCCATGGCATGTGGGATCTTCCCAGACCAGGGCTCGAACCCGTGTCCCCTGCATTGGCAGGCAGACTCTCAACCACTGCGCCACCAGGGAAGCCCCGGAAATAAACTATTTTAGTCATTCTTAGAAGCATTCATCTACCTATTAACTACTGATACACAGATTACAAAAGTAATCAGGTGATGTGCAGTCACAGTACCAATGACTATTTTTAAGGATATTTAAAAGTCAGTTTCCTAACAACCTTTCACTAGGCAGCACTTTGTTTTCCCAATTCAAGCACTTTCCATCAGAGCTCAATGCGATATAGAGAAACGGTAGAGTATGAAGCAAGAAAGCTGCTGTCAGTGGCTTTATTCGAAAGATAGGTCACATGGCCCAGAGAAGGTGTGTGTGTGTGTGCGCACGCGCGCGCATGTAGGCAGGGAAGCAGCAGAGGGCAAGGGAGGGGAGGGTGCAGAGATGTAGTAAATAAATAAGCAAAATGGGACAAAGGAAAAGGAAGCAGGTGTGATTAGAGAGCAGAAGGAGTACTGCCTTGTGAGTCAAGAGACTTTGGCTGTCATCCCTGCTTGATGACTGACTTACTGTGTGTTTTTCGAGGTGTAGTTTGGCCTCTCTGGGCCTCAGGTTATTCATCTAATTATAATAACTAACATTTACACCACACTTTAAATCTGTAAAGCATGTTCACTGCTTAATCCCCTAACCACGCTGTGAGAGAAGTGTTAAGGCTCAGAGAGGGACAGTGACATGCCCAAAGTCACACAGCAAGTGTGTGGTCAAGCTGATATTCAAACTCAGACATTCTGGCCCTCTGACTAGGAGAGCACATCCTGTGGATTCTCTTTCACTTGAGTGGTCCAGATGACATCCTTCCTAGAGCCAGAAAGAAGGAGGGATGAGGCAGGGACTTCAGGTTGGAGCCTCCTGGGACTGATAAAGCACTGGTTGGTTTGCCAGGCCCAGACATGTTCTGCCTTTTCCACGGGAAGAGGTATTCCCCCGGCGAGAGCTGGCACCCCTACCTGGAGCCCCAGGGCCTGATGTACTGCCTGCGCTGTACTTGCTCCGAGGTAGGTTCCTCTGGCCACCTGTGACAGGTATGTCTGGGAGACCTCCAGTGAAGGCACCCCGGAGGGAGGGAGGACAGCCTGACTCTGAGGGTCAGGGGCACTCTGGAACTGGGCCTCCTAGAATCGTGCTCTGACAGCAGCAACTGAGAGACTTGGGGCCACACCACTTCACTACTGGGTATCTAATACATAGGCATAGATGCCTACTGTGCACCTCCCAGAGATAAATCACACAGTGGGTCAGTAACTGGGCTGGAATGAGGACCCAGGCCTCCCATCTCTCATCCAGCCTTCTTTCCTGCTGGTGCCAGCCTCCCTGTGCCCATGCAGCAGAAGACAGCCTTCCTGACCTGATCTCCTAATCCTTCCTTTCCTCGGGCTATCTCCTACAGCCACCTCTCTTGCCACCCTGCCTTAGGATGCGTTCTCCCAACACCACTGGTCCAAGTATTTATTCTTTGCAGCTTCACCCAAATGCCACCTCCACCAGGAGCCTTACTTGATCCCTCAGCTGGAAGTATTTTCTCCTGGGAGGCCACATAAGTTTCTCTGTCCCTTTCTCCTGATCACTGTTGGCCAAGTAAAATGGTTGTCTGTGTCTGTTAGTTACTGCCTCACCTAGATGGAGCCCTGGGAGCAGGTCTTCCTAGGCATTCACTCATGCCCATTTCGGGGTCCTGCAGAAGGCTATACCAACTGGGGCAGAGACCAGATCTTCTGTTAACCTCTGTCTCCCCCCAGCCCACCCCACCAGCACCCTCCACAGGCCCTTGTACAGTCAACTGGGTGGAATAAACGAGACCCCCGCGTGGTCCAGAATTCCCAGGCCAGGTATGGGGTTAGAGGATGGCAAAGGAGGGAGTGATTTAGAACAGGGGTCCCCAACCCACGGTACAGGTCCGCGGCTTGTTAGGAACTGGGCAGCACAGCAGGAGGTGAGCGGTGGGCGAGTGAAGCCTCATCTGCCGCGATGCTCTCCATCGCTCACATTACCGCCTGAACCATACCCCCCACTGTTCGCATGACCACCTGAATTAATATTCCCGCCCCCCACCCTGCCCCGTCGGTCTGTAGAAAAATTGTCTTCCACAGAACCAGTCCCTGGCACCAAAAAGGTTGGGGACCGCTGATTTAGGAGGCTTGAACCCCCTCGGCCCTGGCTCAGCTGCCCAGTCTCATTGGTGTGAAGTCTGCAGCTCTCTCTGTCCAGGCGAGGGTGCTGGGGGGAGGGAGTACCTAGCTCCCAGCTGGAGCCAGCCCCTTAGCTCCTCTCTTT
>NW_006773138.1:2000541-2015996 GCF_000442215.2 Lipotes vexillifer | reverse complement strand
CCTCTTTCCCTGCACAGCCAAGGCTGTGAGAGCCTCCCTTGTTAAAACAATCCTCAGGGTGGGAGCAGAGAAGAGCTTCTGAGGAAACACTGGGACATGGAGCGGGGGTGGGCCAGCCCCTCTCCTGACTCTGACCACTGGGGTCTCACTCCTCCTGGGGTCTTTCCCTCTGATTCCCGACTGCTACCATGCTGGCCCCTGGTCGAACCTGATGCCAGTGGGAGCACAACCCCCCATCCCTGCTTCCCCTTGGTTTTCCTTAGCACATCTGAGGCCAATCAGCTTTTTCAAAAAGAACTTTGTGAAATATAGCCAAAAAACAGGAAGGAAACCATAACAGAAAATTCCAGACATATCATGCGGTCCAGTTGACAAAGTCCAAGTTTTGTGATCCAGTGGAGCTAATTCATTTCTCCCTCCCCAGAGTTCACACATACACAGTTTCCTCACCCCAAGGGGCTGCAGCCAGCATCCCCCCAATACACCCTGAATCCCTTCCTTCTCTCCATCATCACTGCTCCCCCCTAATCTAAGCCACCTTCCTCTCTCACCTAGGCTGCTATGTGAGCATCCCATGAGGTCTCCCTGTACCCCTTTCTAATCTGTCCTCTGCACAGCAGCCAGAAGGGTCTTTTCTGAACAAAAAACTAATCATGTCATTCAAAAGCTCTTAAAACCCTCCAATAGCTTCTCGTTGCACCTAAAGTAAAATTCAGATTGCCTGCTGTGGGCGCTATGTGATATGACTCTGCCTTATTCTCAACCTCATTTCCTACCTGCACCAACACTTCAACTCATTCCGACTTGTTCCTCCACCCGGAATGTTCTTCCCCCAGATCTTCCCAGGAATGGTTCCTTCTCATCTTGCAGTTTATAACATAAAGTTGCCTCCTTATGAGGCTTTCTCTATGGCTGTTTCTAAAATAGTCTAACCTTGTTAACGCAATCACATTACACTGTTTTATTCCTGTTATAAATTTAACATCTGACATGATCTTGTTCCTACTTATTTATTTTTTATAGTCTGTCTCCCCCTGCTAGGGGGGAGCTCCGTGAGAGCAGAGCTCTTGTCTCTCGCTCACTGCTATGCCCCTAGTGCTCGGAAGAGAATGTGGCGCCCAGCTGTCATGCAGTAAACATTGAGTGAATGAGTTAGTTCCCGCCCCCTCCACCAGAGGCACTTTCATGGAAGGTACACAGACCCTGCACAGTGCACACCTGCTGTGTGTCTTAGGCAACTTTCAGAGGCTCTTTTCTCGTTTTGAAATGGTGGATAATAAATAGTATTTACCTCTAGGGTTGTTGAGAGGATGAAGTGAGAGAATGCATTTCTATATAACATAATGCCCGTACCTAGCAGCCACTCCCTAAATGGTAGTTATGACATTCCTGAGAGGAACCCTTTGGCTGCAAAGCCTCCTGCCTTGCCCCTGCCCTTTCGCCCCCCCACCCCCCAGCCTGTCTCTGCCTTACTTCCTGCTGCATGTCGCTCATCATCTCCACCCCTTGGTTCCTTCAAGGCCAGAATCAAGAGAGAGATTCTAACTCTTCAGACAACACAGTTCCTCATACTCTACCCTGGTTTCTCACCTGTGGGGCTCTGTTCACCCTCTGGACATTTATCAAACACCCCTGTGTGCCAGGCCTCTAGAAGGCCCCTTTTGGAGCTCAGACCAATCCTGTGGACTCGAGCATGTCCCTTAGCACTGATGAATCCTTGTCATCACTTCTGGCCATCTGGGGAAGCAGTGACCCCAGAGAGACTAAGGCCTGCTCCAGGGTTCTCCATGGGGCAGGAGGCTGCCTTGGGAGAAGTGTTTCAGGGGCACTCAGCTGGGGCTGGAAGCATACTTGCCAACTCCAAAGTTTAAACAAAGCTGGCTCCATTTGACTAAGGAAGAGACCATCTCTCCTTCCCCTCTTGGCTCGCATTCATTCACTCATTCGTTCATTCGAATTTCAGCAGGCACTTGTTTGGAGCAAGGCCCTGTGCTCACAATTCAGAGATGAATAGAGTGAGGCTTGGCCCTTGTTCTTGGGAATTCGCGGTTGAACAGAAGAGACAGATGTAATGGTTTGTTACAACACAGGGCAACGCCCTTACAGCAGAGGGAGAGGAAAGTGTGGGACGTCTGTGACAGGCTGACAAACTGCCTGGGAAAATCTCCAGTGGTGGCCTCTCCCTCCAGTTCTGTTTCTGCTCATCTCTGTGAATGCTTCTCTGCCCCTTCTCTCTCGTTTGCTGTATTTGAAAAAGTCCAAGATTTCAGGCCCTTCCTCTGGTACCAATCCCAAGGCTTTGTGTGGGATCAACCACACCTCCCAGAGATTTAGAGAGCAGATCACAAAGCCCTGAGTCCTCTCCGCATCCTGTTGCTAGCTGTGTCCCCATCCCTGTCACCTCCCTTTCTTGTGTCACACTCCTCTCTTAGCCCTGAGGCTCAGGTCCAGAGGTAAAAGAACAAAGCCCTGGAGTTAAAAAAGCACAGTCAAGATCAATGTTAGAATAACCCAGTCTTTTACTTGTATTTCTCAAATACCACAAAGGGACACAAAAGATCTGTGTAAATCCAGGCACACAGTGCCCTCCTCCGTGGTGGGGGGAGGGATACGGATGGGCGAGCCACACAAATGAGCAGGGGAAGGGGAGAGACTGGACACACAGAGTTTATCACTTTTATCCCATCGCAGGCTTAAAACGAGTACAGTGCCTTGCAGTTGGGAGGGGGTTTGGGGAGAGGACGGTGGGAGACAGTGGCTCCTTGGAACTAGGACTGACCCCTGTGTCCCCTTCAGAATGCCCATGTGAGCTGTTACCGCCTCCACTGCCCGCCTGTCCACTGCCCCCAGCCTGTGACCGAGCCACAGCAGTGCTGTCCCCGGTGTATGGGTAAGTAGCCACGCTCCTGCCCTTGTGCCAGCCTCCCGCTTGCCCACTGACCCTTGACCCACTCCTGACACAGGCCTCCAGCTGAAGGAGACCCCTGGAATGAGAGGGGCAGTCTGCAGACACCAGAAGTGTTAAGACACCAAGGCGCTCAGGGGAAGACATCCTCCATGGATCCCCAAGGAGGGCTGGGGTAGCCACAGACTTCTCGTACATAAGTAGATGTGTTGGGCAGAAAGACAGAGAGAATGTGGAAAATAGCTGAAGGAACATGGGCATATGCTTGGCCTGTTGACGACACACATGGTCTCCTATCGCTCTTGGGCTGGCCAGAGCCTGAGTGAGTGGACGTGCCTTGTGTAAGTGCAAGTGAGTGAGCTGGGGCTGGGAGGCCCTGCAGGGTCACCCCAGGATCAGCCCAGGATTACCACCAGGGGCTGGGACTGGCCGAAGGAGCTGGAGTACATGTGCTCTGAGATTCCTCCCAGGGCTGGGGTTTAGGGATGCTGTGTGCCATGATGCTCAATGTCCATGATTTTAAGAATCTGCTGGGAGCCTCTGAGACTCGGATTCTAGGAAGCAGAGGTAAGAGAGAGGAGAGGAGACATGGTCTGAGAAGAAACTGGCAGAACCAAGTGGCAAATGAGGGGCAGCCAGTGGGGAGGCCAACTCAGAAGGCAGGGACACGTTGAGAGGCGCATCCACGCTTAGTAGCATTAAGGTGATGCATACGGCTGATTCACTTTGTTGTACAGCAGGAACTAACACAGCATTGTAAAGCAATTATATTTCAATAAAGATGTTAAAAGAAAAAAGTCCATTGGGTGAGAAAAAGAAAAAGAAGATGATGAAGGGAGGGAGGGCTCCAGATTGTAGCCTCCGCTCCAGACTCTGGAATCATGGCTCTCCTGGGGAGCTGGGGACCTGTATGGAGTATGTATGTAGAGGGGCTCCTTTTCCAAGTGGGACCCCAGTAGGGATCTGACCATGACTCCAACTTGGGTCATAGTTTCCTGATTCTGGGTTCCCTAGGGGAGCAGAGGCTTTGTGCTTCATCCTGCCTAGTGAGGGGGCATCACGCCTCCTCCCCGGCTGAGGCTGACCCCGGGACTCCTGACCACGCCTTGTGGACTGTGCCTTGGCCCAGACCCCTTCTTCGTCACAGGCTCCTCCCTCCCTCTCTCTTTCCCGGCCTTGCCCCTTTCCCTGCCTGGTCTTTGTGTTCTTCAGCTCCTAAGACTCAGCTCACCCATCAGCCCCTTCAGGAAGCCTTCCCTGACCACCCTCCTCGGCTGAGTTAGGGGTGCTTCCTCTGTGCTGCCACAACTTCTGTGCTTCCATCACCCTAGCCCATACCACACCAGTGTCACTGCTTGGGGCCTGTCTCTACCCAGTGGGACTGTCAGTTTCCTGATGGGAGGGGCCGGGTCTTATTCGCACTCCATTCCCAATGTGTGGCATGGCGCCTGGTGCAGAGAAAGTGCTTAGCAAATATGTCTTGAAAGAATGAGCAGGTTGTGACCACCTAGAGGGGTGGGATAGGGAGGGTGGGAGGGAGACGCCAGAGGGAGGAGATATGGGGATATATGTAAACATATAGCTGATTCACTTTGTTATACAGCAGAAGCTAACACACCATTGTAAAGCAATTATACTCCAATAAAGATGTTTAAAAAATAAAATTAAAAAATAAAGAAAATAAAATACCTTAAAAAATACCATGTTTCAAATGTTTACACTGTTAAACATGTAGCAGAAAATCCTTTCTTTGTTGCAGAAGATCCATATTGCTCTTCTGATTGCACCAAAAGTAGGGACCAAATCAAGGATCAAAATTTACTTTTAAGTCTATATTGTTTTGATTTTTTTTTTCATATTTCTCTTTCCTAACAGGAGATTCTTTGTTCTGTTTTTTACAGTAGGTCCTTGTTGGTTATCTATTTTAAATATAGCAGTGTGTACATGTCAATCCCAAACAGGAGATTCTTTTATATGAAATAAGGGAGGTCCAAGAGGGAGGGGATGTACATAACATATAGCTGATTCACTTTGTTATACAGCAGAAGCTAACACACCATTGTAAAGCAATTATACTCCAATAAAGATGTTTAAAAAATAAAATTAAAAAAAAAAAAAAAGAATGAGCAGGTTCCCCTTGGACAGGAGGCTTACCCCTCTACCCAGCAGGGTGAGGGCAGGCTAACTGGCAGGTGACGGGGAGGGGGCTCTGGTGGCCAGGGAATGGCAGGAGCTGACGCCAAGCTTACACAAGTGCAGTCCATATCATACCAGCTGACTCCACTAGGATGAAACTCCATGTGGGACCTTGTCTTGTTCACTGCTGTATCCCCAGCACCTAGAACAGTGCCTGGCACTAGGAGGTGCTCCATGGATGCTTATCGAATGTTGAATGAACTCACACAGGTCCCCACTGAGTGGGGCTCAGTGTACCTGAAGCATCTGGCCTTGCCTTCTTGCTCCAATCAGTGCCAGCTCTAAAACTGAGGGGCTCAAAGGCTATGGGAGGGAGTGACATAGTCAGACATAGGTGTCCCGGGGACCTCTTCGTTCACTGATAGGAGGTCTGGCTGGGAAGGCTGAGGCCAGAGCTTGGTTTAAATGATAGCAAGGGATAGGATACAACAATTTCAGAAAAGTGCCCAAGTTAGTTCTGGCGAAGCTCTTAGACCGTTTTCTCCTTCCTCCTTCCCCTTCCCACCTGCAGAACCTCACACCCCCTCTGGGCTCCGGGCCCCGCCAAGGTCCTGCCAGCACAACGGGACCACATACCAACATGGAGAGATCTTCAGTGCCCACGAGCTGCTCCCTTCCCGCCTGCCCAACCAGTGTGTCCTCTGCAGCTGTACTGTAAGACCTGCTATTTCCCTTTAGCACAGGCCAGTGGTCTGGGCCTGCAGAGCACAGTGGTGTGGACCGGGGGGGTAAGGGGAATTGTTCCTCCTGGTCAAAGGACAGTGAAAGTGAATGGGCTCAGGGGGAAGGGAACATCTGGGACTTGGAATGTCCTGCCTTTCTCTGGGCTTCCGCACCCTCCTAAGCTGCCTGGTCACCTTGCACTGACATTTGCCATTACTGTGTCCCCCTGTAGACTCTGCATTCCTTGAGGGGAGGGGATATATTCAACTCATTTCTATATCCTCCACTATGCCCAGCTCAGGGCCTGGCACACACATGTCTGTAATGATTGTTGAATGAATGAGTGAGTGAATGAGGGAATGAGTAAATGATCAGTTATCAATCCTGGGGCACAGAGACAGAGCCAGACTGCTTGCAGTAAATGCAATTTAATCTGAAGCTGCTTAAACTCCCCTGCTGTGGTCAGAGCTGGACCTAGGGACAGGCAGGGCTGAACCAGCAGTGTTATCAGGGGACAGAAACTGAAGCCAAGCAGGGCCTGAGCTGGAAAGTCTTCCCCTCCTCCTCAGGGGGCGGTTCTAGGCCTGGCCCTGCTGCATGTTTGCAGGTGGCCTTTGGCATGTCACCCTCAGCCTTGGGCTTAGCGCATCTGTGCTTTGGCGGGAGAAACTCCTGCCCTCCTGATTTCCCTACTACCTGACCATCAAACTTCTCTGGGCCTCAGTTCCTCTGAGTGTGTAAGGGAGTCTGACCAGGTGATCTCCAAGGTCCTCTCCATTTAAGATAATAGTCTGATTCAGTGGTGATGAGAGGATAAGAGACTGAGACCCATGTTTCAGCTCCAGCTCTGCCATGGTTCCCTGTGTGACCTTGGGAGAGTCACCTCTCTTGGGCCTGCCTCCCATCTTTCCAGTGAGAGGATCTCACCCCTCCGAGAATCTGAATTTTAAGGTATCTGTGCTGCAGAGCAAACAACTTAATAATAACAAGAGTGACCACTTAGAAATCAACTGAGAGAATGGTTATTTTTGCAGGGCCTGGGCCTCTTGCAGTGAACTAGTACACTGTACCTACTAGGAAATGCCTTATGTTTATATACAGCATCCCAGTGGCCCTATGAGGGGTATATCACTATTCATAGTTTTTAGATAAGAAAACTGAGGCTCAGAGCAGTTAAGCAATTTGCCTAAGGTCACACAGCTAGTTAAGTGGCAAACTCAGAATTCAGACCCAGGGCCACATAATTCCAAACCCACATTCCTTTACCTGCACTGTGTGGCTTCCTGTGAAGGGATGACCACCTAGATTAGGAGGGGCTGTGGGAAGAGACAGAACTGATGGTGGTGGGATGGTGAGAGCATTCTTGTGACCCCTTGTCTCCTTTCCCTGGGTACTTGGGTCTCTCCTTCTTTCTTCTGATCCTTGTTTATATGGGAGTGGTTTGAAGGATCAGAATCCTTACTTCTGAGACTCACTGGAAAAGGAATAGGGAAAGGACTCAAGGTAATATCACTTCCTCCCAGGTACACATTGTGCCTCGCAGTTTAACAAGGGTTTTCATAACCATTCCCTCATTTGATTTCACCACCCAGATGGGAGTGCCCCCACTTCACAGAGGAGGAAACTGAGGCCCAGAGAAGAGAAGTGACTCACCTAAGGTCATCTGGCCTCTGACTCCCAGAAGGCCCTTTCTCCTGCAGTCTTGCCTTTGCAGGCTGCATCCTGAAGTTTGGGAAACCTCGAGTTTCAGTAAGAGCAAGATGAGCCCAAGTAGTCATGTACTCATCCCCTCCTCTATGCTGGGCTCCCTGTTCTAGGCCAGGGGAGAAGGACACTGATAGCAGTAGGAAAAGCCTGAAGACTGGGTTCTAGTCCATTCTGCCCAGTTGTGTCTCTGACTTCAGAGGGTCCAGGCCCCTCCGCAGTCCCTCCCCATCTGTAGGATGGGAGAATCTCACCTCATTGGGTTGCTGTGAAAGCCTAGGGAGAGACTGGGTACAAAAACACTTTAGAAGCTGAAGGGTAACTGTTACCTCAGGGCCTGGGTAAGAGTGGGAGGGGTACAGGGACCCCTCCTCTGAGATGGCTGGGCCGTGCCCAGGACACTCTACTGCTCCCTCCCTCCCCACCTCAGAGGGGACCCCAAGGCCATCTACCCCCCCGGGCAGGGGCTCTCTCAGCCCCAAGGCTGGTCCTCAACAGAGCTCTCAGCTCCTGTTTGCTCTGTCTGTCAGGAGGGCCAGATCTACTGTGGCCTCATGACCTGCCCAGAACCGGGCTGCCCTGCACCCCTCCTGCTGCCCGCCTCCTGCTGCCAGGCCTGCAAAGGTGAGTCTGTCCCTAGATCTGGCAGTGCCCGCCCATCCCACCGCAGGGACCTAGCCATGGACTGTTAGGGGGGAACCTCAGGGGACACCAAGCATGTAGCAAACCATTCTTTCCTCAGGGCGGTGGCTTAGCTGCAGCCTCTAGAAAGCTAAGCCTGTGTCAGAGGCTGATGTGCATTATTTTCTATTGCAATCTCAGGGAGCAGGAAGGAGGGGAAGGGAAAGTGAAGCAGGGTGGGAGGGAAAAACAACACAGGAATGTGTTGGGGAGCTGGCCTTTGCTTGATATCAAGTGTGACCTATTGCTCTAAGTGGCCTTCTGCTCCTCAGAAAAGTCTGGGGGTGATAGAGGAGGAGGTGGAATTTGCCCACCAGCCACCAACTCTCACTGGTCAAAGATTCACCCCAAGGCGGGGTGATTCCCTCACACTCCCCGGTTGTGCTAGGCTGTCCTGGGAGCAGGAGGTGGGAGTGGGGCAGGGTAAGAAGTGGGGGCAGAGACATGGAGGCACGAGGGCACCTGCTGGCAGGGTGAGTCTGAGGGAAGTTGGCTGGAGCCCATGTGAAGGGGCTGTTGCTGCAGTGCCTGCAGTGAGGGGACAAAATCCCTGCAATCAAATGAGGCCAAGAGGATCAGAAGAGGCACAAGAGAGGGGTCTGTACAGGCAGTGACCATGTCTCTTCCTGTCTTCCTCATGGCAGAGCTGGGCACGGGCCTGGGCTCACTGGAGCTCAGGGCACCTGTGTCAAGCAGAATCCAAGCAGCATCTCTGTATAGCACAGAGAGAGGCAACACACTGACGAGTGCAGGGCAAGCAGCTTGGGCAGAATGAAGTGCACAGATGGCTGGACTGTCCCCTGTGGGCAGGACTTGAGGAAGGGAGTGCTGCACTATAGAACGTTTCTCCAGATGTTGGCACTGTGGAAGGGCATGGACCAGGAGCCAGCTGATCCCAGTTTAGTCCTGGTTCTTCCAGCTAATTCCTGCAGATTCCTTCCCCTCTCTGGGCCTCAGCTGTGCTGTGTGTGCACCGAGAAATTGGCCTTGGTGATTTCTAATGCACAGGCTGATTCCAACGTTCTGGATCTGTGAACCCAGAATGCTTAGTGGTAGACACTCTGTATGTGAGGCAGGGGTGAAGGGGAGAGAATCCCACTCAGGGATCTAGGAAGCTGCAGGACTCCAGAGGGTTTTGTGTGCTGGTGCCCCAGGATGTAGGGGATGGAGGAGTCCTAGGCTGTTCAGCTGAAGGGGCAGAGGGGCTAGAGGGCAACCACGGGAGGGTATAGTGTAGACCAAGTCTGGTGACTTCATGCGTGGCTGGACAGAGAGGCTGCCCAGGGGACTGCAGCTAAGCAGGCTGGGATTCAGAGCCCTTGGGCCATCTGTGACGACACTGGACAAGATGCTCTGGCCCAGCCAGGCGGTTCAGTCTTAAGTGACCAAGAGGCCAGTGTGGGGAAACTGAGGCAGTGGCCCAGTTGTAGGGACTTCATCAACCCAAGGGTGAGGTGACGCTGTAATGAGAAGTAGGAATAAGGCCCCACTGGGGCAAAGGGACCTACTGGTGTGGGGGGCTGCAGAAGTGGCAACAGGCCTTGGAGGGGCAGAGCCTAGAGGTGGTGGCCTGCAGGGCTCTGGCCCCAAGGCTGAGGAAGCAGAGGCTGACCCGACTCCCTTTGGGGTTTCAGATGGGTCAAGTGAGAAGTCAGCTGAAGAGGATGCCACGCAGTCACACCGTGGGGTGGTGAGTGCACAGCTTTAGGGACAGGGTGGGGAGAGGAGGGGAGGGTGCTGGTATCCAGGGCCTAGGTCTCCTTGCTCTGGAGCAGGCAATACCAGTTGTTGCCCTCGTTTCTCATTTGTCCCCTGGGTCAGCTCCATTAGCTGCCACCAGGTTCCAGGCCCTCTCCTTAGACTTCCATCCTGGCTCCCACCGTGGGCTGGTGAGTCAGGAGAGGTCTGGGAAAAAACACCACGCAGGGCAGGAGCAGGCCCCAAGCTTCCCAATTTCCCTCCTGGAAAATTCGGACACTGTTCCATCCAGAGCCTGTGTCTGTCCTTATTCAGGCCGCCTCTGAGCAGCATGTCCCCCAGGGGAGTGGCCTCTGACTTGGGCCAGCCTTCCCCATCTAGCTCCTGAGGTATCAGTTCTTCGTCTGGGGCTACCTCACTGTTGCTGGCTCCATCCTGACCCCTCTTGATCTTGGTCTAGAGTTAAGATGAGCTAACCTGCCCAGTGCTCTCTGGTCAGAGAGGAAAGAGGTGGGAGAATGGGCCCACACACTGACTCACGTCCCTGTCTGCACCTGTGCTATGTCTATGATGTGAATAGCTCCACCTGCTCTTTCATCCTGGGTCACGTGGACTCTGGGGGAACTTGAAGGTGGGGGGGGTCCCCTTCCCAGAGACTCCCGGGGGTCTGAACGAATGAGCTCTTCCTTCCTCCCTGCCAGCTCACCCCCACATCCCAGGCTGGGCTTTGTCTAGTGGGTGCTGGGCCACGGGACCTGACTATGTCATCCCCCTTCCTCCCCATCCTTTCCCCAGGGGGCAGCTAAGTGAAACCCACCAGATTTAGTTCCAGGCCCCGAGCAGCTACTTACTGACTTGCTGGATGCCGTGGGCAAGTCACCAGTTAGGGGGCTGGGCTCTTCAATTCCTTTCTGCCTCTATTCTGCTTGACAAGCATTTCCTGGGTACCTCCTGTGTGCCTCGGCCTGTGCTGGGGCCTGGGACACAGTTTCCACTCTAGGAGCTCTTGTGGGCTCAGTCCAGCCATCAGAGGACTGACTCAGAGACTGTATAGTCAGAAAGGGGCTGCAGAAGAAGGCATGTGAGTGACTCAGGGTCAGTGACGGGGTGGTAAGCTCTGCCCCTTGCCCCCAGCCCACTTGCTCCTCTCCCACGGCCTGGAGCTCCCAACCCCCAATCTCTGGACTGGGGAGCCCCTGCCCTGTTAGGCTGCCTTCACACACACACCCCTTGTTCTCACTGCCAGCTCTCCCAAGACCTGATCTGGAGGGGTGGGGTCTCAGGATGTTGGATTCCAGGGACTTAGGAAAGGAGGCTCCCAAGACCCATCATCTCCGGACAGGGCCTGCTCTCAGCCCTCCTGCCTGTGGGATTCCGGGGCCTGGTGGGATCTTCAGAGGCCCATCCCCTGTCCCATCACCTAAATCTTCTTGGACAAAGAAGAATTTCCTGACTCTCATCCTCACTACATTCTCACCTTCCATTTCTTACATATTAAGTTCTCCAGGTCCCTGATCACTTATGTCTCCCAAATCAAGACCTCAGCACCCTTGCCCATCTCAGCCCCAAGGCTCTGGCTCTGCCAGCCTGAGAAGGCCTCAGTGGAGGATGGATTTCCAAACCACTATCCTCTGAGAGTTTTCAAAGGCCCATTGCCTAGGAACATCTTCGACCCCATCCAGATCTTCTTTCTACCCAGAGCCTATGCCCTATCTTCCCTGGGCCATCAGGCTCAGTCACTAGAGTCATCCTCAGGCCTCTTACCGCAGCCTCTGTCTGGCTGCTCCTGCACTGGCAGTGGCCTGTTGGTGATCTGCATCCTTCCTGCCCTTTGCAGAGACATTCCCAGGATCCGTGTTCAGGGGACGGTGGGAGAAAGAGAGACCTGAGCACCCCAAGCCCCACTGGCCCCAGTGCCCCCCTGGGCTTCCTCCCTCACCAGTTCCGACCGAAGGAGGCAGGCAGCACGACAGTCAAGATTGTTCTGAAGGAGAAACATAAGAAAGGTGGGAACTGGAGCCTCTGCCGCCCCCTGAGGTGGGAAAGGGGGGCCCTGACCACTCCCACTTCCCATCCCTGCACCTCCACTGAGTGGTTCCCCAATCTCAACTTGGCCATGAGCTTGTAGACCCCTAGAACGTCGGGTCTAAACCCCCATTTGACAGATGAGGACACTGAGGTTCAGAGTATTGAGTTAGAGATAGAACCAGTCCCGGAACCAGGACTACGGGCCATACAACAATATTTTTTTTAGCATCTGCCACGTCTTTGCTGGGAATTGAGGGACACAGAACAGAGAGATGAAAATGGTCCCTGTCCTCCAGGAGCTCATAGACTAGTAGGGCAGACAGACATGTACATTAATTATTATAAGATAAGGAAGTGGTGAGGGAAAGTTTTTGATGAAGGAAGGAGGACGCAGAGCTGGGTGCAGGAGGATGGTTGGGATGGATCAGGAAAGGAGGCTAAGGGGACAATTGTGGCAGCAGAGGGGGAGGAAAGAGGCCTCACTGCAGGGCACCCTGATTGGTGGAGTGGGAGGGGCTGCAGAGGCATCCGTCCAGCCCCTCACTGTACAGATGGGACACTGAGGCCGAGACAGGAGAAGGGACCTGACAGAGCTCACATGGCCAGGTAGTGACAGCACTTGATCACAGGTCTCTTACTGTCAGGCCATCCCTCCCCATGCCCCACTGGAGGTGCCTGTGAAGTGCAGGGGAGGACTCTCCATCTTTGGCAAGAACTTACTGGTCCATCCCAGCCCTGAGTACTGAAATGGGTGATGTCAGGGACAGAGGACTGGTTTACTCCCTGGCCTCCACTTTGCAGGCAGTGTGGCTGGGCCAGACTGGTGGAGCAGGGGCGCCCCAAGGACCTACTCCCAGCCGTTATTGGACTCTGACCCAAGTCCGAGGCACTGACCCTCCTCCCTTCCTGCCCTCCCAGCCTGTGTGCATGGCGGGAAGACGTACTCCCATGGGGAGGTGTGGCACCCAGCCTTCCGCTCCTTTGGACCCCTGCCCTGCATCCTGTGCACCTGTCAGGACGGCCGCCAGGACTGCCAGCGGGTGACCTGCCCCACTGAGTACCCCTGCCGTCAGCCCAAGAAAGTGGCTGGGAAGTGCTGCAAGATTTGTCCAGGTACAAAGAGAGCCTGAGGGCAGGGAGGGCACTGGCCAGAGTGAGCCATGGGTCTCTCTCCCCAGAGCACAGACACTTGGAACATCTCTGACATGGATGGGGCATGGCCTCAGAGCCAAGGGATGTAGGGGTTATTACATGCACAGAATGTTAGAAGCACAGCAGTGAAAAATGCCTAACTCATAAAATATTAGACTTATGGAACCATCTACTGTTACAGATTCAGAGACTTTCAGACATACATAGAATCAAATAATGTCCTGGACTCTGTGAAATCATAAAATCTTAGGCTATTAGGACTTTTAAGAGGAATGGCCAACATTTATTGAGCACTTATCATGTGCCGGGTAGGTATTTTGGCTGAATTCATGTAATCCTCACCAAAACGGACAAGGCAGGCATCTTTATCTCCATTTTACAGAATGAGAAGATAAATACCTTGTCCCAGGTCCCAAAGCTGTAAGTAACAGAGCTGGGATATGAACCCTGTAGGTCTTATCCTCTTTTTATTTACTTATTTATTTATTTTGGCTGCACAGCGTGACTTGCAGGATCTTAGTTCCCTGACCAGGGATCGGATCCCAGGCCCACAGCAGTGAAAGCGCGGAATCCTAACCACTGGACCGCCAGGGAATTCCCACAAAGACAATGCTCTTGACCACTGCTGTCTTCCTTCAATCCTCATCAACATATGGGAAAACTGAGACCCAGAGAAGGGAAGGGAACTTCCTAAATCACACCGCAAAAGAGCAGTGGAGCTGGAATGGGAACTCCTTCTAGAACCTGTCCCGTATCACACTCATCGTCATCATTACTGCCATTGTCACCTCAATCCCTCCCAAACCTTTCATTCTACGTGTGTTCAGTGTGAGCCTGTGCTGGGTGGTATGAGTCACTCAAAAGACTTGGAGAACATGATTCCTGCCCTTCACCCTGTGGGTTTATTTTAGAGAGAAAACATACCCAAGTGAAACAATTACAAGGCAATGCAAGGCAGTGTGGGATTAAGGGCCTGAGGGAGAGGCATAAGCAAGAAGGGCTTTACAAGCTATGGGTGGGAGGAAATGGTACGCTGAGCTGTTCCAGGTGGGCTGCCTGGAAGAGGTGGAAGGTGAGCTGGGCCCTGAAGGGTGAGAAGTTTTCTGACATGCTAATCAATGGGAGGTGAATGGGGGAGTGGGCCCTTCTCTTCCCCAGAGACCTCCTTCTCTTCCCAGGGGCACCAGAACTTTCCCAAGGGCCCTATTGACCCTGAGGGGGATGTCAGACCAGTGGCCCCTCTTCCTGGGCTACCAGGGGTGGGGAGACAGAGTGTTCACGAGCTCCTTGTCTCTCCCAGAGGACAAGGCAGACCCTGGCCACAGTGAGATCAGTGCCACCAAGTGTCCGAAGGCGCCGGTCCGGGTCCTTGTCCACACGTCAGTATCCCCAAGCCCGGACAACCTGCGTCGCCTGGCCCTCGAGCGTGAGGCTTCTGAACAGGTGGAGATCTACCTCTGGAAGCTGGTAAAAGGTGAGCAGTGGCCCACTCCCACTCTGGCCTGTCCCCCTTCCTTTGCTCCAGACCCGCCAAGGGTGGTAAGGGAGTTTTGTTGATCAAGTGCTTCTGGCCCAGGAAGACCTGCCTTGGGCCACCTTCCAGCTTTGATTCCCAGATTCCGAGATAGAGGGAGACTGATTCTATCTGGCAATTCTGATAAGCTCACCCACTCTGAAACACCAGGGCCTTGAAGTGCTCCCTCTCCTGGGGGAAAGGGGTTTTTACACTTTGTGAGGAGCCAGGACAGAGTAATGCCTACCCTGATAAAACAAAGAGCTGTCTATTGGTAGAATTTCAGCAGACTGGGAGGAGAGATCTTTTCAGGCAGGAGGGCCCTCACAGCACCCTCAAATCCTCAAGGCTAGTTTCATTCCGCCTTTTCTATAAGGTGGATTCTATCCCTACAAGGTAAGTCGACATCAGAATATGTTTCTCATTCTGTAGAAACTCACCCTGTTCAGCAGGCTGCTCCTATCACCAACTGAAGGTCAAGAGTTTTCATTGATAGGGAATTGCCGAGAGTTCAGTTTTGGGGCTCTTCTTGTAAAACATAAATCCCCTGGATACAGTAAAACAAATTAAAACCTTTAAGTGGGAATTAGCTGTAAGGTCAATTTATTGATGTGTTTGGCTGGCAGTGGGGAGGTGGGGGAGATGGGGGGGTGAAAGAGGGGATGATAATAAGAATGATGACAATGATAATAACAACCAATGTGTGAAGCACTTTGGAGTTTACAAAGTGCTTTCACGTTCATTATCTCATTTGATCCTCAACGATCCTGAGAGTTAGGTATTATTATCCCCATTTTACAGATGAGGAAACTGAGGCTCAGAGAGGTGAAGTACCTGGCCCAAGGCCACACAGCCAGTAAGTGGAGGACGGGAGCTAGAGCCCAGGTCTTGTGACGTCAGATGCGGCTCTTTCCC
>NW_006773138.1:1982954-2000507 GCF_000442215.2 Lipotes vexillifer | reverse complement strand
TCTTTCCCTGCTCTACTCTGCCCCCTGTCGTAGGAGGAATGGACGAAGAAAGCGGAGCTGTTCAGCCTGGAGAAGAGAAGACTCAGGGGGACAGGACCGCTGGCTTCATTGCTCTGAAGGACTGCCCCAGGCAGAGGGAGCAGTTGTGTTCTCAGTGACCGCAAGGGTCAGAACAACAAGCAGGGGCTTTGGAATCACACAGACCTGGGTTTGAATCCCGGCTCTGCCATTTCTTAGCTGTGTGGCCTTGGGCAATCACTTGACCTGTCTGGGCCTCAGATTTCTCTTCTGTTAATGGGGGAGAAGGGGTTTTGGAGGATTAAATAAAAGAATATAGGTACCACCCCTGACCTATAGTAAGTGCTAAAAATGTCAGCCTCCTTCTTATCCCCCCTCATCAGTTGGTTAGAATTGCAGAGAGGCAGGTTTCAGTGTATGAGAGGAAGCACCTTCTCAAGCGTAAAGCCTTCCTGCAGTGGAAGGGAGGAAGCAAGTTCCATTCACGCAAGTGTGCAAGCAAGGGCTGGGTGGGGATTTGGCCACTGGCTGAGGAGTTAAGTTCAATAACCTTCATGATTGTTTTGAGCCTTGAGATTCCATCTTTCCCTGGACAAGTGGGGCTGCATGTTTACGATGGGCCTCCTCCCACCCCTCTGTGACCACAGAGAGTAAGAGGCCCAGGCTCTGTCCTCAGGACCCCATGGCTCTGTGCCCTGGGTGCAGGAGGAGCTCCCTGGGAGCTGAGCTGGTCAGGGGAGGCTTTTTGGAGGATGGGCCTGAGCTGGACAGGATTTAGAAAGGCAAGAGGGGCACACTACAGGCAGGCTGACAGTGACAGCCTCAAACTCTGGTGCCAGAGCCCATGTTTACATGCCTGGTGCTCTGTGATTGGTATTTAGCAGGTACTATATATAATGTGCTTCAATTCACCCACATATAAGAAAGTTGAAGGGTATGTATTAATGCCCCATTTTGCAGATAAGAAACCTGAGTCTGAGAGGTAAAATGACTTGCTCAAAACCACACAGTTTAAACAGTAAAGCAAAGATTCAAACCCAGGTCTTACTGTCCCCAGTGCCGCCTCCACAAAGGTGACCTTATGCTTTTAGGGAAGGGCCTAAGGAAGGCCCGGGATGGCAGAGAAGGAAGCATGATAGCTCAAGGCAAAACCTCCTTACCAGGCGGCCCAGCAAAAAGGAACAAGGTGGGGAGGACTCTTCAACTTCACAATGCCAGGCCCTGCCATCCTGTCACTAGCAAACCTTCCCCCACCCCCGCTATCTCCTGAGCCTCTGGGTGCCTGAAATGCCCCATCTGCTTCCCTGTCTGTTACCTCCCTGTCCCAGACTGTGAAAGTCAAAACAAACTCTCCCAAGGTCTGATTGTCAGTGGGAAACCTTTCCTGTTTCCTCACCCAGACAAGTGGAAACAGCAGGCCTTGGGGGCCAGGAGAGGAAGACAGCAATTGGCCTGGATACAAAGTGAGCAGGTGGATGCTGAAAGCTGGGCTGAGGCCACACCACAGTGGGACCCGCCCCAGGCCCAGAGTCTGAGCAGAGAGTTGGCGTAGGGTTAAAGGGCTTTTTAGAGTCTAGAATTTCAGAGTAGAAGGGACCTCAGGGGTCTCCATTCCTCCCCCCGTCCCAGGAAGGAAGTCCCCCTGCAGCCTCCCTGATGGTCTCTAGCCCCTGACTGCACACACCCCCTCCCCACCCCCAGACAGGTGGTTCACTTGCCATTCTGGGCATGGCTCTACCCAGAGAGGGTTCTTCACACTAAGCTAAGCCTGTCCTATCTCTTGGAACTCGCCCACCACTGCCACCTCTGCCCGGGACACACAGAGCCCAGCCACTCTCAGGCCTGGCACGCCCTTCAAAGAGCAAGAGGCACAACCATGACCCTCAGGCAAGCTCTTGATTCCAGGCCCAAGATCTCAGACCTTTCAATCATGCTTTATAGGCAACAGCGTGGGGACCTGCCCTCAGCCCCATTACCTCTCCAACTTGTGTTTGGGGGTTTGTGCAGCGGCAAGACTGGACCACCAGGACCTGTCCCCATCTCATGCTTGTGATGTGGCCTGGGCCTTTGGAGCAAGTCTCTCCCGCATTCTGGTCCTTGGCATATGGACCGGGGGGCCTGAAGACAGTGCTGGGCATTCCCAGCTTCCTGGACCTCAGTCCCAGGACCCGTGCTGTCTCTTCCTCTCAGTGGGATCCCACTTGGATTCCCACAAGCAAGGCCGGTTCTTGGTTTTCTTGAGGGCAGTGCTGGCCTAGCAGAGGTCTTGCTGTCACATCTGTTCTTTCTGGCCACAGACCCCGGTGGTAACAGCCGGCACAACATCAGAGGCCATGTGCTTAGGGCCTCAGCGCCATGTGTGGTGCCTGTGCTCCCCAGGGGATGCAAACATCAAGAGATACAGCTAGTACCTCATTCCCCCTCAGGGCCTCACCTACATAGGGTACACATATATTTGCTTATCCATCCATCCATCCATCCATGGATTCATTCATTCATTCATTCAGCATGCCTAATGTGGGCCAGGTGCAGGGAACCCAAGAGGAACACCCTCCCCGAGTTCCCAGTCTGGTAAGGGAGGCAAGAGCAGACACAATGATAGCACATTAGAAATAGGAACAATCATAAACAGAAGCCAAGAGCTGTGGGTAACCCAAGGAGGAAATTATAACTATTTGGGGGAAGAGGGAGAATCGAGGGAGACTTCCCAGGTGAGGCTGGGAGGATGAGTAGGAGTTCACCTGTGGCAACAGGAGAAGGTGTTTCAGCAGAGGGGGCAGCATATGTAAAGGCTTGGCCCCCTCAGGGACCTCAGGTAGCTGATTAGGACTGTAGCACAGGCAGGGCCACTCAGAGGGATGGGGTAAACTGAGCCTTGAGCTGAAAGGGAGACTACAACCCTGATACCTGTAGTGCTTGGGTGTCTGAAGCAAATCACCTATTGATTTTTATCATATGTTCTATGTCCAGATAAAAGCTAGACCAGGCCCTATAGGCCTGGCAGCTTTTCTTCCTTCTTTCCTCCCTCCCTCCTGCCTTCCCCCTCTCTGCATTGTGGACAGGTGAGTGGTGTGAGAGCAGGAAGGTGATGGTGACAGGAGCAGGGTCACGGAAGGGGAATGACGGGGTAACATGCATATTTTCCAATGACTGCAGCCAGGATCATAGGTTAGAGGCGGGGTTAAAGGGGTCAGAAGTCTAGTGCAGTGACCCAGGCAAGGCATGATGGGGCCTGAATGGGAAGGGTGACAGTGGGGATGGGAGAACAGATTCAAAATATTTAGGGAATTTAGTCCACAGGATTTGGTGGCTGGTCAGAAAGGGGGAGGGGAGGGAGGTGACAGGGTCTCTCCCAGGTCTAAGTCACCCTGTTTCACTGACCACACACCCTGCCTTTCCTGCTCACGCCCTTGTCTCTGCCCTCAGGAATCTTCCACTTGATTCAGATCAAGAAAGTCAGGAAGCAAGACTTCCAGAAAGAGGCACAGAACTTCCGGTTGCTCACTGGCACCCACAAAGGTGGGACCCTGGGCTGAGGACTGGGGCCTGGGAAGAGAGCCGGGATAGAAGCTGGGGCCTCCTGGGGAGTTCCAGGCTGCTGGTGCTGGGAGGAGGGCGGCTGTCAGCCACAGACGTCAGTTCCCGGCACAGGAATCCAGTGGGCGTCTGGGCCAGAGATTTCCTAACTCAGACGCCCAGGAGCTTGGGAGCGGGAAGGTAAAGCAGAGCCAGCTGGATTTGGTCTTGGGGGTGAGGGAGACGGAGCTGTCAGAGGTGGGGCTCTGAGCCCCTAAGTCCTGGTGCTGCTTCGTGTCTCTCCACTGGAACCTTTCCCACTGAAACCTTCTAACCACGTTCCTTCTGATGCCCTTAAGTTGCTCTACACTCCCCCGAGGAAGATGGACCCAGGTGGGTCTTCAGGTGGGGGAAAGGAAGTCACAGACGGGAGGGTCACCAACAAGAGTCAGGATACCAGCCCGGCCCACACATGTTGGTTGTCTGAGGCGGGGTCATGTGTCAGAACCCTCTGGGATTTGGGGTGTGATGGGGTCCCCAACCTCCCTCCTCCCTGTGGGCTCCAAACCCAGGCTACTCAGTCCTTGTTGTCCTAAGTTTGCCCCACCCCAGTCACCCTGTCTCTGTTGTGCACATGCATGCACACGCACACACCACACACACACAACACACACACACACACACCTGCACATACACATACAGGACACACCCCTACACACACACGTGACTCTTCCTCTCTTTTCCATGCAGGTCACTGGAACGTCTTCCTAGCCCAGACCCCGGAGCTGAAGGTCACGGCCAGCCCAGACAAAGTGACCAAGACCTTGTAACAAAGACCTGAACAGCTGCAGATGTGAGCTTTATTATTTTTGTTGTTATATATTAATAAATAAGAAGTTGCATTACCCCTCAACCCTGCCTGCTGAGTCCATATCCAGTCTCCACGTGTTCTCACAGTGACTGCAGACAGGCAGAGACTGGCCCGCATCCTCACGGTGAGTTGTTATGAGAGCCAGGGCTAGTTCCCCTAGCCTTCTGACCCAGACCCTTGTCTGCCATCGTGGCCTCTCCCCTGCTCTGTGCTGCTTCTGTGCCCAGCCCCCAACTACAGCGCCTCCTGCTTTTGTGGGCCATCCCCCTCCCATAGCTCTTTGGCAGTGAGCCTAGGAAGGGGGACTGACTGGAGTTAGCCAGCGGAGCGGGGTGCATGGAGCCTCAAAGTGCTTTCCCAGCAGATATTCCAGGGGTCCTTACAATTGTCAGCTACACTTTACAATGAGGTCGCTGAGTTTAGGGAGGAGCAGTAATTTGCCTGAAGCCACAGAGCAGGGTGGTAGCAGATTTGGAATTGGATGCCCGGTCTCTTGCTCCAAGCTAGCACTCATCCCTGTTCCACCGTGACCAATGTTATAAACCCAAACATTCTCACCTCAGAGGATTTCCAAGACTTGGCAGTCAGATTGCCAACCCTGGCACCACGGTCTGGGAAGAAAGCCTAACAGTTACAATTAAAGACAACATCAGTAATCTATCCTGCCCACGTGTACAATTCCTTGCCATTTCAAAGATGTTTTAATGCCCGTGATTCTACTTAAGGTGAACTAGTATAGGAATTACCCCTATTTTGGAGAGGAGAGAACAGAGGTTCAGGATCGGCCACTGTCTTCCCCAAAGCCTCACAGTGATGAGTGGTGAAGCCAGACCAGAATTCAGACCTACTGACTCCTAGACCTGTGCTCTCATTCCACGGCCCACTCCCACCCCAAACCTGATTGGAAGCCGTGAAGAGACAGTGTCAAGTGGCCTTTTGGTTGGATTCTGCCACTTGCAGCCACTTAGAGGGCTCTGCTCCGAGCCCTGGTCTTGTACCTGGGCGTCTGAGGTCTGGGAAGTCGTCTAAGCAGCCTCCCAATGCTGCCCTTACTGAGCAGGGACCCTCCCCAAACTCCCTCTGCCAGCTCCCAGGGGGCCTGGATTGAGAGTCTGGGGTTTGAGGAACATGGTTGGAACCTCCCCCTCATCCTCTGAGTCAAAGGACATCCAGCTCCTCACAGCCTCTGCCTGGCCCTCCTGGAGAAGACTCGCCATTCTGGCCTTGTTTGCTCACCACGTGGGGTTAACTTGGAAGTCCAGGCATGGCTTCTGAGCCTCCTGAATTTAAAGCATAGGAGCCAGCTATTCACACCATGAACTGGTCATCCTTCAACCTAGCTCAGATGTCTCCTGCTCAGTGGGGCTTTTCCTGCCACGCCACCCCCACCCCTGCTCCTGCACAGGGGCCCCTCCCCTCGGCTGGAGAATGGGGTTGAAGGCAAGGCTCTGTAATCAGAGGCATCTCCGGACCCTCAGGACAGGAATGACTTCCCTGTATACTTTTCCTGGTGTTGCAGGCCAACTGCCTTCCTGGTTTCTCTGATGGACTTATCCGAAGCCTGTGATGTTCACCCCAGATCTTTCCCACCATGGGAGCATGTTCAGCCCATCAGCACCTCCGGACTTTGGTCCAGACTTTTCTGAGTGTGTCGACATAAGGCTTGCCTTGGGAATCTCTAAGCAGCTCTCCCAGGGCTCTACATCACTCTGAGCTGTCTTCTCCTTCCCTGTATTCATTCATAAAACACTTTCTGATCTACACTGGCCTAGGCCTTGTGCTAGATGACTGACACAGTGTAAGGAACCAATACGGCCCTGCCTGTCCCTAGGGAGTCAAAATCTTGAGCAGGAGATGAGGCCTCACAACACCATGAGTACAAGGGCTGTGACAGCAGGGCTGTGGGGACCACAGCCCCTGCCCAGATGGAGGACACTTCAGCTAGCTCTGAGGAATGAACAGGAGTTAGAAGAAAAGGTGGAGGCAGGGAGAGGCGGGTGGGACAGTGGTACAGGAAGAGACAGCTTCATGGAAGATGAAAAACAGCATCTTACAAGGAGAACCACAAACAGCTCACTGTTGCTGGATAATAAAATGTGAGGCAAAGAGCAGAGGGAGGTGAGGCTGAATGCCCGGCCGAGAAGCTTTGGCATCATCCTGAGGGCAGCAGAGAGCCCCGGAAGGGTTTCAGTGCTTTGGTCAGATTTGTGGTTTAGAAAGCTGGCCCTGCCTGCTGGGTGAAACACGGTGTGGAGGAGAGAGGTGGAGACCAGGTAGGGGGCTGCTGTGGGATCCGTGGAAGGGATGACAATGCCTGGGCAGGAGAGAGGCGACGGGGGTGGGAGAGAAGGCAGAGCTGAGGAACAGCGGGGAGTCGGGCTGCAGCTGGTGCCTCACGTGGTGACTGAGGGGAGAACCCAGGAGTTTCAGCTGAGCTGTGTCTCAGGAGAGAACCCCAGCCCTTTGGGTATATTATGGTCTGGAGAGGAGGCTGGGCCAGAGACAAGGATTTGGGAGCTGTTGGCCTGCAGGTGGTAACTAACTCCAGGAGATGGGAGACATTGGCCTGTAGAGTGAAAAGAGAAGGGTCATTAGGACAGAGCCCCGGGGCATCAGCAAAGGAACTGCATGGAGGCAAGAAAGAAGCCAGGAGAGTGCACAGCTGAGAGTCCAATAGGTGAAACCTGGAAAGGGGGCTTCTGGTGACCGTGGCCATGGGCACTGTGAGGGGAGCTGGGAGGCAGGAGCAGGTTGTGCAGGGCTGAGGCAGTGTCTGGGAGGTGAGGAAACAGACAAGCCTTTGAAGAACTTGGGTGGTAAAGGAGAGGAGAGAGGCAGGACAGTGGCTGGCAGTGAACATGAGCTGGAAGAAGGGGGTTTTTCAGGCGGGAGAGATTTAAGCAAGTCTTGCTGATGAGGAGACCTCACAGGAGAGGGAAAAGTAGAAGAAATAGGAGTGAGGATGGAGGAAGGGAAGATTTAGGGACAAGTTAAAATCCATTCTTCCCCAGCCACTAACTCGCTGCATAACCCTGGCTGGTCTCCCCATGAGTGGGACGGGGGAGAGGGATGCGGTGGTCTCCGGGGGCTGCCAGCTCTATCCCTGATGGGGCTCCCTGAGACCGCAGCAGGGAGTCCTGTGGGATCCACTGTCTTGGTGGCCAGGCTGGGCTCTGCATGAAGTAGGGACATCCCCTCCCACAGGCACGGTCAAGTCCGTTGTCTCGTCTAATCCCCGGAGCAACCCAGTGAGGTGGGGCATGTCAACCATATTATGGAGATGAGGAAACTAAGGCTCAGGGAGAGGAAGTGACCTAATTAAGATCACACATTAGTAAATGGAAGGCTTGGATTCCAGCTGAGGTCTGGGATTCTGCACCCTGATGGAGCCCAGAGCACAGGAGGGGCCAGGTCCTGGGCTGGAGCAGGTGCAGCCTCTGCTCAACTCAACCTTCCCAGGTAGCTTCCTGGCCCCTAAACTTGATCATCCTATTATGAGGCCACACCTGGCCTCCAGATTTCCTGGAGAGGCTCCCTCCTCCTCCCCCTCCCCTCCCCCCCCTCCTCCTCCTTTTCCTCCTCCTCCAGCAGCTGTGAAGCCACCTCCCCCTGTCCCCCAACAAACCCTGGACTCTGGGAAATGGCAGTATTTCTGAGAAACAGGACATTGCCTGTGGTTTGGGACTGGCCTGGGGGTGAGGGAAGAACTGGGGTAGGCACAATGGCATCTCTCTCCAGGGCAGGTCCGGCCACCCTCCTTCCCTTCAGCCTGGTCCCTGGAGACACCCACTGCCTGCCTTCTTCACCCGCAGGGTCAGTTCATGGAAGATGAACAGGAAGCGCCTTAGGAGGCTGGCTGAAGTTGGGAGGGGTTGGGGTGGTGTGGGTTTCTGTGCACAGGGCTTATCTCAGACCTTCTATAATGGGAGTTAGGACCTGGATCTCTGGTCCCCAGCTCAAGGCTGTTTTTTTTTTTTTTTTTTTTTTTTTTTTTTTTTTTTGGTTGGGTGGGGGGAGTGCAGAGTAAAATGTTTACAGGCCAGGAGACCAGTTAAGAAGGTGCTGCAATCATCCATTGGCAATAGAGACACAGAAAAGGGAGAAGACAAAGAAAACCATCCTTCCACGCTCAGTCAATCATGATCCCTTGTCCCTAACTCCCAATAGTTCTAGTTCTAAGTAACTCAATTTACAGAGACCAGCAGTGGCCCAGAACCAAGCAGAAGTCTTTAGAATCACACAGAAGTCTTACGCAAACTAAGTGAAACACTGATTTCATTTTTAGTTATTTATTTATGGCTGTGTTGGGTCTTCATTTCTGTGCATGGGCTTTCTCTAGTTGTGGCAAGTGGGGGTCACTCTTCATCGCGGTGCGCAGGCCTCTCACTATCGCGGCCTCTGTTGTTGCGGAGCACAGGCTCCAGACGCGCAGGCTCAGTAATTGTGGCTCACGGGCCCAGTTGCTCCATGGCATGTGGGGTTTTCCCAGACCAGGGCTCGAACCTGTGTTGTCTGCATTGGCAGGCAGATTCTCAACCACTGCGCCACCAGGGAAGCCCTCAAGGCTGTTTGAATGACCACATGACACCTAATGTCTCTCCCCACCTTATCCATCCCTGGCACAAAACAGAGCCCACATAACTTGCCCAAAGTCAAACAGCAATGAAGAGTTGGAGCTGTGACTGGAACCTGCAGGGTCTGGCCCCAAAGTCTGCCCTCTCCCTCTGCCCCATGATGTCCGGGCTGAGGATAAGATCTGTCTTCTCGCCAGCTCCCCTGCCACCAGCCTCTCCTCTCCACGCTTTCCCCTTCCTAGCAAGTCTTGCCTATCAAACCAGAATGATCTTTTAAAAACGCAAATCTTACCCTGCCTCCCCTCCATTAAGCCCCTCCTTCAATGGCTTCCCTCTGCCCTCAGAAGAGCGTTGAAACTTCCTCTCCCGGCCCTTCAGGATCTGACTCCTGCTGGCTCTTCAGCCCTAATTCCCCCACTTTTTCTCCCAGCTGCATCCCAGGGTCCGGTTTGCTGCCCCACCTGATCAAGTTGGGATGGGTGTGGGCTCTAGGAACACCTGGATCACAGGCTCCGACACCATCAGGATGTTCTCTCTCTGTTGCTCCCTGCCTATCAGCAATTTCTTTCCAACCAGCTCTTTCAAGAAGCAGATATACCGTGCACTGCTCAGTATCCTGATAGCTCTCAATTAGATAAGATACAAAGGTTCTTCCCTTCCAATTCCAATAGAGAGATTCTCAGGGAGGACTTGGATTGGTCCATCTTGGGTGATCAGGAAGGAGGTATTAGAATCATATGATTGGATTGGGGGAGCAGTCCCCCAAATAAGGGGGTGGACAGCACACACATGGTCACAAAAGGAATCCCTGTTCCCAGGCTGCCACTGCTACACCTTCAGACCATTTCTTAAGCCAGGGTCCTCTCTTCCACACCTTAAACATGCTGTTCCCACTTTCTAGAATGCTTTTCCCTATTTTCTGCCTATGGTGGTCCAGCTTAGACTTTAAGCCCTCCTCAGAATAGCCCTCCCTGGTTCCCTCTGCTGCCCCAGTATTGCACACTCTTCTGTAATTGAATTCATCCTTTTGTACTGCAGTGATCTGTTCCTGAGCCTTTCTCCCACTGGTCAGTAAGCTTCTTGAGCCAGAGACCACATGGTGGTTATCTTTGCATTCCCAGCCCCTAGCATGGCCCTAATAATACGTACTTTTTGAAGAAGGAAAGGAGGGAAGGGAAATAATGACGATGAAGACAATGGTGGTACAATGTGGTTGACTGCTGACCTATAGTAGGTGCTCAATAAATGTTGAGCCCTCGAATAATCGCCACTGCCATTTTCACCACCACCACCAGTGCCACCACCATTACTGCCTCCTCCACCACCAGAATTACCCCTCTCATTTGCAGGGCCCAGCCAGGAATACAAATGGAGCCTATTTATCATATACTAAATATTTAAAAGCTATAAATCAAACTAACAAACCATTAAATACATATGTTCTATCTTCCTACCTTGACAAACATATTTTCTTAATGACCTGGAAGGCCAAGTTCAAATTTTAAAATTTCTGACTTCTCTGAATTCTTTGCCAGAGCATGGAAGCACAGGAAGCACAGTCCCCTGGCTTCTAGCTCCTGGTCCAACTCTCTTCTCATTCCAGCTCTGTCCTGAACTATGAGGGGTCTCATACACACACAGACTAGGTGGAGACACCCTAGTCTACATGTCTTTGGTGGTTTTAAAACACATCTAGAAATGCTTTTATACTCCTCTCATTGAGAGGTGTGGCCCATGTGCCCTCCCCTTAAGTCTGGGTGGCTGTGACTCATTTGTAACCCATTAGATTATGCTGGGTGGCTCCCAAGGCTAGGCCAGAAAAGGCAATGCAGCTGCTTTGCTGCTTACTAAGATACTTGCTCCAAATAATAAATCCAAGTGCTCTGAGGCTGCCATACTGTGAGGAAGCCCAGGGCACATGGGGAGCCTATACATGGATGCGCCAGTCAACAGCCACAACTGGCCTCCCAGCCAACTACCAGCATCAACCATCAGATATACAGATTAAGACCCCTCCAGATGATTCTAGCCCCCAGTTACTGAGTCTCCTCAGCTGATGCCCCAGACATTATGGAGCTGAGACACACCATTCCCATTGTGCCCTGTCTAAGTTCCTGACTCACAGACTTCATAAGCATTAAAAAATAGTTATTTTACAAATAATTCTTAAGTTTGTATTGAAACACAAACCCCAAATAGCCAAAACAAGTTTGAGAAAGAAGAACAAAGCTAAGGTATCATGCTTCCTAATTTCAGGCTCTACTACAAAGCTACAGTAATCAAAACAGTATGGTACTGGCACAAAAACAGACACATAGATCAATGGAACAGAATAGAGAGCCCCAAAATGAACCCACACTTATATGGGCAATTAGCCTACAACAAAGGAGGCAAGAATATACAATGGGGAAAAGACATCCTCTTCATAAATGGTGCTGGGAAAGCTGGACAGCTACATGCAAAAGAATCAAACTGGACTACTTTTTCACACCATATGCAAAAATAAACTAAAAATGGATTAAAGACTTAAGTGTAAGACCTAAAATCATAAAACTCCTAGAAAACATAGGCAGTATGCTCTATGACATAGGTCTTAGCAGTATTTTTTCGGATATGTCTCCTCAGGCAAGGAAAACAAAAGCAAAAATAAACATATGGGACTACGTCAAACTAAAAAGCTTTGGCACAGCAAAGGAATTTATCAATAAAATGAAATGGCAGCATAAGTGAATGGAAGAAGATATTTGCAAATGATACATCTGATAAGGGGTAAATATCCAAAATATACAAACAACTCATACAACTCAACATCAAAAAAACAAACAACCCAATTAAAAAATGGGCAGAGGATCTGAATAGTCATCTTTTCCAAAGAAGATATACATATGGCCAGCAGACACATGAAAAGATGCTCAGCATCACTAATCATGAGGGAAATGCAAATCAAGACCAGAATAAGATATCACTTCACAACTGTCAGAATGGCTATTATCAAAAAGACAACAAACAATAAGTGTTGGCAAGGATGTGGAGAAAATGAACCTTTGTGCACTGTTGGTGGGATTGTAAATTGGTGCAGTCACTATGCAAAACATTATGGAGTTTCCTCAAAAAATTAAAACTAGAACTACCATATGAACCACCAATTCCACTTCTAGGTATTATATTTATCCAAAGAAACAGAAATACTAATTTAAAAAGATATATGTACACCAATGCAGCATTATTTATAATAGCCAAGATACAGAAGCAGTCTAAGTGTCCATCAACATATGAATGGATAAAGATGTGAGATATATATAGGAATATTTCTCAGCCATGAAAAAGAATGAAATCTTGCCATTTCTGACAACGTGAATGGACTTAGAAGGTATTATGCTAAGTGAAATAAGTCAGAGAAAGATAAATACCGCATGATCTCATTTATATGTGGATTCTAAAATAACAAACAAAACAAAAACAGACTCATAGATACAGGGACCAAATGGGTGGTTGCCAGAAGGGAGGGAAGTGGGTGGTGGGTAAAACAGGTTTAGAGGATTAAGAGGTACAAATCTCTAGGGCTTCCCTGGTGGCGCAGTGGTTGAGAGTCCGCCTGCTGATGCAGGGGACATGGGTCGTGCCCCGGTCCAGGAAGATCCCACATGCCGCGGAGCAGCTGGGCCCGTGAGCCATGGCCACTGAGGCTGCACGTCTGGATCCTGTGCTCTGCAATGGGAGAGGCCACAACAGTGAGAGGCCCATGTACCGCAAAAAAAAAAAAAAAAGAAAAAAAGAGGTACAAACCTCTAGTTATATCATAAATGATATTTATTTATTATGTAATATATAGCATAAGGAATACAGTCCAAATACTGTAATAATTTTATATGAGGACAGATGGTTACTAGACTTATCGTGGTAAACATTTCATAATGTATGCAAATGTCAAATCACTATGTAGTATACCTGAAACTAACATAATATTATACATCAACTATATTTCAATAAAAGATATTTAAAATTCCCTCCCAAAATAGTTGTCTTAAGCTAAGTTTTGGAGTAATCTGTTATGTAGCAATAATAACTAGAAAAATGTCCAAGTTTCATTCAAACCCTCGCCCCCTCCCCAGGCAAACTTCCCCTCAGGCTTAGAGAACAGACCTAGGGAAGAGCACTGCACAGTCCTGGAGGCAGACTCAGGCTGTTTGGACAGAGAATACCAGGGCCCTGGGTTCCCTGGTCTAAAAGTGGGGGAGGGTGGGCACACATCCTTTTGATCCCACAGACTCCTTGTGCTATATGGGTAGGGGTGCAGCTGAAAGGGGGTCAGACTGGGGACCTCTAGAGGGTGTGGCCCAGGATGGGGTCCCCCTTGCCTGGGTCTAAGGGTTGTCCTGCCCTCCACCATCACCACCACCACTATCACCACCCATTACTACCAGCACCAGTGATGCAATGGTCCTCTGTGTCCCAATGTACCCTCAAAAAGAAAGCATCCTGGAAGAGGGGACACCTAAGTAGAGACTTTAAGGAAGCAGCCAGAGAAAGTGGGGAAATCACATTCCAGTCCCAGGAAACAGCATGTTCAGAGGCCTGGAGACAAGTAAGAGTGGTACATTCAGGGAATGCAAGCAGACCAGTCTGGCAAGACAGTTAAGCTGGGCAGTGGAGGCAGGCGGTACAGGCAGCAGGGAGTGGCGGCAACAGCCTCTAGAGAAAAGCCAGGAGAGGTAGGCAGAGGCCAGCTCTTCCAGGCCCCTCAGAACAGGAGTGGTGCTCAGGGAGGATGCCCTCACATGGCTGTCAATGTTGGCACCCATTCTGACTGCCCAGAGCCTATTCCAAATCAGTAATTATTCTGAATATCACCCCTTTTTTCTTTTTCTTTTTTTTTTTTGCCTGGAAGTGCTTTCAGCAAGGAGGTGACTCAATCAGATTTGTGTTTTATAAACTTTCCTCAGGCTTCTGTGGGAGAAAAAGCCTTGGAGGGAGCCAAGAATGGAAGCAAAGCCATCCATGAGCAATTTATCACAACTATAATGAGAGAGATGATGGCAATAGGGACTAGGATGTGACAACAGAGATGGAGAGAAGTCGACGGGGTTAAGCACCATTTAGAGGGTAGAATCAAGGGAAGCAAAGGTGAGTGAGACATGGCCTCTACCTTCAGTGAGCTCACAGTGCAGCAGAGAAGAAATGGTGTGAACATACATAACAATTAAAATCAGCTCATTTCTGGGGATTTCCCTCGTGGCCCAGTGGTTAAGACTCCGTGCTTCCACTGCAGGGGGCATGGATTCGATCTCTGGTGGCGGAACTAAAATCCCGCATGCCATGCAGTGCAGCTAAAAAGGAAAAAAATCAGCTCATTTCATCTTCACTATGAATATCAGAGGTAGGTACCAAAATTACTCTTTTGCAAATGAGGAAAAGTGATGTTCTATGGCAGATGCTGTTGGATGCCCACCTAGTAGCCATTCCCCAACCTCCTCTTTGCGAATAGAACCCCATCTGGATAGGTGCTCAGCATCTGGAGTGAACCATGACTGACTTCAGTCAGCTTTGGCAACCCAACTCTCCTCTGCCAGTTACTGGTCTAGGGTTGAGCCCATGACCCCATTTCTGGTGGGGTGGAGGGTGGGGGGAGATTTTCCTCTGCATAGTAGAGAGTCACACGAGGAGAAAGCCTTTTTGCTGATGCCCTCTTTGCTTCCTGCTTCAAATGCTATCATTTAAGGACATGAGACGTGGAGCTGCAGCAGCCATCTTGTGACCATGAGGCCAAGGATTATGGAAGCCAGTAATGCTAAGGAAGGCTGTAGAGAACAGAATCCTCAATGACACCGATGACCCACACTGAGCCAATCTGGGGATCACCTTCATTTTTTTTTTTTTTTTTTTGCTAAGAAAACAACATATATCCTCATAGCTTAGGCCACTGTAGCAGTACTGCCAATGACCCTCTCATTCCTTTAATATTGTCATAGACGCTGGCTTCCAATGTGCTTTCACTCCCAACAGCCAGCATCAGCTTCTCCTTGTCAGAAGACCGCCCGCAGGCTGCTGGAGCCCACTTTACCTGTGAGTGTGGGAATCTACACTCCCACCCACTCAAAGGTGCCCCTTAACCAATGATGGAATAGTATGGAGGTGTCAGTCCTCCAGCTGCCTTGCACTGATCTGTACAGCTCTGAGGAGTGATCTGTACTATCCCCAGAGCTCCTCTGCAAGATGGAGCCAAAATTCCCCCTTGGGGGACTTGGCTTGATATAATACTTGCCCTCCTGGCCCCACTTCTATACTTCCCTACTACTTGTTTGTCTTGGAAATAGTTCCTAATACATCGCTTTCATATGACTCCTTGTCTCAAGTTCTGCTTCTAGGAATTCCAACTTAAGACAGTGACCACTGGTCAGGTTTCTGTACTTGCTGCCTAACGCATCCTAACAGACACAACCCAGCAAGGTGAAGGTCTCATAGCAAGTTTGCTCAAGTCTAGGTTTCCTGCTTGCAAATTCTACTTTTTTAATGCACTAATTAATAAGCTGATGATTAAAAACTTAATTTTGTAAAGTGCTATACTCTAAGCATAATAACAATGGCAACTAATTACAACCATTTACTGAGCATCTCCCATGAGCCTGGGAATGGGCTAAGGCTTTACCCTGGTGACCTCATTTAATCTTTACCAGAACGCTATGAAGCGGATACTATCAGTTTTCTAGGCTGAGTAACAAACTACCACAAATTTAGCAGCTTAAAACACATTTATTATGTGCAGGGCATTGGGCAAAATAGGTGAGAGGGATTAAGAGATACAAACTTCCAGTTATAAATAAGTTGCAGGGACATAATCTACAGCATAAGGAATATAGTCAATAATACTGTAATAATTTTGTATGGTGGAAGATGGTTACTCGACTTGTCATGGTGATCACTTTATGATGTATTTAATTGTCAGATCACTATGTTGTACACATGAAACTAACATAATACTGTACATCAACTATACTTTAAAAAATACATTTATTATCTCACAGTTTATATACGTCAGAAGTCTGGACACAGTTTAGCTGGGTTCTCTGCTTTATGGTGTCACCAGTCTGCAATCCCATGTCAGTAGGAGCTGTGGTCTCATCAAAGACTCGACTCGGGGAAAGATCCACTACAAAGCATTCTCAGCTTATTGGCAAAATTCAGCTCCTTGTGGTTATAGGACTGAGGTCCCTGTTTTCTTGCTGGCTGTCAGCCAGGGGCCACTCTCAGTTCCTAGAGACCACCACATGCCCTTTTCATGGGCCCTCTCACAACATAACAACTTACTTCTCAAAAGCCAGGAACAGAGAGTCTCTGACTCAAGAGAAGGTCTGGTTCCTCTTTTAGGAACTTTTACTTGATTAAATCAGGCCCAGGCAGAATAGTCTTCCTTTTAAGTAACTCAAAATCAACTGATTTGGGACCTTAATCACATCTGCAAAATCCCTTCACCTCTTCCATACTCCACAGGCCAGAAGCAAATCACAGGTTCCACTCACACTCAAAGAGAGGGATTATACGTGGTGTGAAATCATGGGGGCCATCCTATGATCTATCCACTACACGAATATTATCCAAATTGTATAGTTTTGGAAACTGAGGCAAAGAGGGATTTTGGGAATCTTACCCAAAGTCATACTGCCAATGAGTGGAGGTGGAATGTGGTTTCAAACCCATGCACTCTAGTTCAGAACTCACAGTCTTAACCATGACACTGCAGTGACTGCCCCAAGCACTTTCCCTTTCCCTATGTCCCTGAATCCCCTCAATAATCACAAGGAGGAAATAGAGTCTCAGAGAGGTTAAGGAACTTGCCCAAGGTCACACGGTGGTACAGTCATGGCAACAAACGAGGTTTATCAAACTCCCAAACCCAAGATCTTAACCAGTGCAGATGACAGGTAGTGCTTTAACAGAGGACTAAAGAGTGCTGGAATAGTTCATAGGAGACTGAAGCAGGGGTGGGGTGGGGCAGGGCAGGAATGGGGGAGGTAGCCCTTCAACAGGGTAATAAAGAAATAACAGGATTTATCTATTTGAAAATGGGGGAGGTGGAAGAGGGAAGAAGTGTATGTCCAGCTGGGACGAAGGCAAGGAAGCAGGAAAGCACAGCTGTTTGGGACAGGGTGAGGATGGAGGGCTGTTTCGGACCAAGATGGGGGACTGTGAGAAAGGAGGCTGGAGATAGGGCCGGGACCCAATTTGGAACATTAGGCTGAGGAGTCAGAGTTTTATTTTGAAGGCAATTAGGATTTACAGAAGACTGTTGAGCAGCAGCAGCCGTGCACAAAAATGCCTTTAGAGAGGCTGGTTAATGGCAGTGTGTGGGAGAGGGGACTGTTTAGAGTTTTCTTGCCCCTAATAGCCTTTTCCACAAAAGGGCACCTTTAGTCCTCCCAAAGCCCAAAAAGGGAGGGTGGATGAGCGAGGCTGTGCCATTTTATGGGCAAGGACACTGAGGTCTATTGAAGGACACGCTGCTCTATGAGAGGAATGTGACTCAGTAGTGGGGCCCAATGTCCCACTTCAGGCACGGCGCCGGGGAAATGGGGCCCA
>NW_006773138.1:1981200-1982944 GCF_000442215.2 Lipotes vexillifer | reverse complement strand
CCCCTACAGACTATGGCTCATTCATCCTCTGCACATCCCAGATTCACCCACAAGAATCAACATGGGGATCGTTTGAAATGTGGATTCTGGGACCTAAGGCCATAGGTTGTGATTCAGCAGGCGTGGAGTAGGGCCAGGTTTTGGTATTTTAAACAAGCATCCCAGGTGGACCCGAAGGTCCTGGCTACCCTTTATGACACCCTCAAGAGTGTAAGAGTCTGGGACTTCCCTGGTGGTGCAGTGGATAAGACTCTGCACTCCCAGTGCAGGGGGCCCGGGTTCGATCCCTGGTCAGGGAACTAAATCCCACATGCATGCCACAACTAAGAGTTCATATGCCGCAACCAAGGAGCTGGCCCGCTGCAACTAAGCCCCAGCACAGCCAAATAAATAAATATATTTTTTTAAAAGACTATAAAGAGTCAAAACCTAAGATAGAAGAACGCTGCCCATGATGGGGCCTTCCCCCTCTAGGCCCCCTCCTCCCATTCCTCTGCCTCAGCCCGTCATATCCGACCTCATCACAAGCCACTGCCTCAAGTCCCAACCCTTCAACCCCCCCTCCTTTACAGGGCAGTCCAAGTGAACTTTCCAAAGAGCCAATCTGACCTCCTCACCCCTCAAACCCCTTCCACACAAATGAAAGTCCTTATCTCCCCGGCCCACCCCTGGAGGAGGCAACACATCAGCCTTTTGCGACCCTGTTCCCCCTGCCTGGGCTGCCCTGGTGTTTCCGTTCCCCTGGTGAACACCTCAACTTGCTTAAAGACGCAGCCTTCTCTCCCCTAAGAAGGGTTTTTGATGCCTTGCCCCAAGGCTCGCCCGCCTATTTTCTGATGTAAACCCGCCCAGCCACACGTTAAGGGCTGGCTGACCAGGTGAGTGCTATTATTAATGGGGAAACTGAGGCTCAGAGAGCCAAGAACGTACCCCGGGTCCCTCGGCTGTAAAATGCAAGATTCGAACTCGAGGCGGCGTCCTGGGAAGGCTCCACTTCCCGCGGCTGCCAGCAGGGGTACGCGGAGCCCGGGGTATCCGGGAGGCAGGAGGCGGGGACGCTGGAAGAACTGGGGCTTTGATTCCCATCTGCCGGCGCAGACCCAGACACTAATTAAAATCGCCTGGGCTACGGGGGCGGCGGGGCGGGCACAAAGCCGGCTTTGACTGGGCGGCGGCGGCGCTGGCGGGCGCGGGTCCTCGCCGCACAGGGGCCGCTTGTGGGACGTGTTTGTTTTTGCTCGTAAAACGCGGCAGCCGAGTGGTGCCCCGTTGGCGAGGGGGAGCCCAGAGCCGGGAGAGGGCCCCTGAGGCCACGACCGACCGCCCCTGCCCGGCCTGCTTCGAGATCGACGGCCCTTGACCCGCACCCCACTCTGGGGGCCACCTTGGACCAGTCCCTTCCCTCTCGGAGGCTCAGTGTCCCCATGTATTTATTACGTGGTAATGATGGTAACCGAGTAGTATCACTAAGAATTAATATTTATTGAGCGCTTACTGTATTCCAGGCCCTGGGCTAAAGCTTTTCCCACTTCATTTTATTTCTCCTAACTCTGTTAATAGCCCCATTTTACAGATGGAGCCCAGAGAGTTTGATTGCCTTGCCCAAGGTCACAAAATTCTAAATGAAAGAGCCAGGCCTGGAATCCAACAGTGGGACTCCAGAAGCTAGAGGAGGCTGCCTCCCAGCAGAGGGAGACCAGGGCTAGGGCCAGCTGGGAGTGTCACAGGAAGGTGGGTTTCAGCA
>NW_006773138.1:1979829-1981012 GCF_000442215.2 Lipotes vexillifer | reverse complement strand
GGAAGAATTTTCCTGGTCAGAACCTGCTCACTGCCTGTCAAGCTGCCTGCCAGAGTGAGCTCCCCAGAGCTGGGGTAGAAACACGAACAGTGTGGCTCTTTGAGGTCCCTTCCTGGCCGGGTCTCTAGGATCCCCTGCGTATGCACCAGTGGAACTTCCCTGCTGGGGAGGCACCTCCCATCCTGGGCTGTACTGGGTGGTGGGGTGGGATGAGGTAGTGTGTGTACCTGCAGGGGTGCAGGTCTGTGTGGGTCAGTGGGGACCAGGGAAAGGAGACCAGAGCCTCCTCCTTGGGAGCCCCTGTGTTTGGAAGGATCCCCTGGCTGCTCAGGTCGTAGAATCACTGAACCGTAGGCTCACGCTCTGGGCCTTTACACCAGGGTCTCCTGTGATGAGAACTTGCTCCCACCATGTGGATGTCCCTTCCACCCACTTTTCACCTGACTTCTACTTATCCTTCAGTTATCAGCACTAAGCAGGTTGTAGTCTCAGCACCCACAGCTTCTCCTTCGGTAATGTCCCACCCCACGCCCTGACCCCGACCCCAATTTGGGGAGCTCCCTGTGGGGAGCACTGTCCCCTCCAACAACAGTGGTAGTGATGTGCACAGGGTCGCTGCCTCCCCTGCCAGACTGGCGCCCCTGGGGATGGCACTGTATGGGCCTTGCTCACCGCTCTGCCCCCAGTCCCCTCCCTTCATGAACTGACCCTGGGAAGATACCCTGATTGAGTAGTATTTCCTCTGGTGCCTCAGGATCAGGGCTCAGCCTAGGCCAGAACAGGCTCAGTGAAGACCTGGCAGGGGACTTAGGGTAAGGGTGGATGCCATCAGAGAGATGCAGAGCCTGGTGGGGGCCTGAGTTCCCCACCTGGGGGTGGGGGTGGTGACAGGCCAGGCAACTGACAATTTCCATCCAGTGACATGAGCGCTGACGGAGGGGTCCTGTGTCTGGGGACCTCCCCCTCTGAGACTGGGCCTCTAACAACCTAAGCTGTAAGCCTCTCCACCTCCCTTCGCCCCACATCCACCCCCCATTTGCCCTGTGTCTGCAGGTGGATGGCTGGGGAGGGCTCCCACCTGGATGGGAGTCCCCCACTGATCCCAGGCACCTGTGAGGAGAAGCAACCAACAAAGGAGGAGACGAACAAGGAGGGAGGGAGGGTTTCTCAAAGACTCTTTCCC
>NW_006773138.1:1943392-1979686 GCF_000442215.2 Lipotes vexillifer | reverse complement strand
ACTCTTTCCCTCCCTAAGCCCTGGGAGCCAGAGCTTGGACAGAGACACTATTAACATGGAATTTGCAAACATGGCTTCTAAAAATAGCTCCAGCTGGCAAGGCCCACCTGGCACAGGCTGCACCTTTGCGGCTGCTGGCCCACTCCCCTCAGAGCGCTGCCTTGGTCTGTCAGCGAGCGTGTCACTCTGCCCACCCCCCATCCGTCGTGAGGGCGGCCACAGCCCTGGGTCCAACCCAAGGGAGGAGATGAGACTTGTCCCAATCTGATGGGGGAGCGGGATGCACGGGCTGAGGGGAAAGACAGTCTCGCCTATGAGGTGGTTGGAGGAGCTCCCCAAATCAGAGCAGAGGTCAGGGATGAGGGGGCGAGGGGGTAGAACACATCTGTACAAAGAGACCAAAGTGGTGTTTAAACTCCTGCAAAAGCAAACAGCCCAATCAGAGTAAAAAATACCAAGATGAAGGAAGAAAACAGGAGGGGAGGAGCGCGGGGCCAGAGGAGTGGTTCATGGATCCAGATGGGGCTGAGGACGTGGTCACCTCCCAGCAAATCCTTGGGCCCTCAGAACCAAGAAGCAGC
This sequence comes from Lipotes vexillifer, assembly GCF_000442215.2. NCBI lineage: Eukaryota > Metazoa > Chordata > Mammalia > Artiodactyla > Lipotidae > Lipotes > Lipotes vexillifer. Next base: position 1,979,105 of record NW_006773138.1, on the reverse strand, counting down.
CTGAGAGCTCCTCTTGTCCGACTCCTTCATTGAGCAAATGAGAAAACTGAGGCCCACATGGGTAGTCTGACTGGCCCTGGCAAGACTGGGTCTGCTGGTCCAATGCCCCTTCCAACAGGCCCTGGCCTCCCTTTCTGCTGGCTGATGGAATGACCATCGTTAATAATGAGTCTCAACATGCTCCTTTTCCATCACTGGCTTATTTAGAAAAGGTTTACTGAGCACGTGTTGCATGCCAGACACTGGGTTCACAAAGGTGAACTGGACAGGCAGGGCCCTGCCTACTGGTAAGTTCCATTACAGTCTAACTGCAAGATCTGCTCAGGTGTGCACAGAGCTCTGCTGTGTTCAAGGTGCTTTCATGTGAACTCACAGAACAGAGCACATATTGTATTTCCCAGGTGACTTGAGGAAACCGAGGCTCGGGACAGTTAATAACTTGTCCGAGGTCATGCAGTAAAGTTGGGACTGGAGCCTCCCCATGTTACCTCAGGAGGCCTTGGGTTCCTTCTAAATCAGTGGGGACAGCCTGTAGGAGGCATCACTTGCCTCTGGAAGCCTTCTGTTCTGGCTGTCCCCATGGATGAAAGCTAAGAGTGCACTGGGATGTCCCATGACCAGAAACACCAGATTGCCCTCAGTGACCTTGTTTTTGGTTGGATTCAGTGGCATCCCCTGGACACATTACATAGGTAGATCCTGGCTCTCATAGAGTCATGGCAAAGCCTGGCCTCTCCCTACTATGGTGGCTTCTCCCTGCTCTCTCTAACCCTCCCATGAATCAATCAGACCAGATGCAAATGCCATTTCCTGGAATGGGAAAGTAAAGCCAGAGCTGTTATCTTCCTGGCCCTCACACAGGCCCCATTCAGGGTCTAGAGCAGGAAGGGCTGGTGGTCAGCAACACAAAGTCACGTGACCTCCCTCGAGGGGGCTTGACTGTGCTGGCTCCCTCACACAGCCCCTGGGCATTGCCCCCTGTGGTCTCTAGAGCCCCAGGCTCACCCGGGGTGGGGTCTGCGTACCATTTCTTCCTCTTGTTTTTTTTAACATCTTTATTGGAGTATAATTGCTTTACAATGTCGTGTTAGTTTCTGCTGTATGACAAAGTGAACCAGCTACATATACATATACATATATCCCCATATGTCTTCCCTCTTGCGTCTCCCTCCCTCCCACCCTCCCTATCCCACCCCTCCAGGTGGTCACAAAGCACCGAGCTGATCTCCCTGTGCTATGCAGCTGCTTCCCACTAGCTATCTATTTTACATTTGGTAGTGTAGATATGTCCATGCCACTCTCTCACTCCGTCCCAGCTTACCCTTCCCCCTCCCTCTTCCACTTTTGATGTCACAGTGAATTCTACTCTGCAAAGGACTCATTCCAGGTGGGCTTACCTGGGGCCTGCACATTCACTCCAGCCATTCCCCCACACCCACAGGGACGCCTCACCACATCTATACCTCCCCACTTGCTGCCTAGAACTTTCCAGAACACCATGATGCAACACTTGCCTTGAGTCCCCAGCTATCACACACCTGGTGGGCTGACAGGGCTCTGACTGTGAACCCAGGGAGTCACTGGCTGTTTCACTCCGCTCACGTGTCGAGATTCATCTGCGATAGAGAGGCAGCTCCTGCCTTAGAGAGCCTGCTACCTGCATAGCCCCTGCTGATGAAAATGGCTACTGTGGACAAATAAATTGCCAGGTTTGAGTTATATGCCCCTTCTACCCTAGCCACACCTCAGGCTAAAAAAAACCCATCCCTAAGCTGGACCTCAGAGAGATTAGTGTTCTTTTGAGGTGCCCTGGCCTGGGAATCCTGCTCCCTAGGGGCACTCCAGGCTAAGTAGAGGCAAAGCCAGTCTGAGGGCAGTAAGGATGTTCACAGCCTTACCTGTCCAGCATTTTCTTCTGGTGAAACAGCTACCCTGTGTCCTTTCAAGGAAGCACTGCTGGGCAGGTGTTTGCCCAGGGAAGGCCACTGATCCATCCAGAGGTGGGGAGAATATCAGCTCACGGATTCCCTGGGCCCCAAGGTGGTGTCTGGGAAGGTTGGCCAGTGAGGGGATTAGCTCACCAGTGGTGAATAGCTCGGCCTGTCTGAATGCACCCTCCAGGGGTCTGGACTGGGCTGGTCAGAGCAGTGGCAGGTGAGAGTGGAGAGGGCAGAGGGCTGCCTTGGTGTCTGAGCTCTTCCCATTTCCAGACCATGTGTGCCCACCCCACGCCCAGAAATGGATTCCTAAGATGGCTTGAGAGAGCCTGTGTTCCTTGCAACCAAAATGCTTGTTTAGCTAACAGATTCTGTCATGTAGGGGGTTTAAATGGGAGGCTCAGAGAGCAGGCAGGAAAGAGAAGCAGAGTCTGAAAGAGTCTGGGTCATGGAACCAGGAGAGGCTAAGGTGGGAGCTGAGGCTCTACCTCAGCTCAAGGGGCTGCTCGGCCAGCAGAGCTGCAGTTTAGACGCCGATATCAGAAAGGCCGTTCCTCCCGAGAAGTCCTGTGCTCCCTCACCATCCCCACGTGTACCCACAATAATCAGTGGCTCTCTATTCTTGCAACCTGAGTAACCCAAACTTAGCCCTGGGCTCCTGCACCAGCCCTCGGGCTGGAAGGGAGAAGCAAGCCCCAGCCATGGCATTAACTGCCAGATGATCCAGATAAGTCACTCAGCCTCTCCCAAGCTCAATTTTCCCATCTGGAAATTGGGGCGACCAATCTCAGTTTCTCCATATCCTCCCGCAAAACATGATGTTGGCAGGGGCGGGGTTGTGCGAATAAAATGAGATCACAAATTGGAAACCACACGGAGACTCAGCATCCAATTACACGTGATTCATCGTTTATGACCTCACCCGCGTGAAAACACCAAATGGCAAATCCTTACCTTCTTCCCTCTCTCAGGTTAGCAGATTTTTCAGTCATTTGGTCAGTGGGTACAGAAAAAAAAAAAAACCTTGGGTACCTGGCACCATTTGGGTCTGAGGGGGCACAAGAGAAAAAGACCCCAGCACAGCCCTCCAAGAGCTCATAGTCTGTCCGGGAAGATGGGATTCACACAGAACATAATCACCGCCGTTTTGGGGAGCACCTACTCTGTGCCGGCGCTGTGTGGTGTGCTCTATACATGATATTTCATGGAATAAATCAACCCCCTCACGTGGCTGGTATTATCCTCAGTCCACAGATGAGAAATTGAGATTCCGGGAGGCCGCTGGGAGGCTTGTCCCATGTCATACTGTTAGTGGCAGAGAAACTGGGCTGAGCCCAGTAGGAGCTGCCTCTGAGTGTGTGGTCTTTGCAGCATCCCTGGCTGCCTGTGGATGTTATCGAGAGGGGTCTGGATGCAGCAGGAGGGGCTGCCCCCTGTCACTCCCTGATGTCTGCTCTGGCCGGGCCTTGTGCCAGGTAGTGGTGTCCAGAGCAGAATCTTGAGCTATTAGCCCTGAAGAGCATGTGGCGTGGCCAGAACTGCCTTTCAGCTCCGCTTCTCTGGGTGTTCCCTCCCAGGACATCTGCTCCCATTCTGGCACATCTGACCCCTCACCAGTAGGAATCGCAGCTCCTGTGTGTGCACGTAGCTAGCTCCTCAGAAAGACTGTGAGCTCTGTGTTTGACAGGTTAGAGAGAACGAATGCCCCTCACCTTTGACCCTCCATGGGGTCAAGCCCTCGGTGGGGAGCGCTTAGCAAGGTCCAAGGAATCGGGTACAGCTCAGGGTCTTGGCAGAGGCACCCAGTGGGAGCCCAGGCCATCTGCAGAAGTCACACAGGTGCCACTTACTGTAGGTAAGTGTGTGTGTGCCAGGCTCTGCGCTGGGTGCTCGCCCTGCACCGTCTTATTTAACCTGCACATTAAATGTTATTGTTATCCAATTTTACAGATGAGGGCATGGAGGCTCAGAGACATTTAGTGACTTGCCCAAGGTCACACAGCTAGTAAATGATGGAGCCAGGCCTCCATTCTGTCTCCTGGCTCCCTGCATCCCACAGCATCCTTTTGGGTAAAGATCAAATTCATCTAGTGTTCAAGACTTTTTGCAGAATGACCTCAAAACCACCAAGCAGACTGGTCTCTCTCCTCACTGTACTCAAGCAGAACTGCTCATTCCCACCAACACACATCTGTGTCTCAGAAAACAAGAAAGAGGGGACACGTGAACACAGGAGGAGAGGCCATGTCTCCTTGGGGCTTGTGGGTTTCTTTCTCTCTAACTGCATGCCAGTTTGGGCAGACAGTCAGCGGGAATCAGGTGACGGAACGCCACAGACTGCACGTTACCCTGGGCAAAGCAGAGTCCCTCTGTGTTCCGGCTTCCTTCTGTCTGGAAGGAACGGGCTCTGGATGATCTGAGACCCCACCAGCTCTGACCCTCTTCCCCTGAAGAGGGGAAGGTGCCAGGCCTTGGTCCAGCCCTCTCACACCCCTGCTGCAGGTGCTCCCTCACTCCAGGTGGAACAGTGGCAGTGAACAGCACTCCACCCCCAACACGCAACACACCAGTTCCCTGCAAGCAGGCTTTGGGGAGTGGTCCAGCCCTGGCGGGTGCTACTTAGTAAGAAAGCTTTCAAGAGCACTGGGACAAGAGGCAGGAACCCCCGGTTCTGGTTCATCTCTGTCATCCACTCTGCAGAGTTATGTGGGCCGATCAGTTCTCCCCTCTCAGCCTATTTCCTTGGCTGCAAAGTGGGGGGAAGAGGGGATGCTAAACGGCCTCCAAGTGTACTTCCAGTCCTGCTAATCAAGGAGTTAGCTGAAGTGGAGGAATTCCAGGCATCAGCGGGGAAGATGGGAGGGACTTTATAACCCTCGGGCAGCAGGGCTTTTACCAGGAAGCAGAGCTGCTCTGTGCACCTGGACAGCTGCATAGTCTGGTTGAGCATCACAGTAGAGGAGGGGGAGCGGCCTAGATAAGGAGAGGTGCCAGAGACAGGAGGTGGGAAGACAGAGGAAGGGACTGACAGGAGAAGGCAGTGAGGCTGAGAGGAGAAAACAGAGGTCGAGCCCGAGAAGGAGGATGGAGAGCACAGAGGTCAGACAGGTGGGGAGGGGGTGGGGGCGGGGTCGCACTGAGCCAGGTCCTCAACTGCACACCTGGGGCAGGAACCACCAAGGGTGGTGTGACATTGCTAGGTCACCAAGAGCCAGATGTGTGGAGGTGGAGCCAGTCCAAAGCCACTTTCTATTTTCCATAGGAAAAAAAAATTAGAACCGCTGACCAAGGGAGGGTTGGGGACCCTCTGATGTTTATTCTGAACTCTTCTGGAACTGAATTGTAAAATCACAGTGACATCAACCAAGTAAAAGCAATATGCATAGAGAAAAGCCTGGAAGGACCTCTTGTCAGGGAAGGAGGGAATACAATGGGAAACGGGTGCACCAGACTTCGATTATATACATGACAGCTTATTTCTCAAGCTGGAGGGTGGGTACATGGGTGTCAATAATATTACTCTTATACTTTTCCATATGTAAAGTATTTCACTTTTAAAAACTCCCTGTAAGGAAATTTGCCAAAATCTTAACAGTGGTTCTTTGGGAGTATGGAATTATCATGATTGTTATTATCTTCTTTTTGCTTTTGGTATTTTCCAAATGTTCTACATTGAGCAGATATGGAAAAAATAGCTAAACCTTTTAAAATAAATAGATACACTCCCCCTTCCATGACCATAATTTTAATCTTCAGTGGAAACTAAACACAACTATTTCAGCCACCTCATCCTCATATTCTTTCCCTCTCATATTCCCATTCTCAGTAAATCACAAGCATCCTCTTTCACTCTCCATCTCTGCCCTAAAGCTGATGGTTCTCCAAAGTAAAGCTTCCAGTCCTCTTAGTTCCCCAAGCCCAGTAACCCTCTAAGTTGAGAGGGAAGACATTAGGTTTATAATAAGAAAGATATGCGTTTGAAACTTAGCCTTTCCCTAGCAGATTCCCAGGCTCAGTAAATCACAAGCATCCTCTTTCACTCTCCATCTCTGCCCTAAAGCTGATGGTTCTCCAAAGTAAAGCTTCCAGTCCTCTTAGTTCCCCAAGCCCAGTAACCCTCTAAGTTGAGAGGGAAGACATTAGGTTTATAATAAGAAAGATATGCGTTTGAAACTTAGCTTCAGTAGCTTCTGGTTGGTCACTTAACTAAATCTCAGTTCCCTATTTGTAAAATGATGGAAGATTTCCATGAGGATCAAAGGAGATGATATAGGGACTTCCCAGGTGGTCCAGTTGTTGGGACTCCACGCTTTCACTGCCAAGGGCCCAGGTTCAATCCCTGGTTGGGGAACTAAGATCCCACAAGCCGCCGGAGTGGCAAAAAAAGGAGATGATACATAAAAAATATTCAGCACTAATTAGCAGTGCCTGGAATATAGAAAGTATTTAATAAATTGTCATCATCATCATCATCTTCATTACCATCATCATTGATGACTGTCTTCCACTTCCTCTAGGAAACCTTGACCTGATGAAAGACTTCAGTCTGAACTGGGCATCAAGCTGGCCTCCTCCTGGCAAAGCATCTGGATTCTAGTCTCAACTCTGTCACTAACTGTGTGACAGGGAGGGCAAGTTCCTTCATTTCTCTGTGTCTTAGTTTCCTCATCTACAAAATGGTAGGATTGGACTTCCTGCTCTAAGAGTCTGTGACTGAGGTAACCATACAGTTTATCCTCCAAACCAGGATACTTCTGAGAGTGAAAGGGGGTGCTATCAGTAATTACCCTGGGATGACAGGTTTGAGCCAGGACAGTTCGGGGAACATTGGCAAGTCCAGTCACTCCACCCTCGACAGATCCATTACCCGCTGGCCCACCAGTGTGGTAGGCAGAATAATGCCCCCACCCACACACCCATACAAAAACAGCCACTTCCTAATCCCTGGAACCTGAGGACTTGTTAGATCACATGGCAAAGAGAATTAAGGTTGCAGATGAGCTGCTTGAGATGGGAGATTATCCTGAATTATCTGGGTGAGCCCAGTGTAATCATGAGATTCTAACACATTGAAGAGGGAAGCAGAAGAGGGAGTGAGAGTGATGCAGTGCAAGAAAGACTTGACCAGCCATTGCTGCCTTGAGGAAGGAAGAGGGCCATGACCTAAGGAACATGGGAAGCCTAGAAGCTGGAAAAGGTAAGAACATGGATTCTCCCTAGACCTTTTAGAAAGGAATTCAGAGCTGCCAATGTCTTGATTTTAGCCCAGTGAGACCCATTTTGAACTTCTGACCTCCAGGACTATAAGATAAAATACATGTATTGTTTTAAGCCACTAATTTTGTGGTGATTTGTTACAGAAGCAATAGGAAACTAATACGCCTAGTATGGCTTGGTGGGTCCATTTGGCTGGCTGTTCCTACAGTGCTGTCCTTGGACCGTAAGAGAACTAGTCTAAGCTCCAGGAGAGCTGGATTCTAGTCCCTGCTCTGATATTAACTCACCCTGGGACCTTGAACAGCTCAGGTAATTCCTCTTGGGCCTCGGTTTTCTCTCTGTAAAATGGGGGTTAACACTCCTGCCTCATCTCTCTTTGTGGGGGGTGGGGTGGGGAGGTGGGGTTGTCGAACATTCAGTGATCCATGCTATGCTCAGTTCTGTGCCGGGGGCTCAGCTCTGTGCTGAGGAGGAGGGCACCTAGGTGAACCAGACTAATCCCAACCCCATCCCTGCTCTTGAGAAGCTCCCATTCTGGATGGAGGAACAGACAGACACGTAAGCAGATAATTAAAATACAATGCGATGAACACAAAGATAGATTATTATGAGCATGTAGAGAGGACATATATAGACCCACCTGCTGGGAGGATGGTCAGGGAAGGCTTCCTGGAAAAGGTGACACCAGAGTTGGGCCTTAAAGGATGAGTAGGAGTTAGCCAAGTAAAGAAGACAAGGAAGATTGGGAAGAAGGGGAAAAGAACAATCCAGACAGAGGAAACGGCAGAAGCAAGACCCCAGCGATGTGAATCAGCACGGCGTGGGGGACAGAGGTACAAACAGCCTGGTGGTGTTGACTTGGAAAGGCTGAGTGTAAACGGGATGCCACAAGGATTAAGTGGGATGATGGGCGAAGGCGTGACATGAGCATAAGGTTGCATTATGGGTCTGTGTGTCCCCCAGACCAGTGCTGGGTCAGGAGATGGTCTGTAATGTACAATTCCTCTTGACCTGGCTTGAAGTGATCCCTTCTGGTTGTCTCATCCTCGCCTTTCCCCCAGACATGTGCCAAAGGCCTGGCAGCTTCCCCGGGGGATGGGGCCATGCAAAATTATAGCCACTGCAAAGAAGCCGGTGTGACCTTAGGAGCTGGGTTTCATCATTCTGAAATCATGCTCCTGGCCTTAACCAGAGCCAGAGAGGAGAGGGTGGGAAAGCAGAGTGGGTGGCAGCAGGTTTGGGCAAGGTGCCGGGGCTGGAGGAGAAAGCAGCTGGGACCAGCAGGGGATGAGATTCCAGCTTGGGTGCCATCCGTCATGCTGTGTGACCTCAGGCCAGGTCCTTGCCCATTCTGGGTCTCTCTGGGCAGCATGAGTCCTTGGCGTAGTTCCCAAGGCCGGTTCCCACTGGAGCCTCCTTGCAGAGGGCAAGAGCCTTCAGGTTTTCTGGTCATTCCTGTAGATGTGGCTCTATGTGGGTGAGAAGGAGCCCAAGCCAGGCCCATTAGGCTGTAGGGCAGGGCTGTTCTGAAGCATCCACATTTGCAGGAGAGGCATGCCTCTGTGAACCCATGTGAAGCGAATTGGCTCCTGTCAGGATCAGACCTGTGACGATATCTCTAAGCTTTGGGTTACCTAGCACACACTGCCCAGATGTCCTTCCCGCTTGCATTCTACATATTTGGTCAGTTCTTTTTTTTGAATTTTATTTTATTTATTTTTTTATACAGCAGGTTCTTATTAGTTATCCATTTTATACATATTAGTGTATATGTGTCAATCCCAATCTCCCATTTCATCACATCACCACCACCACCACCCCCCACCGCTTCCCCCCTTGGTGTCCATACGTTTGTTCTCTACATCTGTGTCTCAATTTCTGCCCAGCACACCAGTTCATCTATACCATTTTTCTAGGTTCCACATATATGCGTTAATATATGGTATCTGTTTTGCTCTTTCTGACTTACTTCACTGTATGACAGTCTCAAGATGCATCCACGTCTCTACATATGACCCAATTTCATTCCTTTTTATGGCTGAGTAATATTCCATTGTATATATGTACACATCTTCTTTATCTGTTCGTCTGTCGATGGGCATTTAGGTTGCTTCTATGACCTGGCTATTGTAAATAGCGCTGCAATGAACATTGGGGTGCATGTGTCTTATTGAATTATAGTTTTCTCTGGGTATATGCCCAGTAGTGGGATTGCTGGGTCATATGGTAATTCTATTTTCAGTTTTTTAAGGAACCTCCATACTGTTCTCCATAGTGGCTGTATCAATTTACATTCCCACCAACAGTGCAAGAGGGTTCCCTTTTCTCAACCCCCTCTCCAGCATTTGTTGTTTGTAGATTTTCTGATGATGCCCATTCTAACTGGTGTGAGGTGATACCTCATTGTAGTTTTGATTTGCATTTCTCTAATAATTAGTGATGTTGAGCAGCTTTTCATGTGCTTCTTGGCCATCTGTATGTCTTCTTTGGAGAAATGTCTATTTAAGTCTTCTGCCCATTTTGGGATTGGGTTGTTTATTTTTTTAATATTGAGCTGCATGAGCTGTTTATATATTTTGGAGATTAATCCTTTGTCCATTGATTCGTTTGCAAATATTTTCTCCCATTCTGAAGGTTGTCTTTTCGTCTTGTTTGTAGTTTCCTTTGCTTTGCAAAAGCTTTGAAGTTTCATTAGGTCCCATTTGTTTATTTTCGATTTTATTTCCATTACTCTAGGAGGTGGATCAGAAAAGACCTTGCTGTGATTTATGTCAAAGAGTGTTCTGCCTATGTTTTCCTCTAAGAGTTTTATAGTGTCCAGTCTTACATTTAGGTCTCTAATCCATTCTGAGTTTATTTTTGTGTATGGTGTTAGGGAGTGCTCTAATTTCATTCTTTTACATGTAGCTGTCCAGTTTTCCCAGCACCACTTGTTGAAGAGACTGTCTTTTCTCCATTGTATATCCTTGCCTCCTTTGTCATAGATTAGTTGACCATAGGTGCGTGGGTTTATCTCTGGGATTTCTATCCTGTTCCATTGATCTATATTTCTGTTTTTGTGCCAGTACCATGTTGTCTTGATGACTGTAGCTTTGTAGTATAGTCCAAAGTCAGTGAGTCTGATTCCTCCAGCTCTGTTGTTTTCCCTCAAGACTGCTTTGGCTATTCGGGGTCTTTTGTGTCTCCATACAAATTTTAAGATTTTTTGTTCTAGTTCTGTAAAAAATGCCATTGGTAATTTGATAGGGATTGCATTGAATCTGTAGATTGCTTTGGGTAGTATAGTCATTTTCACAATATTGATTCTTCCAATCCAAGAACTTGGTATATCTCTCCATCTGTTGGTATCATCTTTAATTTCTTTCATCAGTGTCTTATAGTTTTCTGCATACAGGTCTTTTGTCTCCCTAGGTAGGTTTATTCCTAGGTATTTTATTCTTTTTGTTGCAGTGGTAAATGGGAGTATTTCCTTAATTTCTCTGTCAGATTTTTCATCCTTAGTGTATAGGAATGCAAGAGTTTTCTGTGCATTAATTTTGTATCCTGCAACTTTACCAAATTCATTGATTAGCTCTAGTAGTTTTCTGCTGGCATGTTTAGGATTCTCTATGTATAGTATCATGTCATCTGCAAATAGTGACAGTTTCACTTCTTCCTTTCCAACTTGTATTCATTTTATTTCTTTTTCTTCTCTGATTGCTGTGGCTAGGACTTCCAAAACTATGTTGAATAATAGTGATGAGAGTGGACATCCTTGTCTTGTTCCTGATCTTAGAGGAAACACTTTCAGTTTTTCACCATTGAGAATGATGTTTGCTGTGGGTTTGTCATATATGACCTTAATTATGTTGAGGTAGGTTCTCTCTATGCCCACTTTCTGGAGAGTTTTTTTTTATCATAAATGGGTGTTGAATTTTGTCAAAAGCTTTTTCTGCATCTATTGGGATGATCATATGGTTTTTCTTCTTCAATTTGTTAATATGGTGTATCACATTGATTGATTTGCGTATACTGAAGAATCCTGGCATCCCTGGGATAATCCCACTTGATCATGGTGTATGATCCTTTTAATGTGTTGTTGGATTCTGCTTGCTAGTATTTTGTTGAGGATTTTTGCATCTATATTTATCAGTGATATTGGTCTGTAATTTATTTTTCTAGTATCTTTGTCTGGTTTTGGTATCAGGGTGATGGTGGCCTCATAGAATGAGTTTGGGAGTGTTCCTTCCTCCGCAATTTTTTGGAAGAGTTTGAGAAGGATGGGTGTTAGCTCTTCTCTAAATGTTTGATAGAATTCACCTGTGAAGCCATCTAGTCCTGGAGTTTTGTTTGTTGGAAGATTTTTTTTTTTTTTTTAATTTATGGCTGTGCTAGGTCTTCGTTTCTGTGCGAGGGCTTTCTCTAGTTGTGGCAAGTGGGGGCCACTCTTCATTGCAGTGCATGGGCCTCTCACTATCGCGGCCTCTCTTGTTATGCAGCACAGGCTCCCGACGCACAGGCTCAGTAATTGTGGCTCACAGGCCCAGTTGCTCCACGGCATGTGGGATCTTCCCAGACCAGGGCTCGAACCTGTGTCCCCTGCATTGGCAGGCAGATTCTCAACCACTGCGCCACCAGGGAAGCCCTTGTTGGAAGATTTTTAATCACAGTTTTAATTTCATTATTTGTGATTGGTCTGTTCATATTTTCTATCTCTTCCTGGTTTGGTCTTGGAAGGTTATACCTTTCTAAGAATTTGGCCATTTCTTCCAGGTTCTCCATTTTATTGGCATAGAGTTGCTTGTAGTAGTCTATTAGGATGCTTTGTATTTCTGCGGTGTCTGTGGTAACTTCTCCTTTTTCATTTCTAATTTTATTGATTTGAGTCCTCTCCCTCTTTTTCTTGATGAGTCTGGCTAATGGTTTATCAATTTTGTTTATCTTCTCAAACAACCAGCTTTTAGTTTTATTGATCTTTGCTATTGTTTTCTTTGTTCTATTGCATTTATTTCTGCTCTAATTGATTAATTAATTAATTTATTTATTTTTGGCTGCATTGGGTCTTTGTTGCTGCATGCGGGCTTATCTAGTTGAGTAGGGGCTACTCTTCATTGCGGTGCATGGGCTTCTCATTGCAGTGGCTTCTCTTGTTGCAGAGCATGGGCTCTAGGCATGTGGGCTTTAGTAGTTGCAGCAAGTGGGCTCAGGAGTTGTGGCACACGAGCTTAGTTGCTCCACGGCATGTGGGATCTTCCTGGACCATGGCTTGAAGCCATGTCCCCTGCATTGGCAGGCGGATTCTTAACCACTGCACCACCAGGGAAGCCCTTGGTCAGTTCTTTTAAGCGCTAGTTCCTTGGCGAGGCTGTGTGTGTTAGTTTTCTAGGGCTGCCGTTACTAAGTACCACAGATTGGGTGGCTCAAACAACAGAAATTAATTTCTGGAGGCTAGAAGTCCAAGACCAAGGTGCTAACAGGGTTGGTTTCTTCTTAGGCATCTCTCCTTGGCTTGTAGATGGTCATCTTCTCCCTGTGTCCACACTGAGTCTTTTTGCTGTGTCTGTGTGTGTTCTATTCTCCTCCTCTTATAAGGACAAACATTAACCTGCTGTGATGTTGTGATTTATCCTGAGAAATATTATTTGGTCTTCCTCCCTGTTTCTTGTACAGAGCTCCTGAAATCCATGGAATTTTCTAAGTGATGAGAGCCAAAATTATGTCTTTTGTTATTTATAACAACCCCTTTCAACCACACCTGAATTGTTGCCAGGGGACCCCACCCTGGATTAGTGGGTTGGAACTTTCCGTCCCAACCCCCCTGCCAGCTGACCTCTGACCTCTGGGGAGGGGCGAGGGGCTGGTGTTTGAATCAATCACCACTGACCAATGATTCAATCAACTGTGCCTACATAATAAAGCCTGTATAAAAAGCCCTAAACTACAGGGTTTAGGGAGCTCCTGGGTTAGTGGACACATCCACATGCTGGGAGATGGGGATGGGATACCCCAGTTCCATGGGTACAGGAGCTCCTGCACCTGGGACCCTTCGAGACCCTGCTCTTTGTACCTCTTTATCTGGCTGTTCATTTTTATCCTTTATAATAAACTGGTGAATCTAAGTAACTGTTTCTCTGAGTTCTGTGAGCCACTCTAGCAAATTAACCGAACCTGAGGAGGAGGTTGTGGGAATCACCAGCTGGCAGCTAATCAGCCAGCAGCACAGGTGGGGGTGGTCTTGTGTCCAGGTAGAGGACATCAGAATTGCGTTAATTGCTTGGTGATGTTGGGAAACACACTTCTGACCTGCCTTCAGCCACCTTCACCTGTGGCCTCTGCCAACGCCTGAGCCTTACCCCTGATCAGCCTGCGGGTTAAGGCACGGGAACGCCAGCACCGTCCCCTGAGCCTGTCTCCCTCCTCACCACAGAGTGGGCTTCTGGGTATGCCTCTCCCCACCTTGTCTGCCCAGGAAATGTCTCCTCAAGTTTCCTTTGAGGTCCAGGCCTTCCCTGACTGGCCCAGGCTGGGGGTGGAGGGGGCATCCCCTGGGCCTCAGGAGTCCCCTCCCCTCGTTTCCCTCCCTCCTATGCTGGTCACTCTGGTGGCAGGTGCCCATTCTGGTGTCTCCTCAACCAGACTGGGAGCACCCGAGGGCTAGGCGGAGCTGGTAAGTCGTGTCTGTGCTCTGGCGTATGCACAGGACATGGTGCCGGGTCTAAGTCCTTAGCCAGGTTCAGGGAATGAGGATGAATGTTGAAGGGAAGAACAAATGCTACAGAAGGTTGCGTCAGGAGGGGCAGGAGGAACTCCAACACAGGGCCTCAATGGAGTCGTTTTGCAAAAGGTACATTCTTTCTGTGCCCACTGCTACCCATTAGTGGCAGAAGTGGACCTGGCGTTGCAACAGCTGACCCCCTTCCCTCCCCTGTGTCCCTGCCCCCTGCCCAGGGAGGCTGGCACAGAGCAGGAGCGGGAAGCAGAGGCTTAGCCTCAGGTGGAAGCCTCGGGCCGGTAGGGCTGGCCAGGCAGCTCAGGGAGGTGAGAAAGCAGTGGCCTTGAGGGGAAGAGACTGGAAAATAACAGTAATGGGGAGCGGTGGATGGCTGGGAGCCTTGGAGTCCTGATTTCTGCTCTCTGCCCCATCGCTAGGCCTCAGAGAAGCTCCCCTGATCTGACCTTTCAGTAGGTTCTTGTCTCTCTGGGCCTCAGGTTCTTTGACTGAAAATGGGCAAACAGGCTGGACGAGGTAGTGGCTGAGGTTCTCCCTCACCCTGGCCAAGAAGCTTTGAGAATACTGTGGCTGCCTCAGAGGTGCTGTATGAGGGGACTGTCTCCAGGCTGGCACACAAATTGCTGGGGCTCACATCTAGCCAGGCACTGGGGAGACGTGTCTCTGGGCATGGAAAGAACTGGAAGGAGCTTCCCCAAGCCTCCTGTGCTGGACCTTGTCCCGCGATGCTGGCAGGCCCAGTGCGGCCCTCAGCTCTAATGAGGCCCGCCACCTGGAGAGCCATAGAAGCCCGGCTTGGTCTATTTTGTGGTGAAACCATGGTCACTTCTCTGCCTAACCCTGAGGTGATGCTCCCAAACGTGGCCTGGGGGCTGGGCAGCACCCTTCACGGGCAACCTGGAACTCTAAGGAGTTGGCTGCTCCATCTGGCTGCTCAGGGCCTAAAGGAAGCTCCAAGCCACAGGGGCCCAGGGACCAGGTCTCTGACCACGTGGACAACCTCTGTCGGCCCCGCATTCCCTGGGTCCCGCCTGGCCAGGACAGGGCCTGATGTCCTGGGCCCGTGCCTGCAGCCATTCCCTGGGCCCTGATTTCAGATTCAACTGGTGAAGACAGGCCTCCTGGGATGAGCCAGTTGGCCCCTCCCTGTTATTTGCTTCTCAAAGTTGGAAAAACTACACTGTGCACCCGGCAGTACTTGCTGCTGCTGGTTTTTCTTTCTTTCTTTTTTTTAAGAAACAGAAAGTAACCCCTGTGCTTGCTGCAACCAAATCCACTTTACTGGTCTTCTGCATGTGCCACTGCAATAATAATAATCCCTTACATCTGGTGAGTCCCTTTTACAGTTTACAAAGCACTTCCTTATGCTTTCTCCTTTTTTAGTCCAGGCAACAGTTTGGGGAGGGAGAGAGAGCTGGCATTATTGTCCCTGATTACAGGTGAGGAAACTGAACCTCAGACAGTAAGATCAGCTGCCCAAGGTCATGAGCAAGATGAAACTAAAGCAAAGAACCTGGGTCCTCAGACCCAAGTCCTCGGTTCTTTCCTTTGCACCACACACCCCTCTTGTCACTTGAATACTCAGGGTCTCAGACAACCTCTTCCAAAAACCAGAAAGGGCAGAAGACTCAGGTGTACCCCTGCCCCTGGCTCTTTTTATTTCTCAACTTTTTCCCTTGGTAAACTTAACCATCGCCTCACCTTAACTATCACCTCTAAGCCGATGACTCAAATCTGTGCTTCCCTCTGAGACCTGAGATCTTCAGAGCCTACCTGGCCTCTCCAGGTGTCTTTAATGTTCCCACCTGCCCCTCGCTCACCCAGTTTAGAAAACTCAGCATTTCTTTAGTTTTTTTGTCTTTCACCTTCTAAATCCAGTTGGCCAGGTCCTGGCCATTTAACTTAATTCACGTATTCATCCAACAAATACTGATTGTATGCTACACCTTTCCAGTCTACTCTGCATCCCATTTTTACATAATACGCAGTCTTGTGTGCCTGGCTTCTTTTGCTTAGTATATTTTTTTTAAGGTTCATCCATGTTGTAGCATGTGTCAATACTTCATCCTTTTTTATGGCTAAATAATATTTTGTATGGATATACCACATTTTATTTATCTGTCATCAGTTGATGGGCATTTGGGTTGTTTCTACTTTTTGGCTATTACAGATAACTGCTGTGAACATTTGTGTACACGTTTTTGTGTGGACATATGCTTTATTTCTTTTGGGTATATACCTAGGAGTAGAATTTCTGGGTCATGTGGTAACTATATGTTTAACTTCTTGAGGAACTGCCGAACAGTTTTCCAAAAGGGCTGCACCATTTTACATTCCCACCAGCAAGGCATGAGGGTTCCAATTTATCCACATCCTCAGCACACTTGTTATTGTCTTTTTTATTATAGCTCTTCCAGTGTGTGTAAAGTGGTTTCTCATTGTAATTCTGATTTGCATTTCTCTAATGACTAATGACACAGTATTTTTTCATGTGTTTATTGGCCATTTGTGTATATTTGGAAAATTTCTATTCTGATTCTTTGCCCATTTTTCAGCTAGGTTATTTGTCTTTTTACTGTTGAGTTGTAATAGTTCCTTATATATTCTGGATGCAATTCCCTTATTAGATAAATAATTTGCAAATATTTTCTCCTATTCTGTGGGTGGTCTTTATTTTTGAAAGCATCCTTTGAAGTCCTATTTAACTATCTTTTCTTTTGTCACTTATGCATTTGGTGTTTTAAGCAGGCTTTGTCTAACCCAAGATCACAAAGTTTTACCCCCGTTTTCTTCTAAGAGTTTTATAGTTTTAGCTCTCATGTTTAGCTCTATGATCCATGTTGAGTTAAATATTTTTATTAAAAACTTTTAAATTGTGGTAAAATATCCATAACATAAAATTTACTATCCTAACTCTTTTAAAGTACGCAGTTCAGTAGTGTTAAGTACATTCATATTGTTGTGCAACCAATCTTCAGAAGTTTTCATCTTGTGAAATTGAAACTCTTACTAAAGAACTCCCCATTCCCTCCTACCTCCAACCCCTATTCAGTTTGCTTTTATGTATAGTGTAAGAAAGGGGCCCAACTTTATTTCTTTGTGTGTGGATATCCAGCTGTTCCAGCACCATTTGTTGAAAAGACTATTATTTTCCCATGAAGTGTCTTGGCACCCTTGTCAAACATCAGTTGACCATAAATATAAGGGTTTAATTCTGGACTATCAATTCTGTTCCGTTGATCTATATGTCTATACTTACGCCAGTATCAGCCTATCTCGATTACTGTATCTTTGTAGTAAGTTTTGAAATCAAGAAATATGACAAATCCAACTTTCTTCTTTTTGAGACTGTTTTGACAATTTATGATCCCTTACATATCCATATAAATTTCAGGATTAGCTTGTCAATTTTTGCAAAACAAAAAGCCATCTGCGATTTTGATAGAGATTGCTTTGAATGTGTAGATCAATGTAGAGAGCATTCCCATCTTAACAATATTAAGTTTTTTGATTTATGAACATGAGATGTCTTTCCACTTATTTAGGTCTTTAAATGTGTTGTGGTTTTCAGAATACAAGTGTTGCACTTCTTTTGTTAAGTTTATTTCTGTTCTTTTTGATACTATTCTAAATGGAACTATTTTCTAATTTCATTTTCAGACTGTTCATTGCTAGTTTGTAGAAATATAATTGACTTTTGTATATTAATCTTGTATCCTGAAATCTTGCTGAACTAGTTTATTAGGTCTAATAGTTTTTTAGTGAATTCCTTAGGATTTTCTACATAGGAGATTATATCATCTGAATGTAGAGATAGTTTTACATCTTCCTTTCCAATATGGGTCCCTTTTATTGCTTTTTCTTGCCTAATTGCTCTGGCTAGAACTTCAGTACAATGTTACATAGAAGTGGTAAGAGACATCCTTGTTCTTGATCATATGGGGAAAGCTTTCAGATTTTCACCATTAAATATGCTGTTCGCCGTAGGTTTTCATCGATGCCCTTTATCAGGTTGAGGGAGTTCCCTTCTATTCTTAATGTTTTTGTGTTTTTTTTTTTTATCACGAGAAAGGGTTGGATTTTATCAAATACTTTATCTGACTCTATTGACATGATCATGTAGTTTTTATCCTTTGTTCTGTTGATGTTATATTGAATATTAACTGATTTTCAGATGTTTAACCAATCTTACATTCCTACGATAAATATCACTTGTTCATGGTGCATAATCCTTTTTATATGTTGCTGGATTCAGTTGGTAGTACTTGGTTGAGGGTTTTTGCATCTATACTCATAAGAGGTATTAGTCTGTAGTTTTCTTATGATGCCTTTGGTTTCTGGTAGCAGGGTAACAATGATCTCATAGAATGAGTTGGAAGTGTCTTCTAATTTTTGGAAGAGTTTGGAAAAATTGGTGTGAAGTCTTCTTTAAATGTTTGGTAGAGTTCATTCCTTTCTATTTCTGAGTTGTATTCCATTATGTGAATGTAGCATAATTTGTTTATCCATTCACCCGCTGATAGATATTTGGGTTGTTTCCAGTTTTGGAATAAAGCTGCTATGAACATTAGTGTACAAATCTTTATATAGACATATGTTTTCATTTTCTTGGGTAAATATTTACAAGTGGAATTGCTGAGTCATTTGGTAGGAACATGTTAACTTTATGAGAAAGTTCCAGACTAATTTTCAAAGTGATTGCATCACTACACTTTACACTCCCACCAGCAATGTATTTTGCTTATTCCGCATCCTCACCATGTTAGGTGTTGCCAGTCTTTTAAATTTTAGCCATTCTAGTGGGCATGTTGTGCTATCTCAATGTTTTCACTTATATTTTATTGATAAATAATGATATTAAACACATGAACATGTGTTTATTGGCCATTTATCTTCCTTTGTTCAGAGTCTGTTTGCATCTTTTGCCCACTTTTAAAAAATTGGATTTTAGTTGGGTCTTCTTACTGTTGCACTGTAGGAGTTGTTTATATATTCTGAATAAAAGTCCTTTGTCAATATGTAGATATAGAGATAGATAGGTAAGTGTATAGTGACTATTTCCTCTGTCTATGGCTTTCCTACTCATTTTCTTAATGGTGTCTTTTGATGAGCAGAAGCTTTCAATTAAACTTTAAATTTTGATGAATTCTATTTTATTGACTTCTCTTTTATGGTTCTTTCTTTCTGGGACCTGTCTAGGAAATCTTTGCCTATCCAAAGATCATTAAAATAACTACGTTTTCTCCTAGAAAACATTTTCATAGCCAACTGTTTCAGCACTGTTTGTTGAACAGACGTTTCTTTCCACATTGAATTGCTTTTGCGCTTTGGATGAAAATCAATTAACCACTCACTATTTCTGGACTAAGTATTCTGTCCCATTGATCTATTTTTTCCATCTTTATACCAGTACCACACTATCTTGATTACTGTGGCATTACTGTAAGCTTAGAGATCAGGTAATGTAAATTCTTCAACCATGTCCTATTTCAAGACTGCCATTTGTGACAACATGGATGGACCATAGATTATTCTAGATCTTTTAAATTTCCATATAAATTTTTCCCCAATTTTACTGAGAAATAATTGATGTATATCACTGTGTAAATTTAAAGTATATGGCATGATGGTTTGATTTACATATATTGTGAAATGATTACATTTCATTAACATCTATCATCTCATATAGATACAATAAAAAGAAAAGAAAACAGTAATATTTATTATTTATTTATTTATTTTTGGCTGCGTTGGGTCTTCATTGCTGTGCACAGGCTTTCTCTAGTTGTGGCAAGTGGGGGCTACTCTTTGTTGCGGTGCGCAGGCTTCTCATTGCAGTGGCTTCTCTTGTTGCGGAGCATGGGCTCTAGGCGCACAGGCTTCAGTAGTTGTGGCACACGGGCTTCAGTAGTTGTGGCTCACGGGCTTCAGTAGTTGTGGCTCACGGGCTCTAGAGCACAGGCTTAGTAGTTGTGGTGCACGAGCTTAGTTGCTCCGCGGCATGTGGGGTCTTCCCAGAGCAGGGCTTGAACCTGTGTCCCCTGCATTGGCAGGTGGACTCTTAACCACTGCACCACCAGGGAAGTCCCTGAAAAAAGTTATTTTTTTTTTTGACATTAAATTTTGCTCTTCATTTTATTGCACTTCTCAGATGATGCATTTTTTACACGTTGAAGTTTTATGGCAACCCTGAATCAAGCAAGTCTATTGAGACTATTTTTCCAACAGCATTTGCTCACTTCATGTCTCTGTCACATTTTAGTAATTATCACAATATTTCAAACTTTTTCATTATTGTTATATTTGTTATGGTGATATGTGATCAGTGATCTTTGGTGTTACTACCATGACTTGCTAAAGGCTCAAATGATGGCTAGCGTTTTTTAGCAATAAAGTATTTTTTAATTAAGGTGTGTACATTTTTTTAGACATAATGCTATTACATATGTAATAAACTACAATATAGTATAAACATAATTTTTACATGCACTGGGAAACCAACAATTTTGTGACTTACTTTACTGCAATATTCACTTTATTGTGGTGGTCTGGAACAAAACACACAATATTTCCAAGGTATGCCTGTACTGTGAGCATCACTGTGGCCATAAGATCAACAACTTGGATCAGCACACTTTTCCTATAATGCGTCAGGTAGTAAATATCTTAGACTTTGGGGGTCCCTATTGGAACTACTCAAAAAAGTAACTTTTAAATTTATAAATGTTATAAGAGATGAAGACTTAGTACCTCCACCTCTTCTTCCTCATCCTCTTCCCCAAATTTTATCATACTTTTAATTATATTGATAATTAGCTTTTGCATCATTATAACAATGTTATTGTTCACTGCAGAACATATTAGAAAACTGTGATTACACATCTTTTTTTATTGTTGTTGTTAATTGAAGTGTACTTGACCTACAACACTATGTGAATTCCAGGGTATACCTGCCATATGATTTGATATGTCTATCAAATCATACATTACAAAATGATCATGGTAAGTCTAGTTACCATCTGTCACCATACAAAGTTATCACAATATTATTGACTATATTTCCCCATGCTGTACATTGAATCTCTGTGACTCCTTTATTTTGTAACTGAAGTTTGTACCTCTTAACCTCTCTTGCCTATTTCATTCATTCCCCTACTGCCTCCCCTCTGGCAACCACCTTTTTGTCCTCTGTATCTATGAGTCTGTTTCTGTTTTTTAGATTCCACATATAAGTGAAATCATACAGTATTTGTCTCTCTCTGTCTGACTTATTTCACTTAGTGTAATACCCTCCAGGTCCATCCATGTTGTCACAAATGGCAAGATTTCATTCTTTTTCATGGCTGAGTAGTATTCTGTTGTGTGTGTGTATATGTATGTGCGTGTGTATATATATATACACATACACACACACACACACACCACATCTTTATCCATATATCTTTCAGTGGACACTTAGATTGCTTCCAAATCCTGGCTATTATAAACAATGCTGCAATGAACATTGGTGTGCATGTATCTTTTTTAATTAGTGTTTTTATTTTCTTTGGAAAACATCCAGAAGTGGAATTGCTGGACTGTATGGTAGTTCTATTTTTAATTTTTTGAGGAACCACCATACTGTTTACCATAGTGGCTACACCAATTTATAATACCATCAACAGTGCACAAGGGTTCCCGTTTCTCCACATCCTTGCCATCACTTATTATTTGTTGTCTTTCTGATGATAGCTATTCTGACAGGTGTGAGGTGATATCTCATTGGTATCTCATTTCCCTGGTGATTGGTGATGTTGAGCATCTTTTCATGTGTCTGTTGGCCATCTGTATGTCTTTGGAAAAATGTTTATTCAGATTCTCTTCCCATTTTTTAATTGGGTGGTTTGGTTTTTTTGATGTTGAGTTGTATGAGTTCTTTGTATATTTTGGATATTAACCTCTTGTCAGATATATCATTTGCAAATATCTTCTCCCATTCAGTAGGCTGCCTTTTCATTTTGTTGATAGTTTCCTTTGTTGTGCAAAAGCTTTTTAGTTTCATGTATTCTCATTTGTAATGGTAATGTAAATTCTTTACCTCTGTTCTATTTCAAGATGGATTTATTCTAGGTCTATTATATTTCCATATAAATTTTAGAACCAACTTGTCAATTTCTTAAAAGAGGACTACTAGAAATTTGATTGGTATTGCTTTGAACATATTGATCAATCTGGGGAGAATTGGCAAGTTAACAATACTGGGTTCTTCCAATCCATGAACATGATATCTCTCCATTAATTTTGAATTTGTTTAATTTCTCTCTTCAGTGTTTATGGTTTTTGATGTAGAGGTCTTGCACATATTTTGTTATATTTATTCTTAAATATTTTGTTTTCAATACTATTATGAATAGTATTGAAATTAATTTTTTTTTCAGTTTCTTATTGTTAGTGTATATAAATACAATTGATTCTTGTATGTTAACCTGGTATCTTGTCACTTTACTAAATTCACTTATTAGCTCCAATAGTTTTTTGTTTTTCTTGTTTGTTCATTTAGATTTCTTAAGTTTTTCTATGTTCGTCATCATGTTTTTTGGAGAATAAAGACGATTTTACTTCTTCCTTTTTGAAGGCATACTTTCCTTTTGTATGTCTCTTATTTACTTTTCTTGTCTTATTGCATTTGCCAGAACCTCCAGTAATATAATATTGAACAAACTGATAATGGCAGATATCACTGCCTTGTTCCTAAACTTAATGGGAAAATGTTCAGTATTTCACCATTAAGTATATAATTAGCCATAGGTTTTTCATAGATTCTGCTTTACAGATTTAGAATATTTAGTTCTATTTCTAGTTTTTGGAAAATTGTGTTTTTTCCTTTTTATCAAGAATATGTGTTGAATTGTGTAAAAATATGCATGGTTTATTTTCCACAGGCACTTGAAAAGAACAGGTATTCTGCAGTCACTGAGTGCAGTGTTCCGTAAATGTCAATCAGGTAAAATTGGTTGATAAGATTTTTCAAATCTTATATATTATTATATTGACTGCTTCTGCCCCTTGAATATGGGTCACACTTTCCCATTTCTTCACATATCTCATTTCTTGTATTTGTTAGATAATCTATTCTAGAAATTCGGAAATCTGTTCTTTCTTCTTTTAGGGGTTGTTGTTGCATTTGGCTGTTTAGTAACTTGCCTGGAATAAACCTGTGGAGCCTGTAGTATGCAGCCACTAGTGTCTTTCTTATTATTTTTTAAAAATTTATTATTATTATTTTTGGCTGCACTGGGTCTTTGTTGCTGTGTGCCGGCTTTCTCTAGTTGTGGTGAGCGGGGGCTACTCTTCATTGCGGTGCACAAGCTTCTCATTGCAGTGGCTTCTCTTGTTGAGGAGTACAGGCTCTAGTCACATGGGCTTCAGTAGTTGTGGCACGTGGGCTCAGTAGTTGCGGCACACTGTCCCTAGCGCACGCGGCCATCAGTAATTGTGGCACATGGGCTCAGTAGTTGTGGCTTGTGGGCTCTAGGGCTCGCACAGGCCTCAGTAGTTGTGGTGCATGGGCTCAGTACTTGTGGCTCACAGGCTCTTAGACAGCAGGCTCAGTAGTTGTGGCACATGGGCTCATTTGTTCTGTGGCATGTGGGATCTTCCCGGACCAGGGATCGAACCCATGTCCCCTGCACTGGCAGGTGGATTCTTAACCACTGCACCACCAAGGAAGTCCCGCCACTGATGATTTTCTTATTTTTTGTTTTGTTTCTTGAATTCTTGTCTTTATTTTTAAGCCTTGCTTCCTAGGGATTGCCTCTGTGTCAGCATTGCTAAGTAGTCAACCAGTGAATGGTTACAGTTTGCACTCAAACACCTTAAGCCCATAAGATTTTTGTTTTCTTCAATGGCTGTGATGAATCTAATGTACAGGTTAGAGAGCACATTCAAAATCCTGGCAGTTTACAAGTCTGTTGGGCACTCTCATGTCCCCTGTACCTGCATACATGGCCTCAAGTTCTACCAGGAATATGTAGATAGCCAGAGCACTCTTTGGTCTCTCCTGCACATGTGCTTTGCTGGCACTGTTTGGGAGCTTAACAAGGCCCACAATAGCTGGCTCATTCCTGATATATCCCTGTTAAATTTCTTTGCTTGCCCCAACCAACACCTCAGAATCAGGCTACCTGAGTTGTTGGCCTTCCCTGTTTGTTTGTTTGTCACCAAGATTGCTACTGTTTCTCTCAATGCCCCAGGCATGGGGTTTTTCAAGCTCTGCTCCAAATCAAGTGAGACCCTTCCTGAAACAAAGCTGCAGTTTTTCATGGCTTGCCTCTCCCTGTAGAACAATTACCACAATGACTGAGCTGGGGTGGTGGTGTGAGGGGAAAGGGTTAGGAGCAGCCACAGGCTAAGATGTCACAGACTGCTTACGTTTCTTACCAAAGGTTCAGTTATATTTCATGAATCAACACTTCTCAGTTTGTTGTAAGCCTTTGATCATTTTTGTTTTTGACAATTTTGTCCAGTTTTGATGTTTTGGTTTTTTGAGTTTTGGGTTTTTTAAGAGCATTTTCTGAGCTTCTTACTTTGCCATTCCAGAAGGCCTGCCCTCATCATTGTATATCCTTCTAAATTGTAGATTTATCTCTTTTTTCAGTTCTTAGGGTTTTTTTAATATAAATTTATTTTATTTATCTATTTTTGACTGTGTTGGGTCTTTGTTGCTGTGGGTGGGTTTTCTCTAGCTGCAGCGAGCGGGGTCTACTCTTTGTTGTGGTGCATGGGCTTCTCATTGTGGTGGCTTCTCTTGTTGCGGAGCACGGGCTCTAGGCATGCGGGCTTCAGTAGTTGTGGTGCACGGGCTCAGTAGTTGTTGCTTGCAGGCTTAGTTGCTCCACGGCATATGGGATCTTCCCAGACCAGGGCTCGAACCCACGTCCCCTGCATTGGCAGGCGGATTCTTAACCACCTCACCACCAGGGAAGTTACAGTTCTGTTAGTTTTTACTTCATGTGTGAGTAAAGCTGCTCTAAACATCCATGTACACGTTTTTGTGTGGACATAAGATTTTCATGTGTGGGCATAAGTTTTCAACTGATTTGGGTAAATATCAAAGAGCACCATTGTTGGCTCATTATGGTAAGACTGTTTAGTTTTGTAAGAAACTGCCAAACTCTGTCCAAAGTGGCTTTACCATTTTGCATTCCCACCAGCAATGAATGAGAATTCCTATTGCTCCCCATCATTGCCAGAATGTGGTATTGTCAGTGTTTTGGATTTTGGCCTTTCTAATAGGTGTATAGTAGTATCTCATTGTTTAATTTGTAAATCCCTAATGACATATGATACAGAGAATCTTTTCATATGTTTATTTCAATGCATATTTCTTCTTTGGTGAGGTGTCTGTTTAAATCTTTTGTCCACTTTTTAAAAAAAATTGGGTTGTTCAATTTCTTACTGTTGAGTTTTTTTTTTTTTTCTTACTGTTGAGTTTTAAGAGTTCGTTGTATATTTTGGATAACAGTCTTATATCAGATATATCTAGGGCAAATGTTTTCTCCTAGTTTGTGACTTGTTTTCTCATTCTCTTAACAGTGTGTTTCACAGAGCAGAAAATTTTCATTTAAATTAAGTCTAGCTTATCAATTCTTTCTTTCATGGATTGTGTTTTTGATGTTGTGTCTACAAAGTCATTCCCATACCCACAATCATCTAGGTTTTCTCCTATGTTATCTTCTAGGAGTTTTACAGTTTTGCATTTTATATTTAGGTCTATGATCCATTTTGAGTTAGTTTTTGTGAAGGGTGTAAAGTCTGTGTCTAGATTCATTTTCTTGTGTGTAGAGGTCCAGTTGCTCCAGCACCATTTGTTTAAAAGACTGTTTTTGCTTCATTGTATTGTCTTTGCTCCGTCAAATATCAGTTAACTATATTTATATGGATCTACTTCTGGTCTCTCTATTCTGTTCCATTGATTTTTTGTCTATTCTTTTATCAACATCACATTTTCTTGATTACTATAGCTTTATAGTAAGTCTTGAAGTCAGATAGTGACTTTGAACTTTGTTCTTCTCTTTCAATATTGTTGGCTGTTCTGGATCTTTGAAGCCTCCAAATAAACTTTAAAATCTGTTTGTCTATGTCCACAAGATAACTTGCTGGGATTTTGATTGGGATTGCATTGAACCCATAGATCAAGCAGTGACATTTTTTTAAATTATTATATTTTCCAGTCTATCATTTCTATTTGTCTTTTTTATAACTTTCAGTTCTCTGTTGAGGTTCCTTACTTTCCCTCATTATGTTTATACTTTTCTCTAATGCCTTGAACACGTTTATAACTATTTTAAGCTCCTTGTCTGCTAATTCCAACATTAATATAATTTACAGATCTGTTTCTATTACATTATTTTCTTTTGGTTATGAGTCATATTTTTCTGCTTCTTTGCATGTCTACTAATATTTTATGCTGGACATTATGGATGCTACATTGTTGGGTGTCTGGATTTTGTTGTCTTCTTTAATAGGGTGTTGAGTTTTGCTCTGGCAGGCAGATAATTTACTTGTGGATGAGCTTGATCCTTTTGACGCTGGTGTTTGTTAGGGTGCGTCCAGAGTAGCCTTTACTCTAGGGCTAGATTAGCCCTAACCTTAAGGCTTGGTCTTTCTGAGAGTTCTACTGAATGTGCGGAGTACCCAGTGAGACCTCTGTATTCTGACTAGTTACAACTCAGCCATACCATAGCTCTCTGCATGCAATGGTAGTTGTTCAGCTCACAGTTCTCCGGTAGTTGTTCCCTGCCTGGCCTTATGGCGCATCTTCCTCTGCATGTGTCAGGGACACCTATGCATACTTCTGGAGCTCCTTTGCTATGCAGCTCCAGTCTCTCTGAAACCCTGCCCTGCAAATTTCAGCTGCCACAGTAACCCTGAACTTCACTTTCTGTTTCTTCTTCTTAACAAATGTTCTGTTTAGCAACCCCTTCCCTACATCAGGGTCTAGAAAATGCCTCCAAATTGAGTGATAATGAGGCACATCATATTTGTTTTCTTTCTATTAGAGATAATATTCCTACTTTGCCTGTTGTCCAGTGTCTGAAAACAATTTTTTCGTATGTTGTATCCAGTTTTGTAGTTGTTCGTGATGGGGCGGCTAATTCAGTACCAGCTACTCTTTGTGACCAGAAGCAGAAATCTGCCATTTTTTAACTGTGTGATCTTGGGCAAGTCAATCTCTGTTAGCCTGATTTTGACATGAGAAAATTGAGGCTTATAATAATTAAATCAAAATGTTGTTGTTAAGATGAAAAGAAGTAATACATATCAATTCCTGATCTTAGTGCGTAGAGCACTTGCAGAAGCGTCACAAATGATTCTTATCACTGCAGTTATGTTACAGTGTGTTAAAATCTCTGTTGGACAGATGTGATGGAAAAGGCGAACAGATCAACAGACAGGTGAAGAATCATATCTGAAGCCACAAGCTCTCACCATCCCACACAGTAATGGCCCAGCCTGTAGGCTTGGGGTTGTCCTAACCAGCTAGTGACATGCTTGGCTAAAGGATGGTCTTCTTGGAGCCAAGGACCAGGTGAAGGGCACTGTCCATAACAAGAAATGAAAGTGAGAACATCAGACACAACGGAGGCAGTGGGATATATGGGAAGAATACACAGGCTTTGGATTCAGACAGGCATGGATTTCAATCCCACATGTGTTATTTGACTTTAGGTAAACCACATAATCTCATCTATAAAATAGGGGATAATATATATTTTGTAAGGTTGTTCTGAAAATAAGAGATGCTATATGTAAAGTCTCTGATATACAGCCGACTCATAATAACTATCATCTGATTATATCACTTCCTTGCCTAATAACTTTCCTTGATTTCTTATTTCCTTTAAGAAAAAAATCCAAACTCCTTAGTGTAAGACCTCCTTTTACCTCTTCAGCCTTGAATCTTGCCACTCTGAGCTTCTTTGACTTTCTTCAGCCACACTGAACTATTTTCTTAATCTATCCAGGCCTTTACACTGCCTTTATCTCTGTATGGAACATTATTTCTATCCTTGACTTGGACTTCTACCCTTTGTCTTACCAATTTAGATATCGGCATAACTTTATTCACTCATTCTTTTGTTCATGCATTCATCAAACATTTATGGAGGACCCATCATGTAGCAGGTACTGTGATACAGCAGTGAACAAGGTATACACAGTCCCTGTCCTCATTGGAATTCACCCTGCACCCTTACCATACCCACCAGGTCTGGACTTGGGGCCCCTTCTGATATATTTTTATGATGTCCTGTACTTCTCTCTCATAGCCCTTCTCTTAAATATTGTAATTAGTTCTTACCTATAGTTAACCCTCACTAGATTGTAAACTCTGCACGATCACAAACCACGGTCATCCTAATCTTCACTTTATTTCCACTTCCTAACACATTAAATATTTGTTGAATTAACAGCAAATTACTGAAAAGTCCCCTTGGCCCTGAAACATACCCAGAGCAAGGACTCTGTGCAAGGCCCTGTAGGAGACAAAGATACAGGTCTATCACACCAGCCAAGTGAGGGAAATGACCGGCAAGATCTCTGACTCTTGGGGTCACTCTTGTTAGTGACCCCACTCAGTGAACTAATAAGCCCATTATGATACTCTCTCGAGTCTGCTGGCAGTGATAACTCATGCTGCTCTCCCTACCGACTTAGCTTCTGCTGGAGTTTTTTCTTCCTTCTCAGGACTTTTAATGTCCCCAGTCCACAGGGCTCTATCGGCTTCATAGACCCTCTGCTTACGTCTCCAGGAACCACACCAAGTTCTGAGCAGCAGCAGCTGCACAGGAGGGCCCTGCTGTCAGCAAATGACCCGACCCCATGTGAGGTACCTTTCGGCTTCCTCCTAGGCCTTGGGGAGTTTCCTGCTTCCACTGGACACCATCTCTAAAGCTTCATCTTCTTTCCTCAATTAAAATTGTCAAAGTCTGTTGTATTTCCTGTCCCTAAGCGAGAAAATTAAGTATGGCTGGCAACTTTTTTTTTTTTAATTTTTATTGGAGTGTGGTTGCTTTACAATGTTGTTAGCCTCCACTGCACAACAAAATAAATCAGCCATACACATGGCAACTCAGTTTTATGTTACTTGAAGCAGTGAGAAGGTCATTCTCATGTACTGACAATGAACATCAAATTGGTACAAGCTTTGAGGGGGCAGTCTGCAATGTGTCTTAAAAATGCATATCCTTGGGCTTCCCTGGTGGCGCAGTGGTTGACAGTCCGCCTGCCGATGCAGGGGACGCGGGTTCGTGCCCCGGCCCGGGAAGATCCCACATGCCGCGGAGCGGCTGGGCCCGTGAGCCATGGCCACTGAGCCTGCACGTCCAGAGCCTGTGCTCCGCAATGGGAGAGGCCACAACAGTGAGAGGCCCACGTACCGCAAAAAAAATAAATAAAATAAAAAATGCATATCCTTTGACACAGTAATTCTATTCCTAGGAATCGATCCTAAGGATAACTTAAAATACATCAAAGATTTGGTTGCAGTTACCCCAAATGCAAGCATAATGCTCAGGAGAAGTTTGTCTCTTATCAGACTTGCTTAAAAGTGGCTTATGAGACATTCAATTTTCAGATAAGAGTTACTATTACAAGGTATTTAGGTCCAAATCCTAGCCATCTGGAGGATTTTAGAGGGAGAAAAAGCTCTCAGCTCTGTAAAGCAATAGGGTATTGAGAGGAGTGGACTGAAATGTCTAAGATGAGGCTCTGCCACTGACTTGCCCAGTGGTCACCTGCCCTCTCTGGACCTGTTTTCTCACCTATAAAATGGGGTAAAATCTGCCCATTATCTTGGACAGGCATGTAAGGAGGGCATCCAGCTTTCCCTTTTGTCTGTACTAGGGCTCTCTTTGTAATGGCACGGATTGTCTTCCACGGCTTCTCTCTGCCTTTAGAATGACACAATCCTTCCCACAGCCTCAAGCTTCCCAACAGTCTGGCTCAGCCTACTTCTCTGGCCTCATCATGGGTACAACCTCCCGGTCAGTCACTGTGCAGTCACTAGGTGCTGGAGATACACATTCCTCCCCCAGGGTTTTCACGTGTGCTCTTCCCTCTGCCTAAAATCCTATACGCGCTTTGCCTGGCCAACTCCTACTTATCCGTAAAGTCTAAGCTTAAATGTCACTCTTACCAGGTTATCTTCCCGGACGATCCCCAACATGGTTAGGTCCCCCCATTACATCCTGTCATAGTGTCTGCTACAGATCCTTCATAAGGCTTATCACAGTGGTCCTTCAATACCTGTTTACGCCATAATTTATTTGCTTTCCTCTCCCTCTCAAAACTTCATGAGGGCAGGTTCTATTTCTGACTTGCTCATGACTGTGTAGTGTCAGGGCTTGGCAGAGTGCCCAGCCCAGAGACACAAGGTAATTTTTTTTATATATAAATTTATTTATTTATTTTTGGATGCGTTGGGTCTTCGTCGCTGCGCGTGGGCTTTTCTTTAGTTGCAGCGAGTGGGGGCTACTCTTCGTTGCTGTGTGTGCAGGCTTCCTCTAGTTGTGGCAAGCGGGGGCTACTCTTCGTTGCTGTGTGCAGGCTTCTCATTGCAGTGGCTTCTCTTGTTGCGGAACATGGGCTCTAGGTGCATGGGCTTCAGTAGTTGTGGCTCGCGGGCTCAGTAGTTGTGGCGGCTTCTCATTGTGGTGGCTTCTCTTGTTGCAGAGCATGGGCTCTAGGAGCATGGGCTTCAGTAGTTGTGGCTCATGGGCTCTAGAGTGCAGGCTCAGTAGTTGTGGCACACGGGCTTAGCTGCTCCGCAGCATGTGGGATCTTCCCAGACCAGGGCTTGAACACTTGTCCCCTGCATAGGCAGGCGGATCCTTAACCACTGCGCCACCAGGGAAGTCCTAAGGTAATTTTTTAAATGAATGAATTCTTATCATCTTAGAGCATCAGGGATAGAGATCTAATGGCTTCATTTTACAGCTGACAAAATGAAGGCCCAGAGAAGACAAATGACTTTTCCCAGATCACATGGCCAATGAGTGGAAGAGGCAGTTTTAGAATTCATTCATTCATCCATTCAAAAAATCTTTTCTAAGAGCCTACTATGTTCCAGGCACTGTCCTAGGTGCTGGAGATAGAACGATGGCCAAAGCAGGCCCTGACCTCCTAGGACTTACCACCTGTAGTGGAGGAGATAAGCAGATAAACAAATAACACTTATATAACATATGAGATAGTGATATCTATGAAGAAAGAGATGCTCTAAAGACAACCGGTGAGGACTCAAACCCATGTTTTCTGCTTCCAAGTGCAGGCTCTTTCCACTACACCACGCTGCCTGCCCTAAGTAAACAAACAAAACCATAATTTATGAGGCTCCTTCAGCTGCCTGTGTGTGTGCTTGGTGGGGTGAAACCCTCATGAAGTCTGTGAAAAAGGGCCAACATCATCAGAAACAGCAGCTGACTGGCTTGCCTGCTAAAGCAGGTGTCCCAGCATTAGCCAGCCTGGCCTCTACTGCCTTGAAACTTCACATCTGGCGCCCAAAGAGAGAGGGGGTGTGTTTAAATAAGACAGCTATTGACCAAGTGGATTGAGGAGGGTTGGAGTTGGCTTGTGTCTGGGAATGATGCAAACCACAAGGGGACAGTACTCAGGAGGTGGACAGAAAACACAGATGGGCTCAAACTGCAGGCGTGACTACTGCCTGAGCACCCCACCCCCATCCCTGGGCGAAGCAGAGGGAGGCCTCTTCGCTGCCGAAGATCTGTTTATTTTTTCATTTATAAAGGCGCCCTCTGATGCCTGTACTTGGAGAAATCGAATGTGCACTCAGACCACTGACTTTCCTCTAAACTGTTTCAAGTAGAAACGGTTGAAACAAGAGTTCAGAACATATGCAGAATGACACAGCAGCCCACTGAGAGGGAGGGGTGCTGGTGGATCAAGGGGGTCATGGATTGGACAGGTGAGCAGATCACAAGGCTGCCTATTGAAACACTCCCTCCTCACTTTGGCAGAGCATCAGTTTTGATAGTCCAAAGTGTTGTTTATAACATAAAGTAGATACCCTAATAAAGATTAGTTGAAAAACAAACAAATGAAGGATGACAACTCATTTTTCTCACATAGGGAAGATTAAAGCCCAAAACACTGCTTTGAAAATAATGATAGTAATCATTTCCTGACCAAGCACTATGAACCAGACATTTCATGATCTCTCATCCTCACACTAATCTTGACATAGATATTATCTTCATCTTAGAGATGAGCAAACTGAGGCTCAGGGAAGTTCAGTGACTTTCGAGAAGTCACACTGGTGGTGAATGGGCACTGAGCTCCAATCTGTCTCTAAAATCCAAGTACTTTCTACAAAACCAAGAAGTGACAACCACTTGCTGGAGAGCAAAAAGCAACCCTCTCT
Organism: Lipotes vexillifer; assembly: GCF_000442215.2. Taxonomy (NCBI): domain Eukaryota; kingdom Metazoa; phylum Chordata; class Mammalia; order Artiodactyla; family Lipotidae; genus Lipotes; species Lipotes vexillifer. Next base: position 1,946,821 of record NW_006773138.1, on the reverse strand, counting down.
AGCTGCTCTGCTGCTACTAACGTTGTTACTGGTTGGGAAGCCACATAATTCATGTTGTGAGTTATGTACGATTCTAAGTAAGGGTGGGGGGCTTCATGCAGAGGCTTCAGGATAGCTGGTCCCTTATTTTAGGGGTGAGTTTAGGAGTTTGCAGCAAGAATTCACTGCTAGAATAGAATCATATCATTGTACAATCCCAAGTATAATGGCTGTTCAGTGAGTGCCTGATGTGAACCCTAGTTACGACAAGCAAGACTGCTTACTGCACTCCACCCCACTGGAAAAGAACTCATGTCAGGAGTGAATGACAACGGGACACTCCGTCTGCCCCTCAAGTCCCCCAGCTCTACTGTATGCTAGCCTGGTAGTAGCCTCTCTTAATTTCCTAATTCACAAAATTGGGCTGATATCTACACTTCACAAAATTGTGAGGAATAAAGTATATGGAAACACCTGGCATGGAACAGGTATACAATAAATATGACTTTGGTCATATTTATTCATTATTCATAGGATGAGTTTGGTTGACCAGTCTGGGACTATGGGTCATTTTGGCCCAAAGAATTCCAGGGAGATGCAGTCAGTTCCAGGTCTAAATCAGAGTGTGTGTTCGTGCGTCAGAGAACGGCCTACATGGATCCTTAGTGGAACCGTGGAACCAATCCCATCTCCATGGTTTAACGAGGACCATGGCTCAGGCAAGAGCCAGAGGATTTCCAAGCATGAGATGAACCAGCAAAAGGCTAATCATTCCACATTTGAAGTCACTCCCAATTCTCTCCTGTCCTGAGTTTCCAAGGGGATCAAAAGAATCATTTGCCTAAAACTGAATTAAATCCAACCTCAAGCTTGTTCATCTTGAGACAGAACAAGCTTTTCCTCGGCTTGTTCTGTCTCAAGATGCAGGTGCAATTTGGCCTTTATGACCTATTTCATACTGGTGATTCTCTCTTCAGGCTACAAATGGCGATGTTTCTAATGTACGAATCTGAGATGTTAAACTTCTTCAATGGCTTCCTATTGCCTGTAGAGTGAAGTCCAAACTACTTAGCAAAGACTTCTGTGATCTGGCCCCTACCTACTTATTTGTCTCATAACCCACTATTCCATTTGTCACTAAACCACTTACAGCTCCCTAAACACTCTGTGCTTTCTCATGTGTCTATGTCTTTTATGTAGTATGTCCTGTTCCTTTTGCCTGGGGTGCCCTTCACTTTCCCATGTGGCAAACTTCTATTCTCAGTTTAAGCACTTCATCCTCTGTGAATCCTTAATCCCTGAGGTAGTCACAAGACAACCCTTCCCTGGACTCACCCTTACGCAGGGAAGGAAGGACATGGTACAGTGGAAAGAATATAGGTTTCAAGTCAGAAAGCCTGGAGTTTAAACTCTGGCCCTCCTCCCAGGCCAGCTGGAACACCAACCAGAGGGAAAGACATAGTCTTCTAGCCTAATGTATAGTCCACTGGTGTGGTTTTCCTTATGTAAGGACAGATGCAGGGGCTTGTAACCAAAAGATTCAGTGACCTGAAGCACTGGTGAGATCATCCCTATCTGGGATTGACAATTCTAAAGGTGTAATTCATTTAACTCCTTTTGTTCCAACCTCCATGTTTGCTCACACATCCATGTGACAGGAAGTCAGCTTCCTATACAGGTTTGCTAATCACAACCACTTGAGTATTCCAGTTCCTCCAATTTTTTGTTACAAATTTATTATTAAAAATAAATGCATCTCACCTTTGCCACTTACTGGCCAAATCATTTAAACTCTGAGCCTCTTTTATCTTCATTTGTAGATGAAAAGTGTGAGGATTAGAGAAAATGGATTGAGCACAAATTTTGGCCCATGGTAAGCACTAATATTATTGTATCATTATAGCACATTTAAATTATTTATGTATGTCTCTCCCTCCACTAGATAGTAATCCCTCAAGGGCAAGAAATTCATCTTTATATCCCCCAGCATCTAGCACAACAGTGCTGGGCACATAGAAACTTTTGGCAAAAGTCTGTGAGATGCATAACACGCACGCATTTTGCCTTTCCAATGACTGTCAGTTCCAGGAAGGCAGAGAACTTGTTGTGTGCTTTTCTTTTATCTTGGTTGTTCAGTGAGTTGTGGAGCAAATGGTTGTGGAGCAAATCAGTAAGCAGTCATTCAAGGCAAACTCATGAGTAGACCAACACATTCTTCTTCTTAGCAGTTGCTCTACAGTGGAAAAGTTACACGTTGTGAAGTCTGAAGACCTTGGTTCTAGCCCTGGTCCACTCCCTTAATGTGAGGTGTTAGGCATACTCGTTAAATGACCTACGCTTGTTTTCTGCAAAACAGGGGAGAGAAAAACCTTGAGGGTTATCACAAGGATGAAATAGGATGAAGTAAAGCACCATGTAAAGGTGGAATATAACTAAGAGGGACAAGGGAAACACTCCTATCAGGCTTTATGGTTTTCAGGAAAATGATTCTGCTTCCTGTACATCCCATTCCAGGAGAGAATAAAAAAGCACAATACCATGATTATGCTATATTCATGTAATTTTCACATATCTTTTAGGAAAACCTGGTTTTGAGAAGACTCCCTTGGCCTAATTCAGAGCAATCAGTGGCTAACAAGTGTCCTGAGGCCACTTTACTACCTACATGGCTTAAATAGGGCAAAAAATGCCAAATTTCTTTTTGTTTTTCTTACAAAGCTTAAGTCAAAGGCAAGGCCAAGAGTTGGACAATCTTTTCCAAGGAAAAAGTGTTCTTGATTTAAACTAAAAGCAACCAAATGGATTACTTAGGGAACGATGCTCTGTTCAGAAGAGTTTCCTGATGATCTAAAATTAATTATAAAACTTTATTCTAGCCTCTCTTTACCTTCTTCTTAACATTTATTAGTCTACTTATCTAACTTTGTAATTTAGTAAGTATGGTATACTGAACATAATTGAATCTTTGTTTACAGATTCAAGACCATGTGGCAGGGATGCTGTAGAGAGGACTCATGCAGCAGATGGGTGGCTGAGTTAGATAAGCATTAAGATCACCTTCAAATCTGACAATCTGGGATCTGAACAACTTAGTTGTACTTTCACTTGTAAAAACGAACATGAATCATCATTGGGCGGTGTGGCAATGTGAACTAATATATAGCCAAGAGCAGTATAGTACAGTGGTTAAGACTGCAGGCACTAAAGCCAAATTGTCAGGATTGATATCCTGGCTCTGTCACTCGCTAACTCTGTGACCTTGAACAAGTTTCGTTATTTCTCTGCTTCAGTTTCCTCATGTGTAAAATGGAAATAAAAGTACCTGTCTCTTAGGGTTGCTGTAAGGATTAAGAGTTAATGTAGGGGGGCTTCCCTGGTGGCGCAGTGGTTGAGAGAGATCGGAACGATGCAGGGGAGGCGGGGTCGTGCCCGGGGCCGGGGAGGACCCAC